>NC_054401.1:4734138-5044852 GCF_017976425.1 Toxotes jaculatrix | reverse complement strand
AACCAGTACGTAATTATAGGCACAGCGCTGATATCGCTGGGGTGCAGTACTTTTGGTTCAGCATCAGGAGGTTTGAATGTGTTTGAAACACAAGGCACATTGTCACGTCTCCAGTGCCAAACTCCGAGCCTCTTGTTTTTCATGCCTGCAAATGTAACCTCTGCGCGCTCCCTGTCAGAGTTATGTAGGCCAGCCCGCTGAGCAGAGACAAAATGGGAGCACAGCTCTGTAGATGCAGCCTCAGCAAAACCATGTCTTTAGAGCTGTGGGTGCAGAAGCTATTTCTCACAGGGGACTGGATTATTACAGTACAGTAAAGGCCTAGACACTTCCCATTCTTATATACAGTACAGTGTTAGTATAAAAGAAAACTCTTGTGGTTATAAACAAACTGGTTAGTAACTCATAAATTACAAATACAGATATATGGTGACATAATATGCAAGCAGTTAATATTTAAACAGCTGCAACATAAATAAATAAATTTACATCAAATATCTATGATTCAAATACCATTTTTTTATCAAGACTTTAAAGCTGAAAGCTAATAAAAGTGCATTTGTTATTGAAATTCTTTTAATAAAAGATCTGAAATTCTACGTTTCTGAGAGGGATACACCCTGATAGTGATCGATCGATGGGAGTCATTCTTCTGACTCTGTGTGAAGTGAAATGAGGATTGAACTATACACAGTGGTGGGTTGTAACTAAAACAATAATCAAATTTAAGCCCAAATTTAAGGTATTTGTTCTTTACTATTTCCATTTTATGCTACTTAATGCTTTCCACTGCATTTATCTGACAGTTACAGTTAATATTTCGTCTTCAGATTAAGATTAAAAAATAAAAGAACATCTGATAAGCTTTTAAAATAAATGTACTGTTCAAGATTTAACCCGTGCAGCCCCCCAACCCCCCACTGAAGAAATGGTTTTAATATTGACTGGTTATCTCGGACCAATACCCAGTTTACTTAATAAGGTCAGGATCTGACGCTGATACCAATTCACTGTATCAGATCGGTGCATCCCTAGCTTACGAGATTTAGTATTTTAAATTTTTTATGATAAACTTAAATACAGATTCTAATCTCATTCTTCCAGATGGAGGAGCAGCATAAATCTATAATATCTAAATCTGAATTCACCCCTCTGCTGTAAAATGCTAAAATATGAAACATAACAGCTTTACTCAGAGTGCACACACACTGCCACATTCTTGTGTCTCTCCCAGTAGTGACATTCTTCTGGAAAGCTCCATGCAGCTGCAGACTCCTTGTGGCGACTGACGGCGTGAACAACAAACCCGCACAGCTGCTTCTCCAACACCTCTACCACTGCCGGGGCATTTCCCTTCTTCCCCTGACCATCCATCACCTGTCGGATGCAGTCGCGGGGCACCGGCTGGGGTTTGGTGCTGTACGACACCACCAGGTTTATGTTGTTCACTTGGAGCACCTCGAACCAGTTCTGCCCCGCCACGTGATGAAAGTGCTCCCCTGCTCGCCAGTTCCGGTAGGTGCTGCCTGAATGGTTGATTAGCCTCACTGACCAGCTGACCCAATCATACTTTTTCACTAAGAACTCCAGAAGCTGCTGAGTCGTATCTTGCAGGGTGTCTTCTGATTTTTCTTGCAGGAGTCGCTGGGCGTCTAACTTTGCTTGCTCTGGGAAGGAAGCAATGCAGGACTCAATGGTTGCCTTCATCCTGGACTCTACTTCTTCAATTTTGCTGCTCCACTCTTGGACTTTGTCCTCTTCTTCCTCCTGGCCTCGTGTTAAGGCACAGTGGCCCAGCAGAGCAATCAGGCCCAAACACAAGAGTTCCTTCATCCGGACACAGAAATCTTCCAGGAGACGTCGGTTCCTCGCCACATACCTGCAAAACAGAGGAAGCATTTACTCCTGCATTTAAGGTATTTATCTGGTGTTTCTATTAAGAGAAATTTGAAATAGGTGCAACTGAATCCCTATTATTTAAGTTTGTACAGGTGTTAAAGTCATGCAAAAGAGTTGCAGTACATACTTAGTGTATATGTAGCAAAAAATAACAATTTACCTTTCTACCAGCTCTAAAACTGACTCTCCAAAGGTGTTAGTGCCCATCAGCGCATCATACAGCACAAATAGGTTCTTCTCTCCTCCAGTTTTAGCAAAGTGCTCCAGAAAAAGCCTGGTCTTCACCTCCCTGAACTGTTGTTTTGCCTCCAAGATGTCCATATATTTCCTAAACTGGTTCCTAATGTTCTCTTCCACGGAGAAGTACTGGGAGTCCAATCTCCCCTTCTTGATCTCGCAGTCAATGTCTTCCAGTTGTGTGGAGAGCACGTCCAGCTTGTTCTTCACCGTCAAGAATTGCTCTTTGACATAGAAGACCTCTTTGCTCTGGACGTTATCTAACGCCAGGCGGAGGACTGGAGCAGCGGCCTCGCAGAGGGGGAAGAGCTCACCTACAGTGCTGGCCAACACCTCGGCCCCCCTCTCAAACATTTCCATCACTGCCTCGATGGCCTTCTTCTTCTGGGCCACAACCCTCTCCAATGAACTGGACATGTTCTGAGACACAGAGGGACAAAATCTGTTTGGCAAGTTTGCTAATGTGTTTAGCAAATCTCCACAGTTAATTTACAGATTACAGAATTTATACTTTTAAAGACTTTTTAAAGCACCTTGGTTTCTTCTTCCTCAAAAAAGGACCATTGTCTCTAGGACAGTGCACTATTGTTAACATGTGAAGACACATCCAGATTCCCAGCAGGTTATAAACTACATTACTAAATGGTTTTTTTTTTACCTAAAATATATGACAGAGTTTAAATTGATAAATAATAAATAATTTGTCAGAATCAAATTTTAAGTATTCAGTCCTGCTGCAGAAAAACTCTACACAGCCAAAAGGAATCAGGTAATGATGTCATGTCAACAAAATGGGGGCCTGAGAAAATGACACAAATGCCCTTGGGTCTGCACATGACTCACTTCAGAGCAGAGCAAACCAAGGCCAAACCATGTTTTAAAATCCCCTTTCATCCTTGCAACCTGACATACATAAATTACCGTGTCTTCTCTGTTCAGACGTTTGTCTGTGGATGGACCCCAGATGCTGCGTCACCCAACTTCTCGACAAATTAAGGCTGACAGTAATTTTGTTTTGTTTATTCGTGTCTGGAGATGCCCTCTGATTTGATTTATTTATAGAGCAGAAGGAGAAAGAAGCAAAATCTAACCGTATGAAATACAGTCTATTGTCACCAAAAAAAAAAGAAAAAAGAAAAGAAATAAATGAAGACAAGATTTGTCATGTGTCCAAACTGCGCCGTGTTTAACTGTCATGCGCACCCAGAAGAAATGCGCAACGGTAGGCTTTTTACGCACAAATGAGAGCATCGGACACACCTTACATAAGAACATTCATCAGATTCCTATAATAACTGCGTTTTTCTGTACCTCAAATAAATGGCCCCGCTGGTCCTTCACGCCTGATGAGCTCCAACAGCTGCAAACAAGTTTTTTTTTTTCCCTTCGAGTTTTAACAAAATTCCCACGGTTCTCTCATTCACACTGGAACTGAGGAAGGGTCCAAAAACAGGATCCAGAGAAGGAAAGGAGATGCGCACTTAATGTCTGCAAAGGAGAGAGAGAGATAGAGAGAAAGAGAGAGAGAGAGAGAAAGCGGGGGCTAAAGAGAGGGGGGAGAGACCGACAAACAGAAACGGCGCAAACTGCAAGAGGTGAATATGTGGTCGGTTCCACTTTGTTCCCAGTCTTCGTGTCACAATGAAAGCAGGATTCAGTGCGTTTTCAACGGATCTATTTTTTGGTGTAAAATATTTCCCTCGTGTTTTCTTCTGAGCGAGGTCTGAGCAGATGCCTCATCACCATAATGCTCTTTAGCTGTTGTGGATGTGAAAGGCTCCAAACTTGAGGTAAGACGATCGATTGGGAAACTGTTGTTTTTTGTTATTTTAATATTTGTGTGATAACTTGATAAAACACTGTCATATATGTTTGTTTTTTTTTTTTACCATAAACGCTCCTCAAATCATAAAAAGATGCTCTGAAACTTAAACACAGCTGCGGCGTGAAATACCTTATACCCTAAACATTTAGGTCTGTAATAAGGTTCAGAATAGGTTGATCTTAATTATATTAATAGAGATTTTTGCATTATGGCGGCAAACTGTGCTTATTTATACCTACAGCACCGACGTGCGTCACCCATCTCCAGTCTGATTTGTCACAAATATAAATAAATCGTACTGAAACACCCACTGAAAAATGAATTATACACCAAATGTAGTATTTTTATCAGTCAGAGGACTTGATGATGATCACATTAAACCTCACATCCCCTTCATCTGTGCGCACACGACGCGCCCTTAGAGAGCCAAAGCTGAGCCTCCCTCACCAGAGGAGGGAAAAAAAAATCATTACGCAAATCGTTTCTCCTTCAACCGCTTAAGGACCTCACCTCATGTATGAACATTTCACTTCGACATATGCTTAGCACTTTCTCTTGAATTTCTGAAATTATACCCATTTTCTTCAGGTGGAAATGGATTCTCCGAAACGAGCTCATGTGTCATGAAGAGAAAAACGAGGACCATCATATGACGGACGACGTGCGTCAGTGGCTCGGAGACGCGCATCAGTCTGCAGAACAGGTAAGCGCCTCAAATCTTTGTGTCTCCGTAATCTGCATTTCAAACGCCTGCAATGCACATTTTCCTGTTTTGGTTCCCCCACTCAAAGCTCAAAGTCAAACCCGTTCAGCTGGATAGTGATGCTTGAGGGCCATACCAGAGGTACTTAACCCCCGGCCATGTACCCAAACCGAACCTAGGTTACCTAACTTCACTTCAGCTAACTCCCCTCCCAGTTTCGATTGTTTCCGTGCAGGCCACGGCCACATAGGAGCTATAACCTATATAGAAGAAGCAGGTTGTGATAGCTGGTCAGTGTAGAAACGCAGATGTGACGCTTCAGTGTTGTGGGCCCTCACGGAGCTCGGTGAAAACAGGTGTGATGGTGAAGCGAGTGAAGTTCTCCCGCCCCCTTGTGTTCACATCGGTTAATTGCAACTTCACATCTTGGATCTTTGGCCTCCTAGAGTGCATCATCTCAAACCATTTTCCACTTTCCCAAACACACCAGTAGTGTATTTGGGGCAAACAGAATAATGTACAAAATGTCTATAGTGATGTTGTCAAACTGTGATCAGGTTAAGATGCTTATTTTCCAACGTAAATATTCTGCTGTAAGTGTATGGAATTCAATTTGCCTTGTAATTATTGAACATCTTCAAAGAATTAAAGAAAACACATTAAATTGAGAATTAATAAAAACATTTTTAAAATAGGAAAAAAACAACGACCCTGCCTTAAAACTATAGAAATGTTCCCGTTTCATTACAACCACAGCATTTCACTCATTGGGATTTCTCTGTTGTTGTTTTTTCTCCTCTGTGCATGCCTGCCATTTAACATTACTTTTGGTAGAGTAACAGAGGAGGAGAAGTCTGAGAGGAGAAAGCACATACAATATTGTTTCTTTTATTTTGCTATAGTGAAAGATTTTGCAGTTTTTAAATACTAAAGTAATAGAAAATATGTATTTATATGTATTGTATATTTCTGAACATATTTGCAATGTATTTTGACACTTGGTTTGTGCCTCAATTGTGCTTTCAAGAAGATTAATTAGTTTAATTTATTAGTTATATGGCCTAAAAATTATAAGGCCATAAGTATGTGGACAGCCAAACATTATACCATGGTGTGATTGTTGAAAATCTCTTTCCAAAAATCATGAGCATTAATATGCTGCTCTAAAAGCCATCAGTCTTTTGAGAAGCTTGTCCAGCAGATTTTGGAACCTGGCTGCCCGAATTTTTGCCATTCAGCTACAAGAGCATTGGCGCTGGGCGATAAGGCTTGGCTCACAGTCACCGTTCCAGTTTCATCCCAAAAGTGTTGCGTGGGGTTGAGATCAGGCCTCATCAAACTGGGGTAAACACTTATTGATGGGCACGGTTTTCATGCACGGGGTTATTGATATGTCTATACAGCAAAGGACCTTCACCAAACTGTGCACTATTGTGTAAAATACCATTTAAAAATCCCCTGTAATTCTGTTCCTTTAAATGGAGTATTTCTCCACATTGCTGTTTTTATCATCGTAAGAATTAACGACTCCAGCTGTATTATTCACTCATGTTTATTTGTAGTAGTGCATATACACCCAAAGATCCATAGCAAAAAAGGCAAGATAATCACATATATATAACATTTCAAAACAGCCTTAAGACGTTCATATACATTTCCTGCGTGTCAGCAGCATTTTGGCTATATTTATGTAGCGTATACTGAATCCGTTGTAACAATAAGAGATATGGCACACTGCCATGGCCTCAACAAACCAATTTAACACAGAGTTAGGTATTGACAGGATGAGAGCAGTATCGACTAGACCCCTGCAAAACATTTTTAAAAATACACAGACTGCGAGGTCTGAAAGACATTAATGACAATCAGATTAACCCACAAAAATAATTCATCATTACTATTTCTCTCATTTGCACCTAAGTAAAATTTTCACATATTTTTAACATATTTTGTATGTTTCAGATTTTATGAGTTGAATCTCCCAGGATAAACTGCCCTAATAAGATTTAAGCCAAAAAAAAGAACTTTAAAGAATACACAATTATACAAAACAAATCAAACATTTAGGCACTGTTGGTCAGATGATGAAGTACATAACAAGACCGTGAAGAGCTAGCATTGTTATCTTGAAGTTGAGGCTAAACTGTAAAAGGAAAAATAAAAAATCAATAATAGACATTAAATGTTTTTAGGCTCTAAATGACCATAACCCAAAGAAACCCACAGATAATTTCATCTATGTATTACAGCAACACTTGGTGCACCTCCTGCATTGCTAAAAGGCTGTAGCACATATAGTAACAGAATGACACAAGTTGAGAGGGGAAGGTTTCTCAGAATACCACATTTCAAAGTCAAATAGCACAATTCAGGGTAGTGAACATGGAAGCACATACAGTATTTTTAGATTACATTTAGAATATCCTGCAGTGAAGTGTTTATTTTGCCAGATGTTAGTGTTACAACAGATCCGATTTCTGCTAGTGTTTTCAATTTTTTAACTGAAAATGTTCACTAAAAACAAAGAAAAATAAAGAACTCAGCAGCATCTGAAATTAGTGTAGAAAAGATCAATTTAGTGCTTTGACAACAACAAGTATGCATTGTGTATCATGGCAGTATGACCACATCATATATGATTATATGATTGTATCGCTGCAGTTACATTCATAGCTCAGAACCTTTGGCATACTTGTTCCTTGTTTCATAGTTATAACTTGACTCACAACTCTCTCTGTCTAATAGAAGGTATTTCATCAATAGCATGAGATAAGAAATATGATACTGACTTGTATAATTTAAATGATTCATAGGAAGCCCCTGTATTGGTGTTATGTTCATATGACAGCAGCCTAAGCTTGTTAGTGTAGGATATTTGCTCATTCCAACGTACTTTTCCCTTGTAGTGTAATACATGTGTTTCACAAAATCTAAAATGAATTCCTAATTGGCAGATGTTTTCCAAAAGTGCATTATGGGATGGGACGTCACTCAGGCCAGGTACATTTCTGTCAAAGCCTAATTTGATGTGATATCTGGCATTTTACAGACACTGCCCAAAATGTAGCTCTTAGTGTATATTTGTGATTTGAAGCAAATACAAAACAGTCAAATATTTTACAATAATTTTGTTGTCTTTACCCCAACCTGGACAGAACCTCTGCATAAAGACCGCTCAGAGACCACTTGTGTATACAGCGAGTTTTAGACAAATTATGTGATTTTTAAAATGAGACATGTTCATTTTAATCACCAGGTCCTCAGCCAGTGAAACGAGATGCATACAAATTGCTTATAGGACGAGAAGAAGCCAAGAGGAAGCGGTTAGTGTGGGAATGTGGACTTGTGAGTCCTGAAAATGAAGGCAAAGCCGCGGTAGAGAAAAAAGCTCCTCATGCTTCTTCTTCAGTTCTTGGTGCTTCTTCTTCGCACCTGCGAAGAGCTTCCTGCATCTTCTTTTGCACGTGCTCCATCTTCTTGGCCCACTCCTCGCTGATACTCTCTTCATCGTCCCCTATGATGGCAGAGTAGCCCATGAGGGCGATGAGCCCGATGCAGAACAGGTAGGTGAGGCGTGTGCAGAGTCGCTCCATGGTGCCACGGTCGCCCTGCGAGTGCTTCAGGTAGACCTCCAGGATGGGCTTGCTGAAGAGCTTCGGTTTACCCACCACCCCATCGTAGAGGGTGTGCAGGTTCTGATCGCCCAAGTCATTGGCATAGCTCTCTTCAAAGTCGTCCTTCTTGCGCTCGCGGTGCTCCGGCCTTGCCTCCACCATCTCCATGAACTTTCTGAACTGGTTCTTCAGATTCTCCTCCACCTGACAGTACTGGCCATCCAGCGTTTCCTTCTTGATCTGTACCAGCGTGTTGCGATTCTGCTGGGACAGCTGGTCCAGGGATCGGTTGACCGAGCCGAACTCCCGTTTCAGGGTGCGGATGTCCTCGTCATCAATGTGGTGCAGCACCACCCGGATCAGAGAGCCAGCCACGCCAAAGATGGGATTAACTACGGCTGCTGCTGAGGAGATGGTGGCCACACACTTAAGCACATTGACCAGGCCCTGCTTCAGCTTGGCCTGGTCCTCAATGATCTCTTCTTCCATCATGGCTCAGATGCTGAAGTCACTGTGTGACGATGTGGACGTCTGTGAGAGAAAGAGAGAGGAGGAGAGGGAGGGAGAAGAAAATCAGTTTACTGTTTAACTGATGGTCTTTAGAATGCTGCAGCTGCATTTAATTAAACAAAGAATTCTAGGTGCAAATTTGCTCTCAGGACATAGAGTCATAGTAAAACAACAACTGGCTAATTTTACAGTCAAAGCACTGAAACAAACAGGCTGGGGTGAAGGCCTAAATATTCATTAAACATTTCTAAATATAGTTACAGATTGTTTTGTTTGTTTTTATTGGTTTACATAAATATCAGGGAAAACTGGGGGATTTTTTTTTTCTTCAAACCCATTACACTGCAGGTTTCAGCAGTGAAGGAGTTAATAGCCTCTCCCTCTCAGTGACACAGCTCCTTTCAGCACCAGACCGTTTTCTGTGTGTTTCTATGGACTGAGATGATAGCTCCTCAGCACCAGCAGCAGCCGCCGCCACCGCAGTGAGCTCAATGAGGAAGGCATGTTGAGACACTAGCAGCAGCTAATGGGAGGGACAGTGAAATGCTTTAGCTGCAGTTCAGAGGGAAAACAAAAATTCCACGGGTGACTGAGCTGTAAGACGTGTTTATTACATAACAGGAGCTACTATCACAAATATAATACAATTTCAAGTTACCTTAGAGGACGAATTTAGATATTAAAAGATAAAACTGTGTGAGCTGACTGACTGATGATGGCTACAAGAAAATTTGTCAACACCTAAATGTTAAAACAGGTTTTTTCCACAAGCAGAAGCATGATATGGTACAGTGGCATTAGCCACAAAGCTAAATTTGGTTCAGACACTCAGAGCACTTCTAACAAAAAAGGAAGAAAGAGTTTCTGTGTGTGTGTGTGTGTGTGTGTGTGTGTGTGTGTGTGTGTTGTAAGTACCACTGTATGCCTGCAGTGGTACTTCAGACACATACCACTCTGAGATTGCACATAGATGATCACAACACCTGTGTTCTACACATCTAATGACCACAAGTCTGAGCAAGTTAAAACAGGCCTCTGAGACACACAACTGTAACACACAATGGTTTCTGTTTTGTTTTCTCTCTTTTCTTTTTGAATACTTGCGTCCACCAGAGGGGGCGGTAATTTACCTATGATGACAGAGACACCCATAACATCCACCATCTGATTTCAGCACCACCACTGTGGACTGAAAGCTGTGACGCTCAGGAGTAGGATTTAACCCTTTACCTTCAGGTTAACTTTAGATGATGTATTTAAATTCCTGTGATCAACAACAGCTTAAGAAAATGTTTAACTTATCTTTATAATTGTGAAGCCTATGCTTGAAAAATCTTGGAAAATGAGATGAAATCCCTAAAGATGTTTCTGAAATGTCAGTTTAGGAGAATTTTTAAAATCAATTCTTCATCATGTTTTTTCAACTTTTGCACCGAAGGCGATCTGCTCTGCCCACAAATGTCACTTTTTTGTTTTTTCCTAGTATAAGTGCTGATAAAGAGTTCTTTGCTGTCATAGGTGGTACATAATAGCAACCACATTATTTACAAAATTACATTCATATGTGTTATGTTCCTGTTTTTGTGCCCTTGTTTCCACAGATGATGTCCCACAAGAGAAAACCCTCTATGTGTCAGCACACCATGGCAATCAGCAAGACGAGATGCAGGTAATGAAAGGGTTAATTGCTGTTTTTTGACACATTGCTTCTCTGAAACATTACCACTATTAAAAAAAAACTAATAATAAATTGTAGGGAATAATCTGAGCTATTTTTAATCCCAAATTAGATAATTTTGGTGAATTTGGCAGCTTCCTGTAGCTGCATTTCAATATGCAATAATAAATTAACCCTTTGCGCAAAGAATTATCCTTAAATCGACTCTCCACCTTGAGTGACATTTCTTAACTGGTGAGCTTGATGATTTTGAAATTTCTTTGAATAATTTTGAGAAACATGGATTGATTTTTTTCAATGTATGGGTGTTATATATCAATAAAAATGCTAATTAATGGCCAATAAATTAAACCAATTACAATTCAACTCTGCTCTGTGGATTAACCAATCGCTTCTCTGCGACAGCATGGCCTTTAGAGACGGCGGAGGACGCAACATTCCCAAATGTCAGTCAGAAAGTCTTGGTCTAAAGTTGTGACTCATTGCATTATTGCTACATTATTGGGCATCTATACAGAAACTAGCCATAAGAGGATGTAAAGTTTTAGCCACTGCAAGGAAGCATGATTTGACCATGACTTGATTGTTAATAAAGCAGCTCTGTTTTTCTGATCAGGAAGTGTGAAGCTGCTCTCACCTGTTTCCCTGCAGTGGAGTGGCCATCTTGAATGTTTTCTGTGATCAGAGCAGTTGTAGGCTAATCCACATATACATATTAAACTTTATTAAAATTGTTCCTAAAGCACATGAGTTACATTTTCATATCTTGCGTGAATGATTTTTTGCCTCCTCTTCATGCAACATGACGGTTTGCTCTCTTGTCTTTGCAGATCACAGCCTGTGTGGCAGCAGGGAGTCTTCTCTAAGGAAGTACGCCCGTGAGGCTAATACAGTTCAAACAATAACTTAACAAATGAAGACTAACATACAAGAATCATCCGGAGTTCTTCAATGTTTGTAAGTACTATAACAAACAAGACACCCCCTTTGCTAACAGCTCAGGGCCAGTCAGCTGCCTACATGCCTAGCTATGGCTCCCCCTAGCCGTGCCTCCATATTTCCTTGTTAATGCACACCATAATGCCCTGACCCTCCCTGCTGAATTACACTGTAAAGCCACCAAAATACACCTGAAAACCTCAATTTCTCTGTCTAAATGTGGACTATACAGTCTCAGCCTGTCTCCCAGTCAACATTGGGCCCCATTGGCCTCAGTAGGATAGAGGATTTCTTACCTTTTGAGAGTGTCTCTGCCTATACCTCTCTCTCCAAAGTCCCAACCTCGACAGCCTCCTTCTTCTTCCCAGCAATCCCTGCAAAAAAGGACACTTCCATGTATGTTGAATATGTAGGGGTGATCAAATTGGACTAAACCATTTACAAAGAGCCCAAAAAGCCCCCAAAACCCAAAAATGGCCCTTTTGGCCTCCAACACACTTAAGCTCCAAAACGCCATTTTAAAATGACATTTCAATGGCCTTAAACAGTAAAGCCCACTCCTCAAATACACCGTGGTCTACCCCTATGCTTTCAACTTATTTTGGCCCATCCAGTAGTCATACAGTTGATACTGATGAACAATGTTCAGTCAGTGCGCAACCGAGCTCTCAGAGACTTAAAGCTGCCTTTTGTGCCTTTGCCAAGCCCTGGAGCATCTTTGGGAGGCTGCAAGTAGTCCATTTGATGCATTTATGGGTCAAAGAGACCCTTTTCTTTTGGGCTGGAGCAAAAAAACTCGAAGGAAAATATTTTCGTGAGAGTAGAATCCAATAACGCAAAGAGATAGTTGTGCATCCAAACGGGCCTCTCCAAAAGTGCACAGGTGGATCCAAAGGCACAGAGAGCTCTCCAAAGGCTCCAGGAGGAAAAAAGAGAAGTTTATCCAGCGCACAAGATAATTATAATTATAATTCTGTCTAAATGTTACCGATTGTACTCAAAAATTAAAAGTCACATTCCAAAAATGCCGAATTTAAAGTCTACTAAAGCAAAGTGCAACGAGAAAAAAAATGTTCCAAATGGCGCAGTGGCGCTGCAGACCATAAAGTTATTAATTTCGCGTATTTAAATATGTAATTTTTCTTAAATATTTATGTGCTAGCACTGGCAACGCTGTAGCACAGATCACAAATCAAAATTGCCGTCTGTCTGACCAGCAGTAGCCATCAAGCAAGCAAAACCCTGAGCGGTAAACGCACCCATTCAGCGCGCAAAAGTACTCCTGCAATGAGCCACAGTCTGGTCCTTAATCCAGACTCGAATAATTCAGTCCTGCAGCACAAAGATATATGACCTATACATTAGAAAAACCATTCAGACCAATCCAGTGAATTTTTAGGTGGAGGGATGACTGCGCCGGCGGTTGAAGCTGTTTCCCCCAAAACAAACCCCTATGCAAATTCTGTCGGCTGCTGTCAGTAAAGCGTTAAAGAACAATCCTGTTCCCTCCTCAGCCTGTCTGATGTCTGTGATGTTTACGTCGTATTTTACGGTGGCAAAAACAGGATGGGCGTTCGCCTCCCTGCGTGTCCAGACCTGAGCCTCTAGCAGGTTAAAGACCCCGTATCCCCTCTCTGAAACATCCGGCCTCAGGCAACAGCAGCACAAGAGAAGCCCTGTCCTTCCAGCGGCTTGTAATGGAAACTGTGGGGAAAAATACAACTAAAAAGCCGACTGACGGTTTAAAAGGACAAAGCCTTCGTTATCTGCTCAAACACGAGTCTCACACATCGACGCTCAGAGCATCGTGGTGGTGAGAAAAAAAAAATGCGCATGTGTAGCGTTTATTCTGTGCCAGCCGGGCGCACGCCTGTTGTCATTGTGCATTTGCCGCAGCAGCTGTCAGACAGATCACATTTCAGACTGAAGTCACAGAGCGATGGACACTCACAGTCCTGAATGATACCGTAGTATCCACACTTGTGCAACATCAGCTGTGCGTCGGGCTGCGGTCAAAATGCGTAATATTAGGCTCCAGGGTTACAAACAGCCTCTGTCGCAAGACGTCCTTGTGTTTTGTTTTTTTTAGCTGGGGGGGGCAGGAGGAGCGCTCTGTTGACGGTTTGAAAACCACCATAACGAGGTGTGGAGGCAGTGGCTAAAAACACAAAGACATGAGCCACATATTTGTACAAATCAACCGTAATACACTCTAGACTCCCTGTTATTATTAGTAATATTTCGTATTTATTATTTCTTCGCAGGTCCGGTTACCCTTTTCTCTCATTCAGCAGGTAAGCCTATGTATTTGGATAAAACACACGGTTCACTGTATCACATGAATGCATACGTCGTCTGATGTACCACCAAACAATCTTTTATGATGCTGGGTGTCTGATTTCATTCAGTGCACGAATATTTAAAAAATAAACAAAAAGAAATGGAATTGTTTTTATACTTTTACTGTGCATAATTTCCAGGAAAAAAACACACGCATTTTGGGTCATTGAAAGCTTTGTTCACTCAGGGATCAGTGAGTTCATTTTGCTCGAATATTTGAGCGTATACTACTTACTAAAAAAAAAAAAAAAAGAAACAGACAGACTAAGGATGGATGAGAACTAAACTTTGATTACAAAAATGAAAAGACAATACCACAGCTGTTTATGTTAAATGTTTTTATTACTGAACACGTCCAAAAAAGAACAAAATACATTTAGGTTTTACCAGTAAAAAACGAAAACAAAAAAAACAACTCAAAACTCAAATGAATTAATTATAATTCTTCACCTGTTATTAAGACAAAGATGTTGAGCTTATAATTTGACCATTATAGATGTCTTGATTGTAGTTACAGACGTTGAACTCCAGGGGCACTGCATGGATACAGTGGCTGTTACAGGGGTAAGCCTTATATTTCCTCAGAATACATTTATGCAGTTAGCATTTTGTACAGGCATGCAGTGTGCCAAAGAAGACTGTAATGAGGACAGAGTTAATCAGTGAAAAATTACAGCCTATGTGATGTAAATGCAGTGTTGTTGTTCTCAGGAATATTAGTTGCATAAGTCAACTAAGAAACACAAAAAACACTTAAAGTGAAAAACACAATTTCATTAGACCTGAGACAAACCTCAACATTATCAGAACAAATCAACCAGAAACTATGAACAAAATACAAACATTCACATAGTCCAGTGTTCTACGTAACATAACGAAATGTAATGAAAAGTTTTAAATATGCAGAATCTCAAAAAGCGTAACTACTATCTATCAGCTGCACATTATTCCTCCACTGTTGGTGTGGGATCCAGCTCTGTTAGGTCCCTGAGTTTCTCCAGATGGGTCGGTCTGGTGGCGAGCAATTTTTCGAGCGTAGTACCTCCTGGACGCAGCTCTCCACGCCTCCCTCTGCAGCGTCTGAGACTCTTCAGGTAACTCGGATATCAGCGTCCTCCTCCTCTTATCCTCAAAAGAGATGGGTTGTGAATATGGAGACGCTGAAATGTGGGGAAAGGTTCCGGAGCGTGAGGGGTTTGCCTGTTGGCGGGCTATTTTTCGGGCGTAATACCGCCTGGAGGCAGCTCTCCAGGCTGCTCTCTTCAGTCTCTGAGCCTCCTCCGGCAGCTCGGACATCGGCACGCTCCTTTTCTTGTTCCTGAGGAGGTCAAGAGGTGAGGTGATCACACATAAATAGGTATGCAGTTCACACAGCACTTCTTCCTTTTTTTTTAAAGTGTTTTAAAGGGATTTAAGCATGTGTGGGACAATACTTGATTCTTAATTAAGTCCACTAAAATAACTGACAAATGAACAGACATATTCTTCACTGTCAGGGTAAAATATACCAACTTTCCAAGTCTAGTGGGCACCAAGAGGAAAACTGGATTAGCACAATACTCTTCAGCTTGCAGCCGTAACATTCAACGACAGTGTGTTGTCAACATTTGACTAAATATTCACAGAAAAATAAATGTAGGGTTGTACTGTGGATTTTCCCCTCTAATAAACAGCTAGCAATCCAAAAGAGGTAACTGTAGACCATAGCTATCTGACACAGTATCTGTATCTATGCAATGACTCACCTCAGCTGTTCTCCCTCTGTGATTTGGTGTCCACCCGGGTCGGCTTCAGGTTTCTCCCTGAGCTTTTTTCTCTCTCTGTTCTCCTGTTTTTCTAAAGGGATCAAAAGGGATGAACAGTGTCTTGGTTATGCAATCCCACAAACCATGCTCACACATTTTTACAGCAATGATGTTGAGCTAAGGCTCTTCTCCTAAGACTGCACTGGGCTAGTCTGGAAGTGTTTGACACTGGAGCCAAAACAGAAATGAACATGATTTTGCTGTTTAACAAGATGCGCAAAAATGTGCAAATTTATGATTTGAATCAGGAAATATCTGATCAAAGAATTAGTAAACAAGCCCAATAATACGACCAAGACAAGCCACCTGTGCAACAGAAGAATACACTTAAATAACTAGATCCTTATGTTCCTTTACGGTTGTTAATATTTTTGTAAAGCAGGAATTAAAAGTAGGATACATTACTTTGTACACTGAGGCTCTCTTTGTCCTGACATGGACTGCATGTGCTCTCCTGATGCTCTCCAAATCTCTCCTCGCTCATTTCCCACTTGATTAAGACTGCGTCGATATCACACGGCTCTTCTTTGACTACGAGGCTGCTGGGAGACGTAGGCAGATTTCTGGCTGCCTCTGATACACCTGAAGTCTCTGAGGAGTGGGAGGCGCAGGTCTGGTCCAGGCACATTCTGCTGGGGGATGATGGAAGAACTGACTCCTGGCTTTGGGAGGAGACATGCGAGGGGGGTCTTGCAAAAAGATCTACTGTGGAGGAATGAGAGAACAAACAGCATTCTCAGGGGCAAAAGTAAATTAAATCTACTCTCATTACTGTTAATAAAGCTGCTTTTTGTGTACTTGTAAATTTTGAGTACTACTTTGTGATTGTGCAAAAACAGACAATTTCAGATGAATGACAGAGTTCAGGTGCCTCACTGTCATCAGTCCAGGCCAATAAATAAATGTACAAATAATCATAGACTACATCAGCAGATATAAACTCTAAAAATGTGAATGTCCATCAAATTTGTCTGAGGATAGTATTGATGGGCCACTTCAGCTTCAGCTCCAGAAATAACAACTACTTAGGTTTGTCATTCATCCATCATTCACACACTTATTCTCTTGAAGTGACTTATACTTAGTCAACTTAACTGTGAGGCTCAAAATAACAACGATGTAAAGAAAGAGTCAAAAGAAGTCATGCTTACTTACAGGGAATGCTCATTTCACTCTCTGGCTGCCCTGCTGTCATCTCAGCGTCCATGCAAGCTGGTTCAAACCCACCCTGCTCTCCCTTCTGCCGGTCACTGGAAGCCTGTGACCCGGCGAGGCTGTGGTCGTTTCCAAACAACCCGCAGGTGCATCCCTGTCGACGGAGCACCTGCAGTTCGTGCTCTATCTCCCTCAGCCTGCACTCCAGCCGCTGGATCTCTTTGTCCCTGTCCGTCACCATCCGCTGGTACTCGTAGGTCCTGGAGCTGTTGACACCGTACAGCACGTTTATTATCGAGTCTATCGCCAGTCGGATGGCGTTTTCCACCAGCAGAGTTTCCTCGTCGCGCAGGTGAGGGTGCAAAGTTCTGTTTTTGGCCAAATTCATCTTTGAAATGGACCTATTGTGATGCAAGCAAGCTAACGGACTAGCTAAGGACGCTAGGCTATCGGACGCTGCGGCTCACTGAAGACACCAACCCGCGCACACGCTCGTCAAAAATAAAAGTCGCATTTAGCACACGAATCCAACGCTTTCCCGTAAAATAGAACAACTCCAAACAAAACGTAGTGAGACATTTAACGGACGCTTGATCTACTACACAGGAGTTGCAGGTTAGCTTCCTGCGTCGCCGACTTCTTCGGTACAGCCGGTTGTCAGCGGATGTTTGTTTGGTGGCCACAGCGCCACCTGGTGGCTAATAGGACCACTTACACAAAACCATTTTTTTCTTACTTCTGATGAACAGAGGGAATGATTCCTCTGTTCATACTGGCTTTTAAAAGACCCCTATTATCCCTATTATTTTCAGACCTGTAATCTACACTAAAGAAAGATAAAATAATAAAAAAAAGGGGACAATGGATAAAAAAAATGACAAAGGTGATTTTATTGGCACCACCAATTTAACAGCTCTTACAACAAACTGCCTGCAATTCATCAGTGAATCCAATTAATACATTCCCTGGACTAAAAATAAATACGACTGACAAAAGCATTATAAACTAATATTAAAATATGATTAAAGATTAAAGTCAAGTCCATTGAATAATGAACAATGAAAACAACAGCAATCATAGAAATCGTGCAACCCTTGCAATTAATTATATTTTGGAAATGAACTGTACATATATTAGGGTTTTGTTTGTGTCAGTCTGTACCTACTTTACATCCAAGAGTCAAAATTGATTAAAAAAAAAAAGAAAAGAAGAGTAAGTGTAGTTCTGTGTGCTTGTGCATCTATATGTTGGAAGACAACAGCAGATTCACTGGTTGACTTTGTTTGCTTTTGAACACACCTTATATGACATAAATAAATATATATATATATATATATATATATATATATATATATATATATATATATACATATATATTTATGTCATATATATATATGACATAAATATATATGTATATAGTTTGCATTATCCAGATTCAGACTGACCCATTGCACCACTGCACTATTGGTATTTGTGGGAAAAAAAATAGATGTTCTTTTGGTTGTGTTGTTGCTCTGTAGTGCCTGAGAGCAAAGGAAAACCGAAGTCAAATTCCTTGTTTGTATGCATAAATTTGGCCAATAAAACTGATTCTGATTTAAGTCTTTAATGCATAAAGCCATGGAGTCAGACTGAAAGTGAACCCCTGGCAATTTGTGATCATTTCAAACACCTGTTCTGTGTTGCACCCCTATTCAAACGTTACTGCTGCTTTATGAGGGCAGTCACCGCAGGTCCCTTCTACCACTTCATTCATGAGTCCCGTCCAATCAGAGTCCAGTTTGAGCCGCGCCAAAAATCAGTCGCACCTGTTGCCCATGCGCTAATCAAAACCATGTGACCGGGGAGGAGAGGGGCTCAGCCAATAGCAGGGCAAAATTTTCCGGCGCGGTTTATAAGGCGTCGGGGGACGCTCCGTCGAGTCTCCCGTGGAATACGAGATTCGTCGGTAACGTTCTGCTTTGTCCAAGCTCTTTTTCTGGTAAGTGGATTGAACTGAAGTCGTTACCTGTAGACAGATGAAGCCTGTGTGTTCATGTTTAACGGGTTATTTGTCATTGTACTTTCTGGTGTACAGTGAAAGCTGTGGCTGAGAGCAGAGAGACGATTCAGGCCGAGTGGCGCTGGAACCGCGGCGTTTGCTGGAGACAGGCGGTTCACGTATCCGGAGCAATCCAGAGGAAAAATAGCCGACATGGAGGCCAGGTAAGGCCCACGCAGAACGCTTAAAATGCAACGCTTGAGTTGATTTGTGACCAGAGGCTAACGTGCTCGATTAAGTGGCGGGTTTCCGCAGGACAGTGGAAGGGATTCAGCGGAGCAGCGGATAGAGAGAGAGGGCGAGCGAGAGAGCGCGCCAGAGCGCTGAGTGTTGGAGGTGCAGGCTTGTGTCTTTAGCTCGGTTGAGATGGGCTTTGTAACCAGTATAGCCGCCTTGTAATTTGGGACTGGCCGAGTGTTGGCATGGCTTAGTTGTGGATGGGTTCAGTGTGTGGAAGGCACTCGGGCCTGCATCGATTTGGAGCGCGCTGTTGCTGGGCCGTTTTGTCAGTGTTGTCGGTGGAAACATATATGCAGTTGTGATCCGGACACAACTGTGTATATGTGGAAGCCTGTTGGCAGCATGGGTTGAGTTGTGTGTCTGTTGTCAGGTGTAATTGTGGGAGTTGTTGTTGTTTGAAGTTTTAAAATTCCAGGTTTAATATCCAAAGCCTGTGTGTGGGTGGGTTCCTTCTCTGCAGGAAGGATGAGCTGCTGCAGAGGATCATCAGAGGGTAAGAGAAAGCACATAAGCCTAGGTAGGCCACTTGCTGCATGTTGAATTGTAAGATTCAACATGATACTACACAAGATTTTTGACTTGTCTAGTACCTATGGCTAATGTTGACTTTTTCTTTGTGTGTTGTGCAGGATGGAGGAGCTGCTGATCCAGAGAACCATGAGGATGCATGTTGGCCAATACTGCTCAATGTTTCTACACTGAAGGATTCATTTGTGTACACTCCCCAGCAACTGCTTCTGCTTCAAAAGATGGATACTGTTTCCAGCATAACATCACTAGCTGCTCAAGAGGACCATGAGAAGATGCATGTTAGCCAGTATTGCTCAATGTTTCTGCATTGAAGAATTCAGTTGTATCTTGCCCTTTGTTGTTTTTGTTTTTATTTATTTATTTATTTATTTTGGTTCCTTTTTGTCCAGCAGGTGGCTGCATCTGGCTGAGTGGAGTGCCAGTTTGGATGAGGCTGTGGCCAGTGTGGAACCCAGGGAAGCCCTGTTTAAAAATTTAAAAAAAATTGAGTTTTGACCACATTAGTATCTAAAGTCAATTTTTTTTTATTTATTTTTTTTGCTGCAGGTGCTTGGAGCTGGTCCAGAGAACCCGACCAGGTGCATGAAGGCCACATTGTGCAGTGTTCTACCAGTAAGCATGCATGCATACATGTCTGAGTGTGAGAATGTGTCTATTAAAATCAGAAAGAAGTGTCTACTTTTGTCTTTAATGCACTTTAGATGGGGCTTAGATCAGTTTCGGGGGGGGACACTGGGTTCCAGCTAGGTTTGGAGTGTGTTTGCTCTTTCTAGGCTAGTGCATCAGTATGTGGAAGCACATTATGCAGTTGTGATCCGGACACAACTGTATATGTGTGGAAGCCCATCAGCAGGTAGTGTTGGAAGTACAGGCTGTGTTCTGTACTTTAGTATTGTCAGGCTTAGTTGTGTGTTTTTGTCACTATATGGATGGGCTTTGTGTGAGAGTCATAGTTGGTGCTTGATGTAGAATAAAACTTAAGCACGCATTATTTTCTCCTTGTTTTTTTCTGTGTGCGGCTGCTTCTGGCTGAGTGGCAATCCAACTTTGAGGCCATGGGCAATGTGGAGCTCAGGTAAGGCCCCTGCTGCAGCTGGAAGTGAAGCAGAATATTACCACTGACTTGATTAGTATCCAAAACCAATGTGTTTGTGTTTTTCAGCAGGAGGGAGGAGCTGAGTCAGAGGACTATTTGAGACCAGGTGAGCAAGAGTCACACTGTAGTCTTTCTACACTTATGTGTGCACTAATTTTACACTTTGTGTGAGTGAGTGTTGTAGGTGTATGTAGGGTGAAGCCAGTGAGGGTGCTGCTGGTGAGGATAGAGCGCCATCCTGTGGGAGTGACGGACACTGCTGCTCTTTTGTCAGAGCTCTTTGTGGTAAGTGGATTTAAAAATAAATAAATAAATAAATAAAAATAAAATAATTGTGTGCTGATGCTTCCAGTTTTTTTCTCTTGCAGGATGGCAGAGCTTATTTGGAGGGCCATGAGACCAGGTGAGATGTTGCCTGTTGGTTAACATTGTTTAGTGTTTCTACACATATGCATGCATTAATTTCTTTGTGTGTGTGTCTGTCTGAGTGTGTGTCTGTCTGAGTGTGTGAGCGTTGGAAGTGCAGGCTTGTATTCAACTCAGTTTAGATGGGCTTTGTTCTGTATCCAGGTGCATTGGAGTTCTGGCTGATTATTGTCAAGGCTTAGTTGTGGATGGATTCAGTGCGTGTGAAAAGCATTGGGGTTGGTTTAGGTTTAGAGTGTTTATGGTTGTGTCAGTGTTGTCTGTAGGTGGAAGCATATATGCAGTTGTGATCCGGACACAACTGTGTATATGTGGAAGCCTATGGGCAGATAGTGTCGGAAGTGTGTAGCTGAGTGTTGTCAGGCTTAGCTGTGGTTATTTGTCAGTGTAGGGTTGGTGTGTTAGATGTAGTTGGCTCTTGATGTAGAGGCTGTCAATACTTGTAAGTTGTTGATGGAGCTGTGTGACTAGGTGTTTAAGTCCTGTGCTTAGGCCTGTAGTGAGTCTGTGTGTGGCTGTGTTTAACAGGTTGAGGATTGGCATGAAGGTCATGGAGGAGGTCACAGTGGAGCTCAGGTAGGCCTCCTGCTGCATCCGGAAGTTTTGCAAAATATGCAAGGTATGCTTTCTGTAGCTCATGTTTAGTTTTTTTGTGTATTGTGCAGGATGAAGCAGCTGATCAATAGGACCACAAGAGACAAGGTAAGAGCAAGCATGTTGGTCAACATTGCTCAGTCTTTTTATTTTTTTATTTATTTTATTTAAATTTTTTTTTTTTTTTTTTTTTTTTTAAACATTTGAGGGTTCATTTGTCTCACTGTCTCCATTTCTGTCTTCAATTCAGGAAGCGTGGGATCAGAGGCAGTTGGTGTGTTTCTTGGGCCATGAAGAGGAAGAGTTGTATAAAGCTTTGTCTTCTGTTGGGGTTGTGGAGGGTGTGTTTTCTAATAAATGCTTGATTTGTACCCAATGGCAGTTGTCTGTGCTTATTTTGTGTTGTACAAACTGATTTCAAGGCTGCATGGAGTTTGGAGAATGTGCCACGTTTCAACTTAGTGACTGGCTTCACACTTTAGGATAATATTTCAACCTTAGGTTTAGGACTTTCAGTTAATTCTTTGTTTAAATGGCTAGAGTCATCTGTGAGGACTGTCAGAGTGTAAATGTAGTTGTAATATTTTGAGTTGTAGGTAACAGAAAATGTTTAGACCGCTAGTTAATATGCAGATGAAACAGTGCAGGCTCTGCTGTGTGGATGCCAGATTCTCAGGCTTTAAAGATTTGTGAAATGTTAGATGTACCACTTAGGCTTGACAGTTTTGCAAGCTCTTGGTTTAAATTGACCAAACCTATGTTGGAGAGCTGTATGCTTTGGCTGTTGGCCTGTGGTGTCTGGGTGCCATAGTGTGAGAGTTTAAACTGAGGTGTTGGATGTACTAGTAAGACCTATGGGTTAGGGCTGGGCGATTAATTGAAATTCGATTACGATTTTGATTTTGGCTTCCCACGATTATGAAAAACAGTAGTTTAGCCCAATCAACACTGTTAGCAACCCGGGGTTCAAGAGATTGGTGACTACTTTGGACAAGCGTTACCATTTCAGCAGAGTTGCACTGCCTGCACTTTTTCATGAATGTCATGAGAAAGTTGCACAAGATGTTCATACAACAGAATATTTCGCCGCTACAACAGACCTGTGATCAAGCCTCACGCTACATTATACTGACACGGACTTCACCCTGAAGACAAAGTGTCTTTCCCGAAGATCACACGGGGCAAAACATTACCGATGGCCTGAGGCAAGTGATGGCTGCGTGGGATTTAAAGGAGGAGAACCTCGTCTGTATTACCACAGACAGTGCCTCAAAGTAAGACTGGCAGCTGAAATCAATGGCTGGACGAGGCTGCAGTGCTTCTTGCAAAGGCTCCACTTTGCCGTAGGTGAGTAGGTTCTCTTTCTCTTGATTGTGTGATTAATTAATAATTAATAACAAAAAAATGTAATGAAGATAGGCCATTACATGTGAGCTTCTCTGTCATCCCTCCATACACACAGCCAAATTACAGTCAAATCTTTCTACTTCACAGCTATGATAAATTGACAATGATCATCATGATAATGTGTTAATACTTATATTTTTGTAATCTTAGAGAATGCAATGAAGGATCCCAGGATCACCCTAGCAATGGGCCTCTGCAAGAAACTGGTCAGCATCTTCTCCTACAGCTGGAGAAAAAAGAGGGATCTGACCGAGACACAGAAGAAGCTGAAACTTCTTGCACTGGAGTTTGTTGTAGCATTGAGTACACTACCACATAGTTTTTAAAAAATATTTATTTATTAATTGCATATATATTATTTATATATTTTTTTTCACTTTGTTTTAATTTCTTTTTGTCAGTTTAGCTGTAATTAATTCATTGCGTTAAACAGAAAAAACCTGTTTCAAGTTCAATAAAAGCAAATTCTAAAATCAATGAATAATTGTTTTGAATAATCGTGATTTCAATATGAATCATAATAATCGTGATTATGATTTTTGCCATAATCGAGCAGCCCTACTATGGGTAACCATTAGCTGTACTACTTTGATTTTAGACATGAATTAAATAAGTAGATGTGTGTGTAATAGTTGACTTAATATGTCTGACTTGTTTGGTATGACCACATGTAAGAGTTTGGCACTGTGAATTTTAGACTGTGGTGTGTGGACGCCAGACTGAGTTTAAACTGAGATGTGATAGTGACAAATGTTCAGTGTTTTTACACATATCCATTAATGTGTCTCTCTTTCCAATTGTATGTGGCTGAGTTGGGCTCCGGCTTGGATGAGGCCATATCCAGGGTGGAGCTCAGGAACGCCCCCTGCTGAATGTGGAAGTGTAGCAGAATGTTTAAAATAGGTTTGACTGTTTGTACCTGTATCTGATGTAGAGTGTTTGTCCTGTGCAGGATGGAAGACGTGATCCAGAGGACCACGACAGACAAGGTAAGAGCAAGCATGTTGGTCAACATCGCTCAGTCTTTTGTTTTTGTTTTTTTTTTTACTTACTATACTATGACGTTTTTTATGACATTTTGAGGTCAAAAAAAATTTTGACTTTTTTTGGCATTTTTTGACGCCTTACTATACTATGACGTTTTTTTTTTTGACATTTTGAGGTCAAAAAATTTTTGTCTTTTTTTGGCATTTTTTGACGCCTTACTATACTATGACGTTTTTTATGACATTTTGAGGTGAAAAAAATTTTTGACTTTTTTTGTCCGATTTTGACGCCTTACTATACTATGACGTTTTTTATGACATTTTGAGGTCAAAAAAAATTTTGACCTTTTTTGGCCGATTTTGACGCCTTACTATACTATGACGTTTTTTATGACATTTTGAGGTCAAAAAAAATTTTGACTTTTTTTGGCCGAAAAAAACGCCTTACTATACTATGACGTTTTTTATGACATTTTGAGGTCAAAAAATTTTTTGACTGTTTTTGGCCGATTTTGACGCCTTACTATACTATGACGTTTTTTATGACATTTTGAGGTCAAAAAAAATTTTTGACTTTTTTTGTCTGACTTTGACGCCTTACTATACTATGAACATTTTTATGACTTTTGAAGGTCAAAAACAATTTTCACTGTTTTTGTCTGATTTTGACGCCTTATTATACTATGACCATTTTTATGACATTTTATGACATTTTGAGGTCAAAAAATTTTTTGACTTTTTTTGGACGATTTTGACGCCTTACTATACTATGACGTTTTTTATGACATTTTGAGGTCAAAAAATTTTTTGACTGTTTTTGGCCGATTTTGACGCCTTACTATACTATGACGTTTTTTATGACATTTTGAGGTCAAAAAAAAATTTGACTTTTTTGGACGATTTTGACGCCTTACTATACTATGACGTTTTTTATGACATTTTGAGGTCAAAAAAAATTTTGACTTTTTTTGGCATTTTTTGACGCCTTACTATACTATGACGTTTTTTATGACATTTTGAGTTCAAAAAAAATTTTGACTTTTTCTGTCCGATTTTGACGCCTTACTATACTATGACGTTTTTAATTACATTTTGAGGTAAAAAAAAATTTTGACTTTTTTTGGCCGATTTTGACGCCTTACTATACTATGACGTTTTTAATGACATTTTGAGGTCAAAAAAATTTTTGACTTTTTTTGGCATTTTTTGACGCCTTACCATACTATGACGTTTTTTCTGACATTTTGAGGTCAAAAAAAATTGTGACTTTTTTTGGCATTTTTTGACGCCTTACTATACTATGACGTTTTTTATGACATTTTGAGGTCAAAAAAAATTTTGACTTTTTTTGGCCGATTTTAACGCCTTATGACGTTTTTTATGACATTTTGAGGTCAAAATTTTTTTTGACTTTTTTTTGACACTTCACTATACTATGACGTTTTTTATGACATTTTGAAGTCAAAAAAAGTTTTGACTTTTTTTGGCCGATTTTGACGCCTTACTATACTATGACGTTTTTTATGACATTTTGAGGTCAAAAAAAAATTTGACTTTTTTGGACGATTTTGACGCCTTACTATACTATGACGTTTTTTATGACATTTTGAGGTCAAAAAAAATTTTGACTTTTTTTGTCTGACATTGACACCTTACTATACTATGAACATTTTTATGACTTTTGAAGGTCAAAAACAATTTTCACTGTTTTTGTCTGATTTTGACGCCTTATTATACTATGACCATTTTTATGACATTTTATGACATTTTGAGGTCAAAAAATTTTTTTGACTTTTTTTGGACGATTTTGACGCCTTACTATACTATGACATTTTTTATGACATTTTGAGGTCAAAAATTTTTTTGACTGTTTTTGGCCGATTTTGACGCCTTACTATACTATGACGTTTTTTATGACATTTTGAGGTCAAAAAAAAATTTGACTTTTTTGGACGATTTTGACGCCTTACTATACTATGACGTTTTTTATGACATTTTGAGGTCAAAAAATTTTTTGACTTTTTTTGGCCGAAAGAAACGCCTTACTATACTATGACGTTTTTCATGACATTTTGAGGTCAAAAAATTTTTTGACTTTTTTTGGCATTTTTTGACGCCTTACTATACTATGACGTTTTTTGTGACATTTTGAGGTCAAAAAAATTTTTGACTTTTTTTGGCGGAAAAAAACGCCTTACTATACTATGACGGTTTTTATGACATTTGGAGGTCAAAAAAATTTTTGACTTTTTTTGGCATTTTTTGACGCCTTACTATACTATGACGTTTTTTATGACATTTTGAGGTCAAAAAATTTTTTGACTTTTGGTCGAAAAAAACGCCTTACTATACTATGACGTTTTTTATGACATTTTGAGGTTAAAAAAAATTTTGACTTTTTTTGTCCGATTTTGACGCCTTACTATACTATGACGTTTTTAATTACATTTTGAGGTCAAAAAAAATTTTGACTTTTTTTGGCCGATTTTGACGCCTTACTATACTATGACGTTTTTAATGACATTTTGAGGTCAAAAAAATTTTTGACTTTTTTTGGCATTTTTTGACGCCTTACCATACTATGACGTTTTTTTATGACATTTTGAGGTCAAAAAATTTTTGACTTATTTTGGCATTTTTTGACGCCTTACTATACTATGACGTTTTTTATGACATTTTGAGGTCAAAAATTTTTTTGACTTTTTTTGGCATTTTTTGACGCCTTACTATACTATGATGTTTTTTATGACATTTTGAGGTCAGAAAAATTTTTGACTTTTTTTGGCGGAAAAAAACGCCTTACTATACTATGACGGTTTTTATGACATTTGGAGGTCAAAAAAATTTTTGACTTTTTTTGGCATTTTTTGACGCCTTACTATACTATGACGTTTTTTATGACATTTTGAGGTCAAAAAATTTTTTGACTTTTGGTCGAAAAAAACGCCTTACTATACTATGACGTTTTTTATGACATTTTGAGGTTAAAAAAAATTTTGACTTTTTTTGTCCGATTTTGACGCCTTACTATACTATGACGTTTTTAATTACATTTTGAGGTCAAAAAAAATTTTGACTTTTTTTGGCCGATTTTGACGCCTTACTATACTATGACGTTTTTAATGACATTTTGAGGTCAAAAAAATTTTTGACTTTTTTTGGCATTTTTTGACGCCTTACCATACTATGACGTTTTTTTATGACATTTTGAGGTCAAAAAATTTTTGACTTATTTTGGCATTTTTTGACGCCTTACTATACTATGACGTTTTTTATGACATTTTGAGGTCAAAAATTTTTTTGACTTTTTTTGGCATTTTTTGACGCCTTACTATACTATGATGTTTTTTATGACATTTTGAGGTCAGAAAAATTTTTGACATTTTTTGGACGATTTTGAGGCCTTACTATACTATGACGTTTTTTTATGACATTTTGAGATCAAAAAAATTTTTGACTTTTTTTCGCCGAAAAAAACGCCTTACTATACTATGACGTTTTTTATGACATTTTGAGGTAAAAAAAATTTTTGACTTTTTTTGGTCGAAAAAAACGCCTTACTATACTATGACGTTTTTATGACATTTTGAGGTAAAAAAAATTTGTGACTTTTTTTGGCCGAAAAAAACGCCTTACTATACTATGACGTTTTATATGACATTTTGAGGTCAAAAAATTTTTCGAATTTTTTTGGCGGAAAAAAACGCCTTACTATACTATGACGTTTTTTATGACATTTTGAGGTCAAAAAATTTTTTGACTTTTTTTCGCCGAAAAAAACGCCTTACTATACTATGACGTTTTTTATGACATTTTGAGGTCAAAAAAATTTTTGACTTTTTTTGGCCGAAAAAAACGCCTTACTATACTATGACGTTTTTTATGACATTTTGAGGTCAAAAAATTTTTTGTCTTTTTTTGGCCGATTTTGACGCCTTACTATAATATGACGTTTTTTATGACATTTCGAGGTCAAAAAAAATTTTGACTTTTTTTGGCCGATTTTGACGCCTTACTATAATATGACGTTTTTAATGACATTTTGAGGTCAAAAAATTTTTTGACTTTTTTTTGGCATTTTTTGAAACTTTACTATAGTATGACGTTTTTTATGACATTTTGAAGTCAAAAAAAGTTTTGACTTTTTTTGGCATTTTTTGAAGCCTTACTATACTATGACGTTTTTTATGACATTTTGAGGTCAAAAAAAATTTGTGACTTTTTTTCGCTGAAAAAAACGCCTTACTATACTATGACGTTTTTATGACATTTTGAGGTCAAAAAAATTTTTGACTTTTTTTGGCCGAAAAAAACGCCTTACTATACTATGACGTTTTTCATGACATTTTGAGGTCAAAAAAATTTTTGACTTTTTTTGGCATTTTTTGACGCCTTACTATACTATAGTGTTTTTTATGACATTTTGAGGTCAAAAAATTTTTGACTTTTTTTGGCCGATTTTGACGCCTTACTATACTATGACGTTTTTTGTGACATTTTGAGGTCAAAAAAATTTGTGACTTTTTTTGGACGATTTTGACGCCTTACTATACTATGACGTTTTTTATGACATTTTGAGGTCAAAAAAATTTGTGACTTTTTTTGGCCGAAAAAAACGCCTTACTATACTATGACGTTTTTTATGACATTTTGAGGTCAAAAAATTTTTTGACTTTTTTTGGCCGATTTTAATGCCTTACTATACTATGACGTTTTTTATGACATTTTGAGGTCAAAAAAATTTGTGACTTTTTTTGGACGATTTTGACGCCTTACTATACTATGACATTTTTTATGACATTTTGAGGTCAAAAAAATTTGTGACTTTTTTTGGCGGAAAAAAACGCCTTACTATACTATGACGTTTTTTATGACATTTTGAGGTCAAAAATTTTTTTGACTTTTTTTGGCATTTTTTGACGCCTTACTATACTATAGTGTTTTTTATGACATTTTGAGGTCAAAAAAAATTTTGACTTTTTTTTTGGCATTTTTTGACGCCTTACTATACTATGACGTTTTTTATGACATTTTGAGGTCAAAAAAATTTGTGACTTTTTTTGACCGATTTTGACGCCTTACTATACTATGACGTTTTTTATGACATTTTGAGGTCAAAAATTTTTTTGACTTTTTTGGCCGAAAAAAACGCCTTACTATACTATGACGTTTTTTCTGACATTTTGACGTCAAAAAAATTTTTGACTTTTTTTCGCCGAAAAAAACGCCTTACTATACTATGACGTTTTTTATGACATTTTGAGGTCAAAAAAATTTTTGACTTTTTTTGGCCGAAAAAAACGCCTTACTATACTATGACGTTTTTTATGACATTTTGAGGTCAAAAAAATTTTTGTCTTTTTTTGGCCGATTTTGACGCCTTACTATACTATGACGTTTTTTATGACATTTTGAGGTCAAAAAAATTTTTGACTTTTTTTGACATTTTTTGACGCCTTACTATACTATGATGTTTTTTATGACATTTTGAGGTCAAAAAAATTTTTGACTTTTTTTCGCCGAAAAAAACGCCTTACTATACTATGACGTTTTTTATGACATTTTGAGGTCAAAAAAAATTTTGACTTTTTTTGACATTTTTTGACGCCTTACTATACTATGACGTTTTTTATGACATTTTGAGGTCAAAAAAAATTTTGACTTTTTTTCGCCGAAAAAAACGCCTTACTATACTATGACGTTTTTTATGACATTTTGAGGTCAAAAAAAATTTTGACTTTTTTTGGCATTTTTTGACGCCTTACTATACTATGACGTTTTTTATGACATTTTGAGATCAAAAAAAATTTTGACTTTTTTTGGTCGAAAAAAACGCCTTACTATACTATGACGTTTTTTATGACATTTTGAGGTCAAAAAATTTTTTGACTTTTTTTGGCCGAAAAAAAACGCCTTACTATACTATGACGTTTTTTATGACATTTTGAGGTCAAAAAAATTTTTGACATTTTTTGGCCGATTTTGACGCCTTACTATACTATGACGTTTTTTATGACATTTTGAGGTCAAAAAAAATTTTGACTTTTTTTGGCATTTTTTGACGCCTTACTATACTATGACGTTTTTTATGACATTTTGAGATCAAAAAAAATTTTGACTTTTTTTGGTCGAAAAAAACGCCTTACTATACTATGACGTTTTTTCTGACATTTTGAGGTCAAAAAATTTTTTGACTTTTTTTTCGCCGAAAAAAACGCCTTACTATACTATGACGTTTTTTATGACATTTTGAGGTCAAAAAAATTTTTGACTTTTTTTGGCCGAAAAAAACGCCTTACTATACTATGACGTTTTTTATGACATTTTGAGGTCAAAAAAATTTTTGTCTTTTTTTGGCCGATTTTGACGCCTTACTATACTATGACGTTTTTTATGACATTTTGAGGTCAAAAAAAATTTTGACTTTTTTTGGCATTTTTTGACGCCTTACTATACTATGATGTTTTTTATGACATTTTGAGGTCAAAAAAATTTTGACTTTTTTTCGCCGAAAAAAACGCCTTACTATACTATGACGTTTTTTATGACATTTTGAGGTCAAAAAAATTTTTGTCTTTTTTTGGCCGATTTTGACGCCTTACTATACTATGACGTTTTTTATGACATTTTGAGGTCAAAAAAATTTTTGTCTTTTTTTGGCCGATTTTGACGCCTTACTATACTATGACGTTTTTTATGACATTTTGAGGTCAAAAAAAATTTTGACTTTTTTTGGCATTTTTTGACGCCTTACTATACTATGACGTTTTTTATGACATTTTGAGATCAAAAAAAATTTTGACTTTTTTTGGCCGAAAAAAACGCCTTACTATACTATGACGTTTTTTATGACATTTTGAGGTCAAAAAATTTTTTGTCTTTTTTTGGCCGATTTTGACGCCTTACTATACTATGACGTTTTTTATGACATTTTGAGGTCAAAAAATTTTTTGACTTTTTTTGGCCGAAAAAAACGCCTTACTATACTATGACGTTTTTTATGACATTTTGAGGTCAAAAAAATTTTTGACTTTTTTTGGACAATTTTGACGCCTTACTATACTATGACGTTTTTTATGACATTTTGAGGTCAAAAAAATTTTTGACTTTTTTTGGCCGAAAAAAACGCCTTACTATACTATGACGTTTTTTATGACATTTTGAGGTCAAAAAAATTTTTGACTTTTTTTGGCATTTTTTGACGCCTTACTATACTATGACGTTTTTTATGACATTTTGAGGTCAAAAAATTTTTTGTCTTTTTTTGGCCGATTTTGACGCCTTACTATACTATGACGTTTTTTATGACATTTTGAGGTCAAAAAAAATTTTGACTTTTTTTGGCATTTTTTGACGTCTTACTATACTATGACGTTTTTTATGACATTTTGAGGTCAAAAAAATTTTTGACTTTTTTTGGCCGAAAAAAACGCCTTACTATACTATGACGTTTTTTATGACATTTTGAGGTCAAAAAAATTTTTGTCGTTTTTTGGCCGATTTTGACGCCTTACTATACTATGACGTTTTTTATGACATTTTGAGGTCAAAAAAAATTTTTGACTTTTTTTGGCCGAAAAAAACGCCTTACTATACTATGACGTTTTTTATGACATTTTGAGGTCAAAAAAAATTTTGACTTTTTTTCGCATTTTTTGACGCCTTACTATACTATGACGTTTTTTATGACATTTTGAGATCAAAAAAAATTTTGACTTTTTTTGGCCGAAAAAAACGCCTTACTATACTATGACGTTTTTTATGACATTTTGAGGTCAAAAAATTTTTTGTCTTTTTTTGGCCGATTTTGACGCCTTACTATACTATGACGTTTTTTATGACATTTTGAGGTCAAAAAAAATTTTGACTTTTTTGGCCGATTTTGACGCCTTATGACGTTTTTAATGACATTTTGAGGTCAAAAAATTTTTTTACTTTTTTTTGGCATTTTTTGAAACTTTACTATAGTATGACGTTTTTTATGACATTTTGAAGTCAAAAAAAGTTTTGACTTTTTTTGGCATTTTTTGACGCCTTACTATACTATGACGTTTTTTATGACATTTTGAGGTCAAAAAAAATTTGTGACTTTTTTTGGACGATTTTGACGCCTTACTATACTATGACATTTTTTATGACATTTTGAGGTCAAAAAAATTTGTGACTTTTTTTGGCGGAAAAAAACGCCTTACTATACTATGACGTTTTTTATGACATTTTGAGGTCAAAAATTTTTTTGACTTTTTTTGGCATTTTTTGACGCCTTACTATACTATAGTGTTTTTTATGACATTTTGAGGTCAAAAAAAATTTTGACTTTTTTTTTGGCATTTTTTGACGCCTTACTATACTATGACGTTTTTTATGACATTTTGAGGTCAAAAAAATTTGTGACTTTTTTTGACCGATTTTGACGCCTTACTATACTATGACGTTTTTTATGACATTTTGAGGTCAAAAATTTTTTTGACTTTTTTGGCCGAAAAAAACGCCTTACTATACTATGACGTTTTTTCTGACATTTTGACGTCAAAAAAATTTTTGACTTTTTTTCGCCGAAAAAAACGCCTTACTATACTATGACGTTTTTTATGACATTTTGAGGTCAAAAAAATTTTTGACTTTTTTTGGCCGAAAAAAACGCCTTACTATACTATGACGTTTTTTATGACATTTTGAGGTCAAAAAAATTTTTGTCTTTTTTTGGCCGATTTTGACGCCTTACTATACTATGACGTTTTTTATGACATTTTGAGGTCAAAAAAATTTTTGACTTTTTTTGACATTTTTTGACGCCTTACTATACTATGATGTTTTTTATGACATTTTGAGGTCAAAAAAATTTTTGACTTTTTTTCGCCGAAAAAAACGCCTTACTATACTATGACGTTTTTTATGACATTTTGAGGTCAAAAAAAATTTTGACTTTTTTTCGCCGAAAAAAACGCCTTACTATACTATGACGTTTTTTATGACATTTTGAGGTCAAAAAAAATTTTGACTTTTTTTGGCATTTTTTGACGCCTTACTATACTATGACGTTTTTTATGACATTTTGAGATCAAAAAAAATTTTGACTTTTTTTGGTCGAAAAAAAACGCCTTACTATACTATGACGTTTTTTATGACATTTTGAGGTCAAAAAATTTTTTGACTTTTTTTGGCCGAAAAAAACGCCTTACTATACTATGACGTTTTTTATGACATTTTGAGGTCAAAAAAATTTTTGACATTTTTTGGCCGATTTTGACGCCTTACTATACTATGACGTTTTTTATGACATTTTGAGGTCAAAAAAAATTTTGACTTTTTTTGGCATTTTTTGACGCCTTACTATACTATGATGTTTTTTATGACATTTTGAGGTCAAAAAAATGTTTGACTTTTTTTCGCCGAAAAAAACGCCTTACTATACTATGACGTTTTTTATGACATTTTGAGGTCAAAAAAAATTTTGACTTTTTTTCGCCGAAAAAAACGCCTTACTATACTATGACGTTTTTTATGACATTTTGAGGTCAAAAAAAATTTTGACTTTTTTTGGCATTTTTTGACGCCTTACTATACTATGACGTTTTTTATGACATTTTGAGATCAAAAAAAATTTTGACTTTTTTTGGTCGAAAAAAACGCCTTACTATACTATGACGTTTTTTCTGACATTTTGAGGTCAAAAAATTTTTTGACTTTTTTTTCGCCGAAAAAAACGCCTTACTATACTATGACGTTTTTTATGACATTTTGAGGTCAAAAAAATTTTTGACTTTTTTTGGCCGAAAAAAACGCCTTACTATACTATGACGTTTTTTATGACATTTTGAGGTCAAAAAAATTTTTGTCTTTTTTTGGCCGATTTTGACGCCTTACTATACTATGACGTTTTTTATGACATTTTGAGGTCAAAAAAAATTTTGACTTTTTTTGGCATTTTTTGACGCCTTACTATACTATGATGTTTTTTATGACATTTTGAGGTCAAAAAAAATTTTGACTTTTTTTCGCCGAAAAAAACGCCTTACTATACTATGACGTTTTTTATGACATTTTGAGGTCAAAAAAATTTTTGTCTTTTTTTGGCCGATTTTGACGCCTTACTATACTATGACGTTTTTTATGACATTTTGAGGTCAAAAATTTTTTTGACTTTTTTGCGCTGAAAAAAACGCCTTACTATACTATGACGTTTTTTATGACATTTTGAGGTCAAAAATTTTTTTGACTTTTTTGCGCTGAAAAAAACGCCTTACTATACTATGACGTTTTTTATGACATTTTGAGGTCAAAAAAATTTTTGACTTTTTTTGGCCGATTTTGACGCCTTACTATACTATGACGTTTTTTATGACATTTTGAGGTCAAAAAAATTTGTGACTTTTTTTGGACGATTTTGACGCCTTACTATACTATGACGTTTTTTATGACATTTTGAGGTCAAAAAAATTTTTGACTTTTTTTGGCCGAAAAAAACGCCTTACTATACTATGACGTTTTTTTATGACATTTTGAGGTCAAAAAATTTTTTGTCTTTTTTTGGCCGATTTTGACGCCTTACTATACTATGACGTTTTTTATGACATTTTGAGGTCAAAAAAATTTGTGACTTTTTTTGGACGAAAAAAACGCCTTACTATACTATGACGTTTTTTATGACATTTTGAGGTCAAAAAAATTTTTGTCTTTTTTTGGCCGATTTTGACGCCTTACTATACTATGACGTTTTTTATGACATTTTGAGGTCAAAATTTTTTTTGACTTTTTTGCGCTGAAAAAAACGCCTTACTATACTATGACGTTTTTTATGACATTTTGAGGTCAAAAAAATTTTTGACTTTTTTTGGCCGATTTTGACGCCTTACTATACTATGACGTTTTTTATGACATTTTGAGGTCAAAAAAATTTGTGACTTTTTTTGGACGATTTTGACGCCTTACTATACTATGACGTTTTTTATGACATTTTGAGGTCAAAAAAATTTTTGACTTTTTTTGGCCGAAAAAAACGCCTTACTATACTATGACGTTTTTTTATGACATTTTGAGGTCAAAAAATGTTTTGTCTTTTTTTGGCCGATTTTGACGCCTTACTATACTATGACGTTTTTTATGACATTTTGAGGTCAAAAAAATTTGTGACTTTTTTTGGACGATTTTGACGCCTTACTATACTATGACGTTTTTTATGACATTTTGAGGTCAAAAAAATTTGTGACTTTTTTTGGCCGAAAAAAACGCCTTACTATACTATGACGTTTTTTATGACATTTTGAGGTCATAAAAATTTGTGACTTTTTTTGGCATTTTTTGACGCCTTACTATACTATGACGTTTTTTATGACATTTTGAGGTCAAAAAATTTTTTGACTTTTTTTGGCATTTTTTGACGCCTTACTATACTATGACGTTTTTTATGACATTTTGAGGTCAAAAAAATTTTTGACTTTTTTTCGCCGAAAAAAACGCCTTACTATACTATGACGTTTTTTATGACATTTTGAGGTCAAAAAAATTTTTGTCTTTTTTTGGCCGATTTTGACGCCTTACTATACTATGACGTTTTTTATGACATTTTGAGGTCAAAAATTTTTTTGACTTTTTTGCGCTGAAAAAAACGCCTTACTATACTATGACGTTTTTTATGACATTTTGAGGTCAAAAAAATTTTTGACTTTTTTTGGCCGATTTTGACGCCTTACTATACTATGACGTTTTTTATGACATTTTGAGGTCAAAAAAATTTGTGACTTTTTTTGGACGATTTTGACGCCTTACTATACTATGACGTTTTTTATGACATTTTGAGGTCAAAAAAATTTTTGACTTTTTTTGGCCGAAAAAAACGCCTTACTATACTATGACGTTTTTTTATGACATTTTGAGGTCAAAAAATTTTTTGTCTTTTTTTGGCCGATTTTGACGCCTTACTATACTATGACGTTTTTTATGACATTTTGAGGTCAAAAAAATTTGTGACTTTTTTTGGACGAAAAAAACGCCTTACTATACTATGACGTTTTTTATGACATTTTGAGGTCAAAAAAATTTTTGTCTTTTTTTGGCCGATTTTGACGCCTTACTATACTATGACGTTTTTTATGACATTTTGAGGTCAAAATTTTTTTTGACTTTTTTGCGCTGAAAAAAACGCCTTACTATACTATGACGTTTTTTATGACATTTTGAGGTCAAAAAAATTTTTGACTTTTTTTGGCCGATTTTGACGCCTTACTATACTATGACGTTTTTTATGACATTTTGAGGTCAAAAAAATTTGTGACTTTTTTTGGACGATTTTGACGCCTTACTATACTATGACGTTTTTTATGACATTTTGAGGTCAAAAAAATTTTTGACTTTTTTTGGCCGAAAAAAACGCCTTACTATACTATGACGTTTTTTTATGACATTTTGAGGTCAAAAAATGTTTTGTCTTTTTTTGGCCGATTTTGACGCCTTACTATACTATGACGTTTTTTATGACATTTTGAGGTCAAAAAAATTTGTGACTTTTTTTGGACGATTTTGACGCCTTACTATACTATGACGTTTTTTATGACATTTTGAGGTCAAAAAAATTTGTGACTTTTTTTGGCCGAAAAAAACGCCTTACTATACTATGACGTTTTTTATGACATTTTGAGGTCATAAAAATTTGTGACTTTTTTTGGCATTTTTTGACGCCTTACTATACTATGACGTTTTTTATGACATTTTGAGGTCAAAAAAATTTTTGTCTTTTTTTGGCCGATTTTGACGCCTTACTATACTATGACGTTTTTTATGACATTTTGAGGTCAAAAAATTTTTTGACTTTTTTTGGCATTTTTTGACGCCTTACTATACTATGACGTTTTTTATGACATTTTGAGGTCAAAAAAATTTTTGACTTTTTTTCGCCGAAAAAAAACGCCTTACTATACTATGACGTTTTTTATGACATTTTGAGGTCAAAAAAATTTTTGACTTTTTTTGGCCGAAAAAAAAGCCTTACTATACTATGACGTTTTTTATGACATTTTGAGGTCAAAAAAATTTTTGACTTTTTTTGGACGATTTTGACGCCTTACTATACTATGACGTTTTTTATGACATTTTGAGGTCAAAAAAATTTGTGACTTTTTTTGGCCGAAAAAAACGCCTTACTATACTATGACGTTTTTTATGACATTTTGAGGTCAAAAAAATTTGTGACTTTTTTTGGCATTTTTTGACGCCTTACTATACTATGACGTTTTTTATGACATTTTGAGGTCAAAAATTTTTTTGTCTTTTTTTGGCCGATTTTGACGCCTTACTATACTATGACGTTTTTTATGACATTTTGAGGTCAAAAAAATTTTTGACTTTTTTTGGCATTTTTTGACGCCTTACTACACTATGACGTTTTTTATGACATTTTGAGGTCAAAAAAATTTTTGACTTTTTTTGGCCGAAAAAAACGCCTTACTATACTATGACATTTTTTATGACATTTTGAGGTCAAAAAAATTTTTGTCTTTTTTTGGCCGATTTTGACGCCTTACTATACTATGACGTTTTTTATGACATTTTGAGGTCAAAAAAATTTTTTGACTTTTTTTGGCCGAAAAAAACGCCTTACTATACTATGACGTTTTTTATGACATTTTGAGGTCAAAAAAATTTTTGACTTTTTTTGGCCGAAAAAAACGCCTTACTATACTATGACGTTTTTTATGACATTTTGAGGTCAAAAAAATTTTTGACTTTTTTTGGACAATTTTGACGCCTTACTATACTATGACGTTTTTTATGACATTTTGAGGTCAAAAAAATTTGTGACTTTTTTTGGCCGAAAAAAACGCCTTACTATACTATGACGTTTTTTATGACATTTTGAGGTCAAAAAAATTTTTGACTTTTTTTGGCATTTTTTGACGCCTTACTATACTATGACGTTTTTTATGACATTTTGAGGTCAAAAAATTTTTTGTCTTTTTTTGGCCGATTTTGACGCCTTACTATACTATGACGTTTTTTATGACATTTTGAGGTCAAAAAAAATTTTGACTTTTTTTGGCATTTTTTGACGTCTTACTATACTATGACGTTTTTTATGACATTTTGAGGTCAAAAAAATTTTTGACTTTTTTTGGCCGAAAAAAACGCCTTACTATACTATGACGTTTTTTATGACATTTTGAGGTCAAAAAAATTTTTGTCGTTTTTTGGCCGATTTTGACGCCTTACTATACTATGACGTTTTTTATGACATTTTGAGGTCAAAAAAAATTTTTGACTTTTTTTGGCCGAAAAAAACGCCTTACTATACTATGACGTTTTTTATGACATTTTGAGGTCAAAAAAAATTTTGACTTTTTTTCGCATTTTTTGACGCCTTACTATACTATGACGTTTTTTATGACATTTTGAGATCAAAAAAAATTTTGACTTTTTTTGGCCGAAAAAAACGCCTTACTATACTATGACGTTTTTTATGACATTTTGAGGTCAAAAAAATTTTTGTCTTTTTTTGGCCGATTTTGACGCCTTACTATACTATGACGTTTTTTATGACATTTTGAGGTCAAAAAAAATTTTGACTTTTTTTGGCCGATTTTGACGCCTTATGACGTTTTTAATGACATTTTGAGGTCAAAAAATTTTTTTACTTTTTTTTGGCATTTTTTGAAACTTTACTATAGTATGACGTTTTTTATGACATTTTGAAGTCAAAAAAAGTTTTGACTTTTTTTGGCATTTTTTGACGCCTTACTATACTATGACGTTTTTTATGACATTTTGAGGTCAAAAAAAATTTGTGACTTTTTTTCGCCGAAAAAAACGCCTTACTATACTATGACGTTTTTATGACATTTTGAGGTCAAAAAATTTTTTGACTTTTTTTCGCCGAAAAAAACGCCTTACTATACTATGACGTTTTTCATGACATTTTGAGGTCAAAAAAATTTTTGACTTTTTTTGGCATTTTTTGACGCCTTACTATACTATAGTGTTTTTTATGACATTTTGAGGTCAAAAAAATTTTTGACTTTTTTTGGCCGATTTTGACGCCTTACTATACTATGACGTTTTTTGTGACATTTTGAGGTCAAAAAAATTTGTGACTTTTTTTGGACGATTTTGACGCCTTACTATACTATGACGTTTTTTATGACATTTTGAGGTCAAAAAAATTTGTGACTTTTTTTGGCCGAAAAAAACGCCTTACTATACTATGACGTTTTTTATGACATTTTGAGGTCAAAAATTTTTTTGACTTTTTTTGGCCGATTTTGACGCCTTACTATACTATGACGTTTTTTATGACATTTTGAGGTCAAAAAAATTTGTGACTTTTTTTGGACGATTTTGACGCCTTACTATACTATGACGTTTTTTATGACATTTTGAGGTCAAAAAAATTTGTGACTTTTTTTGACCGATTTTGACGCCTTACTATACTATGACGTTTTTTATGACATTTTGAGGTCAAAATTTTTTTTGACTTTTTTGGCCGAAAAAAACGCCTTACTATACTATGACGTTTTTTATGACATTTTGAGGTCAAAAAAATTTTGACTTTTTTTGGCCGAAAAAAACGCCTTACTATACTATGACGTTTTTTATGACATTTTGAGGTCAAAAAAATTTTTGACTTTTTTTGGACGATTTTGACGCCTTACTATACTATGACGTTTTTTATGACATTTTGAGGTCAAAAAAATTTGTGACTTTTTTTGGTCGAAAAAAACGCCTTACTATACTATGACGTTTTTTATGACATTTTGAGGTCAAAAAAATTTGTGACTTTTTTTGGCATTTTTTGACGCCTTACTATACTATGACGTTTTTTATGACATTCTGAGGTCAAAAAATTTTTTGTCTTTTTTTGGCCGATTTTGACACCTTACTATACTATGACGTTTTTTATGACATTTTGAGGTCAAAAAAAATTTTGACTTTTTTTGGCATTTTTTGACGCCTTACTATACTATGACGTTTTTTATGACATTTTGAGGTCAAAAAATTTTTTGACTTTTTTTGGCCGAAAAAAACGCCTTACTATACTATGACGTTTTTTATGACATTTTGAGGTCAAAAAAATTTTTGTCGTTTTTTGGCCGATTTTGACGCCTTACTATACTATGACGTTTTTTATGACATTTTGAGGTCAAAAAAAATTTTTGACTTTTTTTGGCCGAAAAAAACGCCTTACTATACTATGACGTTTTTTATGACATTTTGAGGTCAAAAAAAATTTTGACTTTTTTTCGCATTTTTTGACGCCTTACTATACTATGACGTTTTTTCTGACATTTTGAGATCAAAAAAAATTTTGACTTTTTTTGGCCGAAAAAAACGCCTTACTATACTATGACGTTTTTTATGACATTTTGAGGTCAAAAAAAATTTTGACTTTTTTTGGCCGAAAAAAACGCCTTACTATACTATGACGTTTTTTATGACATTTTGAGGTCAAAAAAATTTTTGTCTTTTTTTGGCCGATTTTGACGCCTTACTATACTATGACGTTTTTTATGACATTTTGAGGTCAAAAAATTTTTTGACTTTTTTTGGCATTTTTTGACGCCTTACTATACTATGATGTTTTTTATGACATTTTGAGGTCAAAAAAAATTTTGACTTTTTTTCGCCGAAAAAAACGCCTTACTATACTATGACGTTTTTTATGACATTTTGAGGTCAAAAAAAATTTTTGACTTTTTTTGGTCGAAAAAAACGCCTTAGTATACTATGACGTTTTTATGACATTTTGAGGTCAAAAAAAATTTTGACTTTTTTTGTCTGATTTTGACGCCTTACTATACTATGACGTTTTTTATGACATTTTGAGGTCAAAAAAATTTGTGACTTTTTTTGGCATTTTTTGACGCCTTACTATACTATGACGTTTTTTATGACATTCTGAGGTCAAAAATTTTTTTGTCTTTTTTTGGCCGATTTTGACGCCTTACTATACTATGACGTTTTTTATGACATTTTGAGGTCAAAAAAAATTTTGACTTTTTTTGGCATTTTTTGACGCCTTACTATACTATGACGTTTTTTATGACATTTTGAGGTCAAAAAAATTTTTGACTTTTTTTGGCCGAAAAAAACGCCTTACTATACTATGACGTTTTTTATGACATTTTGAGGTCAAAAAAATTTGTGACTTTTTTTGGTCGAAAAAAACGCCTTACTATACTATGACGTTTTTTATGACATTTTGAGGTCAAAAAATTTTTTGACTTTTTATGGCCGAAAAAAACGCCTTACTATACTATGACGTTTTTTATGACATTTTGAGGTCAAAAAAAATTTTGACTTTTTTTCGCATTTTTTGACGCCTTACTATACTATGACGTTTTTTCTGACATTTTGAGATCAAAAAAAATTTTGACTTTTTTTGGCCGAAAAAAACGCCTTACTATACTATGACGTTTTTTATGACATTTTGAGGTCAAAAAAAATTTTGACTTTTTTTGGCCGAAAAAAACGCCTTACTATACTATGACGTTTTTTATGACATTTTGAGGTCAAAAAAATTTTTGTCTTTTTTTGGCCGATTTTGACGCCTTACTATACTATGACGTTTTTTATGACATTTTGAGGTCAAAAAATTTTTTGACTTTTTTTGGCATTTTTTGACGCCTTACTATACTATGATGTTTTTTATGACATTTTGAGGTCAAAAAAAATTTTGACTTTTTTTCGCCGAAAAAAACGCCTTACTATACTATGACGTTTTTTATGACATTTTGAGGTCAAAAAAAATTTTTGACTTTTTTTGGTCGAAAAAAACGCCTTAGTATACTATGACGTTTTTATGACATTTTGAGGTCAAAAAAAATTTTGACTTTTTTTGTCTGATTTTGACGCCTTACTATACTATGACGTTTTTTATGACATTTTGAGGTCAAAAAAATTTGTGACTTTTTTTGGCATTTTTTGACGCCTTACTATACTATGACGTTTTTTATGACATTCTGAGGTCAAAAATTTTTTTGTCTTTTTTTGGCCGATTTTGACGCCTTACTATACTATGACGTTTTTTATGACATTTTGAGGTCAAAAAAAATTTTGACTTTTTTTGGCATTTTTTGACGCCTTACTATACTATGACGTTTTTTATGACATTTTGAGGTCAAAAAAATTTTTGACTTTTTTTGGCCGAAAAAAACGCCTTACTATACTATGACGTTTTTTATGACATTTTGAGGTCAAAAAAATTTGTGACTTTTTTTGGTCGAAAAAAACGCCTTACTATACTATGACGTTTTTTATGACATTTTGAGGTCAAAAAATTTTTTGACTTTTTATGGCCGAAAAAAACGCCTTACTATACTATGACGTTTTTTATGACATTTTGAGGTCAAAAAAATTTGTGACTTTTTTTGGCCGAAAAAAACGCCTTACTATACTATGACGTTTTTTATGACATTTTGAGGTCATAAAAATTTGTGACTTTTTTTGGCATTTTTTGACGCCTTACTATACTATGACGTTTTTTATGACATTTTGAGGTCAAAAAATTTTTTGTCTTTTTTTGGCCGATTTTGACGCCTTACTATACTATGACGTTTTTTATGACATTTTGAGGTCAAAAAATTTTTGGACTTTTTTTGGCATTTTTTGACGCCTTACTATACTATGACGTTTTTTATGACATTTTGAGGTCAAAAAATTTTTTGTCTTTTTTTGGCCGATTTTGACGCCTTACTATACTATGACGTTTTTTATGACATTTTGAGGTCAAAAAAATTTGTGACTTTTTTTGGCCGAAAAAAACGCCTTACTATACTATGACGTTTTTTATGACATTTTGAGGTCAAAAAAATTTTTGACTTTTTTTGGACGATTTTGACGCCTTACTATACTATGACGTTTTTTATGACATTTTGAGGTCAAAAAAATTTTTGACTTTTTTTGGCCGAAAAAAACGCCTTACTATACTATGACGTTTTTTATGACATTTTGAGGTCAAAAAATTTTTTGTCTTTTTTTGGCCGATTTTGACGCCTTACTATACTATGACGTTTTTTATGACATTTTGAGGTCAAAAAAAATGTTGACTTTTTTTGGCCGAAAAAAACGCCTTACTATACTATGACGTTTTTTATGACATTTTGAGGTCAAAAAAATTTTTGTCTTTTTTTGGCCGATTTTGACGCCTTACTATACTATGACGTTTTTTATGACATTTTGAGGTCAAAAAATTTTTTGACTTTTTTTGGCATTTTTTGACGCCTTACTATACTATGATGTTTTTTATGACATTTTGAGGTCAAAAAAAATTTTGACTTTTTTTCGCCGAAAAAAACGCCTTACTATACTATGACGTTTTTTATGACATTTTGAGGTCAAAAAAAATTTTTGACTTTTTTTGGTCGAAAAAAACGCCTTAGTATACTATGACGTTTTTATGACATTTTGAGGTCAAAAAAAATTTTGACTTTTTTTGTCTGATTTTGACGCCTTACTATACTATGACGTTTTTTATGACATTTTGAGGTCAAAAAAATTTGTGACTTTTTTTGGTCGAAAAAAACGCCTTACTATACTATGACGTTTTTTATGACATTTTGAGGTCAAAAAAATTTGTGACTTTTTTTGGCATTTTTTGACGCCTTACTATACTATGACGTTTTTTATGACATTCTGAGGTCAAAAATTTTTTTGTCTTTTTTTGGCCGATTTTGACGCCTTACTATACTATGACGTTTTTTATGACATTTTGAGGTCAAAAAAAATTTTGACTTTTTTTGGCATTTTTTGACGCCTTACTATACTATGACGTTTTTTATGACATTTTGAGGTCAAAAAAATTTTTGACTTTTTTTGGCCGAAAAAAACGCCTTACTATACTATGACGTTTTTTATGACATTTTGAGGTCAAAAAAATTTGTGACTTTTTTTGGCCGAAAAAAACGCCTTACTATACTATGACGTTTTTTATGACATTTTGAGGTCATAAAAATTTGTGACTTTTTTTGGCATTTTTTGACGCCTTACTATACTATGACGTTTTTTATGACATTTTGAGGTCAAAAAATTTTTTGTCTTTTTTTGGCCGATTTTGACGCCTTACTATACTATGACGTTTTTTATGACATTTTGAGGTCAAAAAATTTTTGGACTTTTTTTGGCATTTTTTGACGCCTTACTATACTATGACGTTTTTTATGACATTTTGAGGTCAAAAAATTTTTTGTCTTTTTTTGGCCGATTTTGACGCCTTACTATACTATGACGTTTTTTATGACATTTTGAGGTCAAAAAAATTTGTGACTTTTTTTGGCCGAAAAAAAAGCCTTACTATACTATGACGTTTTTTATGACATTTTGAGGTCAAAAAAATTTTTGACTTTTTTTGGACGATTTTGACGCCTTACTATACTATGACGTTTTTTATGACATTTTGAGGTCAAAAAAATTTGTGACTTTTTTTGGCCGAAAAAAACGCCTTACTATACTATGACGTTTTTTATGACATTTTGAGGTCAAAAAAATTTGTGACTTTTTTTGGCATTTTTTGACGCCTTACTATACTATGACGTTTTTTATGACATTTTTAGGTCAAAAATTTTTTTGTCTTTTTTTGGCCGAAAAAAACGCCTTACTATACTATGACGTTTTTTATGACATTTTGAGGTCAAAAAAATTTGTGACTTTTTTTGGCCGAAAAAAACGCCTTACTATACTATGACGTTTTTTATGACATTTTGAGGTCAAAAAAATTTGTGACTTTTTTTGGCATTTTTTGACGCCTTACTATACTATGACGTTTTTTATGACATTTTTAGGTCAAAAATTTTTTTGTCTTTTTTTGGCCGAAAAAAACGCCTTACTATACTATGACGTTTTTTATGACATTTTGAGGTCAAAAAAATTTGTGACTTTTTTTGGCCGAAAAAAACGCCTTACTATACTATGACGTTTTTTATGACATTTTGAGGTCAAAAAAATTTTTGACTTTTTTTGGCCGAAAAAAACGCCTTACTATACTATGACGTTTTTTATGACATTTTGAGGTCAAAAAAATTTTTGACTTTTTTTGGCCGAAAAAAACGCCTTACTATACTATGACGTTTTTTATGACATTTTGAGGTCAAAAAAATTTTTGACTTTTTTTGGCCGAAAAAAACGCCTTACTATACTATGACGTTTTTTATGACATTTTGAGGTCAAAAAAACTTTTGACTTTTTTTGGACGATTTTGACGCCTTACTATACTATGACGTTTTTTATGACATTTTGAGGTCAAAAAAAATTTTTGACTTTTTTTGGCCGAAAAAAACGCCTTACTATACTATGACGTTTTTTATGACATTTTGAGGTCAAAAAAAATTTTGACTTTTTTTCGCATTTTTTGACGCCTTACTATACTATGACGTTTTTTCTGACATTTTGAGATCAAAAAAAATTTTGACTTTTTTTGGCCGAAAAAAACGCCTTACTATACTATGACGTTTTTTATGACATTTTGAGGTCAAAAAAATTTGTGACTTTTTTTGGCCGAAAAAAACGCCTTACTATACTATGACGTTTTTTATGACATTTTGCGGTCAAAAAAATTTTTGTCGTTTTTTGGCCGATTTTGACGCCTTACTATACTATGACGTTTTTTATGACATTTTGAGGTCAAAAAAAATTTTTGACTTTTTTTGGCCGAAAAAAACGCCTTACTATACTATGACGTTTTTTATGACATTTTGAGGTCAAAAAAATTTTGACTTTTTTTCACCGAAAAAAACGCCTTACTATACTATGACGTTTTTTATGACATTTTGAGGTCAAAAAAATAATTGACTTTTTTTGGCCGATTTTGACGCCTTGCTATACTATGACGTTTTTTATGACATTTTGAGGTCAAAAAAATTTGTGACTTTTTTTGGACAATTTTGACGCCTTACTATACTATGATGTTTTTTATGACATTTTGAGGTCAAAAAAATTTGTGACTTTTTTTGGCCGAAAAAAACGCCTTACTATACTATGACGTTTTTTATGACATTTTGAGGTCAAAAAAATTTGTGACTTTTTTTGGCATTTTTTGACGCCTTACTATACTATGACGTTTTTTATGACATTTTGAGGTCAAAAAATTTTTTGTCTTTTTTTGGCCGAAAAAAACGTCTTACTATACTATGACGTTTTTTATGACATTTTGAGGTCAAAAAAATTTGTGACTTTTTTTGGCCGAAAAAAACGCCTTACTATACTATGACGTTTTTTATGACATTTTGAGGTCAAAAAAATTTTTGACTTTTTTTGGCCGAAAAAAACGCCTTACTATACTATGACGTTTTTTATGACATTTTGAGGTCAAAAAAATTTTTGACTTTTTTTGGACGATTTTGACGCCTTACTATACTATGACGTTTTTTATGACATTTTGAGGTCAAAAAAATTTGTGACTTTTTTTGGCCGAAAAAAACGCCTTACTATACTATGACGTTTTTTATGACATTTTGAGGTCAAAAAAATTTGTGACTTTTTTTCGCCGAAAAAAACGCTTTACTATACTATGACGTTTTTTATGACATTTTGAGGTCAAAAAAAATTTTGACTTTTTTTGGCATTTTTTGACGCCTTACTATACTATGATGTTTTTTATGACATTTTGAGGTCAAAAAAAATTTTGACTTTTTTTCGCCGAAAAAAACGCCTTACTATACTATGACGTTTTTTATGACATTTTGAGGTCAAAAAAATTTTTGTCTTTTTTTGGCCGATTTTGACGCCTTACTATACTATGACGTTTTTTATGACATTTTGAGGTCAAAAAAATTTTTGTCTTTTTTTGGCCGATTTTGACGCCTTACTATACTATGACGTTTTTTATGACATTTTGAGGTCAAAAAAAATTTTGACTTTTTTTGGCATTTTTTGACGCCTTACTATACTATGACGTTTTTTATGACATTTTGAGATCAAAAAAAATTTTGACTTTTTTTGGCCGAAAAAAACGCCTTACTATACTATGACGTTTTTTATGACATTTTGAGGTCAAAAAATTTTTTGTCTTTTTTTGGCCGATTTTGACGCCTTACTATACTATGACGTTTTTTATGACATTTTGAGGTCAAAAAATTTTTTGACTTTTTTTGGCCGAAAAAAACGCCTTACTATACTATGACGTTTTTTATGACATTTTGAGGTCAAAAAAATTTTTGACTTTTTTTGGACAATTTTGACGCCTTACTATACTATGACGTTTTTTATGACATTTTGAGGTCAAAAAAATTTGTGACTTTTTTTGGCCGAAAAAAACGCCTTACTATACTATGACGTTTTTTATGACATTTTGAGGTCAAAAAAATTTTTGACTTTTTTTGGCATTTTTTGACGCCTTACTATACTATGACGTTTTTTATGACATTTTGAGGTCAAAAAATTTTTTGTCTTTTTTTGGCCGATTTTGACGCCTTACTATACTATGACGTTTTTTATGACATTTTGAGGTCAAAAAAAATTTTGACTTTTTTTGGCATTTTTTGACGTCTTACTATACTATGACGTTTTTTATGACATTTTGAGGTCAAAAAAATTTTTGACTTTTTTTGGCCGAAAAAAAACGCCTTACTATACTATGACGTTTTTTATGACATTTTGAGGTCAAAAAAATTTTTGTCGTTTTTTGGCCGATTTTGACGCCTTACTATACTATGACGTTTTTTATGACATTTTGAGGTCAAAAAAAATTTTTGACTTTTTTTGGCCGAAAAAAACGCCTTACTATACTATGACGTTTTTTATGACATTTTGAGGTCAAAAAAAATTTTGACTTTTTTTCGCATTTTTTGACGCCTTACTATACTATGACGTTTTTTATGACATTTTGAGATCAAAAAAAATTTTGACTTTTTTTGGCCGAAAAAAACGCCTTACTATACTATGACGTTTTTTATGACATTTTGAGGTCAAAAAATTTTTTGTCTTTTTTTGGCCGATTTTGACGCCTTACTATACTATGACGTTTTTTATGACATTTTGAGGTCAAAAAAAATTTTGACTTTTTTGGCCGATTTTGACGCCTTATGACGTTTTTAATGACATTTTGAGGTCAAAAAATTTTTTTACTTTTTTTTGGCATTTTTTGAAACTTTACTATAGTATGACGTTTTTTATGACATTTTGAAGTCAAAAAAAGTTTTGACTTTTTTTGGCATTTTTTGACGCCTTACTATACTATGACGTTTTTTATGACATTTTGAGGTCAAAAAAAATTTGTGACTTTTTTTGGACGATTTTGACGCCTTACTATACTATGACATTTTTTATGACATTTTGAGGTCAAAAAAATTTGTGACTTTTTTTGGCGGAAAAAAACGCCTTACTATACTATGACGTTTTTTATGACATTTTGAGGTCAAAAATTTTTTTGACTTTTTTTGGCATTTTTTGACGCCTTACTATACTATAGTGTTTTTTATGACATTTTGAGGTCAAAAAAAATTTTGACTTTTTTTTTGGCATTTTTTGACGCCTTACTATACTATGACGTTTTTTATGACATTTTGAGGTCAAAAAAATTTGTGACTTTTTTTGACCGATTTTGACGCCTTACTATACTATGACGTTTTTTATGACATTTTGAGGTCAAAAATTTTTTTGACTTTTTTGGCCGAAAAAAACGCCTTACTATACTATGACGTTTTTTCTGACATTTTGACGTCAAAAAAATTTTTGACTTTTTTTGGCCGAAAAAAACGCCTTACTATACTATGACGTTTTTTATGACATTTTGAGGTCAAAAAAATTTTTGACTTTTTTTGGCCGAAAAAAACGCCTTACTATACTATGACGTTTTTTATGACATTTTGAGGTCAAAAAAATTTTTGTCTTTTTTTGGCCGATTTTGACGCCTTACTATACTATGACGTTTTTTATGACATTTTGAGGTCAAAAAAATTTTTGACTTTTTTTGACATTTTTTGACGCCTTACTATACTATGATGTTTTTTATGACATTTTGAGGTCAAAAAAATTTTTGACTTTTTTTCGCCGAAAAAAACGCCTTACTATACTATGACGTTTTTTATGACATTTTGAGGTCAAAAAAAATTTTGACTTTTTTTCGCCGAAAAAAACGCCTTACTATACTATGACGTTTTTTATGACATTTTGAGGTCAAAAAAAATTTTGACTTTTTTTGGCATTTTTTGACGCCTTACTATACTATGACGTTTTTTATGACATTTTGAGATCAAAAAAAATTTTGACTTTTTTTGGTCGAAAAAAACGCCTTACTATACTATGACGTTTTTTATGACATTTTGAGGTCAAAAAATTTTTTGACTTTTTTTGGCCGAAAAAAACGCCTTACTATACTATGACGTTTTTTATGACATTTTGAGGTCAAAAAAATTTTTGACATTTTTTGGCCGATTTTGACGCCTTACTATACTATGACGTTTTTTATGACATTTTGAGGTCAAAAAAAATTTTGACTTTTTTTGGCATTTTTTGACGCCTTACTATACTATGATGTTTTTTATGACATTTTGAGGTCAAAAAAATGTTTGACTTTTTTTCGCCGAAAAAAACGCCTTACTATACTATGACGTTTTTTATGACATTTTGAGGTCAAAAAAAATTTTGACTTTTTTTCGCCGAAAAAAACGCCTTACTATACTATGACGTTTTTTATGACATTTTGAGGTCAAAAAAAATTTTGACTTTTTTTGGCATTTTTTGACGCCTTACTATACTATGACGTTTTTTATGACATTTTGAGATCAAAAAAAATTTTGACTTTTTTTGGTCGAAAAAAACGCCTTACTATACTATGACGTTTTTTCTGACATTTTGAGGTCAAAAAATTTTTTGACTTTTTTTTCGCCGAAAAAAACGCCTTACTATACTATGACGTTTTTTATGACATTTTGAGGTCAAAAAAATTTTTGACTTTTTTTGGCCGAAAAAAACGCCTTACTATACTATGACGTTTTTTATGACATTTTGAGGTCAAAAAAATTTTTGTCTTTTTTTGGCCGATTTTGACGCCTTACTATACTATGACGTTTTTTATGACATTTTGAGGTCAAAAAAAATTTTGACTTTTTTTGGCATTTTTTGACGCCTTACTATACTATGATGTTTTTTATGACATTTTGAGGTCAAAAAAAATTTTGACTTTTTTTCGCCGAAAAAAACGCCTTACTATACTATGACGTTTTTTATGACATTTTGAGGTCAAAAAAATTTTTGTCTTTTTTTGGCCGATTTTGACGCCTTACTATACTATGACGTTTTTTATGACATTTTGAGGTCAAAAATTTTTTTGACTTTTTTGCGCTGAAAAAAACGCCTTACTATACTATGACGTTTTTTATGACATTTTGAGGTCAAAAATTTTTTTGACTTTTTTGCGCTGAAAAAAACGCCTTACTATACTATGACGTTTTTTATGACATTTTGAGGTCAAAAAAATTTTTGACTTTTTTTGGCCGATTTTGACGCCTTACTATACTATGACGTTTTTTATGACATTTTGAGGTCAAAAAAATTTGTGACTTTTTTTGGACGATTTTGACGCCTTACTATACTATGACGTTTTTTATGACATTTTGAGGTCAAAAAAATTTTTGACTTTTTTTGGCCGAAAAAAACGCCTTACTATACTATGACGTTTTTTTATGACATTTTGAGGTCAAAAAATTTTTTGTCTTTTTTTGGCCGATTTTGACGCCTTACTATACTATGACGTTTTTTATGACATTTTGAGGTCAAAAAAATTTGTGACTTTTTTTGGACGAAAAAAACGCCTTACTATACTATGACGTTTTTTATGACATTTTGAGGTCAAAAAAATTTTTGTCTTTTTTTGGCCGATTTTGACGCCTTACTATACTATGACGTTTTTTATGACATTTTGAGGTCAAAATTTTTTTTGACTTTTTTGCGCTGAAAAAAACGCCTTACTATACTATGACGTTTTTTATGACATTTTGAGGTCAAAAAAATTTTTGACTTTTTTTGGCCGATTTTGACGCCTTACTATACTATGACGTTTTTTATGACATTTTGAGGTCAAAAAAATTTGTGACTTTTTTTGGACGATTTTGACGCCTTACTATACTATGACGTTTTTTATGACATTTTGAGGTCAAAAAAATTTTTGACTTTTTTTGGCCGAAAAAAACGCCTTACTATACTATGACGTTTTTTTATGACATTTTGAGGTCAAAAAATGTTTTGTCTTTTTTTGGCCGATTTTGACGCCTTACTATACTATGACGTTTTTTATGACATTTTGAGGTCAAAAAAATTTGTGACTTTTTTTGGACGATTTTGACGCCTTACTATACTATGACGTTTTTTATGACATTTTGAGGTCAAAAAAATTTGTGACTTTTTTTGGCCGAAAAAAACGCCTTACTATACTATGACGTTTTTTATGACATTTTGAGGTCATAAAAATTTGTGACTTTTTTTGGCATTTTTTGACGCCTTACTATACTATGACGTTTTTTATGACATTTTGAGGTCAAAAAAATTTTTGTCTTTTTTTGGCCGATTTTGACGCCTTACTATACTATGACGTTTTTTATGACATTTTGAGGTCAAAAAATTTTTTGACTTTTTTTGGCATTTTTTGACGCCTTACTATACTATGACGTTTTTTATGACATTTTGAGGTCAAAAAAATTTTTGACTTTTTTTCGCCGAAAAAAACGCCTTACTATACTATGACGTTTTTTATGACATTTTGAGGTCAAAAAAATTTTTGTCTTTTTTTGGCCGATTTTGACGCCTTACTATACTATGACGTTTTTTATGACATTTTGAGGTCAAAAATTTTTTTGACTTTTTTGCGCTGAAAAAAACGCCTTACTATACTATGACGTTTTTTATGACATTTTGAGGTCAAAAAAAATTTTGACTTTTTTTGGCCGATTTTGACGCCTTACTATACTATGACGTTTTTTATGACATTTTGAGGTCAAAAAAATTTTTGACTTTTTTTGGCCGAAAAAAAAGCCTTACTATACTATGACGTTTTTTATGACATTTTGAGGTCAAAAAAATTTTTGACTTTTTTTGGACGATTTTGACGCCTTACTATACTATGACGTTTTTTATGACATTTTGAGGTCAAAAAAATTTGTGACTTTTTTTGGCCGAAAAAAACGCCTTACTATACTATGACGTTTTTTATGACATTTTGAGGTCAAAAAAATTTGTGACTTTTTTTGGCATTTTTTGACGCCTTACTATACTATGACGTTTTTTATGACATTTTGAGGTCAAAAATTTTTTTGTCTTTTTTTGGCCGATTTTGACGCCTTACTATACTATGACGTTTTTTATGACATTTTGAGGTCAAAAAAATTTTTGACTTTTTTTGGCATTTTTTGACGCCTTACTACACTATGACGTTTTTTATGACATTTTGAGGTCAAAAAAATTTTTGACTTTTTTTGGCCGAAAAAAACGCCTTACTATACTATGACATTTTTTATGACATTTTGAGGTCAAAAAAATTTTTGTCTTTTTTTGGCCGATTTTGACGCCTTACTATACTATGACGTTTTTTATGACATTTTGAGGTCAAAAAAATTTTTTGACTTTTTTTGGCCGAAAAAAACGCCTTACTATACTATGACGTTTTTTATGACATTTTGAGGTCAAAAAAATTTTTGACTTTTTTTGGCCGAAAAAAACGCCTTACTATACTATGACGTTTTTTATGACATTTTGAGGTCAAAAAAATTTTTGACTTTTTTTGGACAATTTTGACGCCTTACTATACTATGACGTTTTTTATGACATTTTGAGGTCAAAAAAATTTGTGACTTTTTTTGGCCGAAAAAAACGCCTTACTATACTATGACGTTTTTTATGACATTTTGAGGTCAAAAAAATTTTTGACTTTTTTTGGCATTTTTTGACGCCTTACTATACTATGACGTTTTTTATGACATTTTGAGGTCAAAAAATTTTTTGTCTTTTTTTGGCCGATTTTGACGCCTTACTATACTATGACGTTTTTTATGACATTTTGAGGTCAAAAAAAATTTTGACTTTTTTTGGCATTTTTTGACGTCTTACTATACTATGACGTTTTTTATGACATTTTGAGGTCAAAAAAATTTTTGACTTTTTTTGGCCGAAAAAAACGCCTTACTATACTATGACGTTTTTTATGACATTTTGAGGTCAAAAAAATTTTTGTCGTTTTTTGGCCGATTTTGACGCCTTACTATACTATGACGTTTTTTATGACATTTTGAGGTCAAAAAAAATTTTTGACTTTTTTTGGCCGAAAAAAACGCCTTACTATACTATGACGTTTTTTATGACATTTTGAGGTCAAAAAAAATTTTGACTTTTTTTCGCATTTTTTGACGCCTTACTATACTATGACGTTTTTTATGACATTTTGAGATCAAAAAAAATTTTGACTTTTTTTGGCCGAAAAAAACGCCTTACTATACTATGACGTTTTTTATGACATTTTGAGGTCAAAAAAATTTTTGTCTTTTTTTGGCCGATTTTGACGCCTTACTATACTATGACGTTTTTTATGACATTTTGAGGTCAAAAAAAATTTTGACTTTTTTTGGCCGATTTTGACGCCTTATGACGTTTTTAATGACATTTTGAGGTCAAAAAATTTTTTTACTTTTTTTTGGCATTTTTTGAAACTTTACTATAGTATGACGTTTTTTATGACATTTTGAAGTCAAAAAAAGTTTTGACTTTTTTTGGCATTTTTTGACGCCTTACTATACTATGACGTTTTTTATGACATTTTGAGGTCAAAAAAAATTTGTGACTTTTTTTCGCCGAAAAAAACGCCTTACTATACTATGACGTTTTTATGACATTTTGAGGTCAAAAAATTTTTTGACTTTTTTTCGCCGAAAAAAACGCCTTACTATACTATGACGTTTTTCATGACATTTTGAGGTCAAAAAAATTTTTGACTTTTTTTGGCATTTTTTGACGCCTTACTATACTATAGTGTTTTTTATGACATTTTGAGGTCAAAAAAATTTTTGACTTTTTTTGGCCGATTTTGACGCCTTACTATACTATGACGTTTTTTGTGACATTTTGAGGTCAAAAAAATTTGTGACTTTTTTTGGACGATTTTGACGCCTTACTATACTATGACGTTTTTTATGACATTTTGAGGTCAAAAAAATTTGTGACTTTTTTTGGCCGAAAAAAACGCCTTACTATACTATGACGTTTTTTATGACATTTTGAGGTCAAAAATTTTTTTGACTTTTTTTGGCCGATTTTGACGCCTTACTATACTATGACGTTTTTTATGACATTTTGAGGTCAAAAAAATTTGTGACTTTTTTTGGACGATTTTGACGCCTTACTATACTATGACGTTTTTTATGACATTTTGAGGTCAAAAAAATTTGTGACTTTTTTTGACCGATTTTGACGCCTTACTATACTATGACGTTTTTTATGACATTTTGAGGTCAAAATTTTTTTTGACTTTTTTGGCCGAAAAAAACGCCTTACTATACTATGACGTTTTTTATGACATTTTGAGGTCAAAAAAATTTTGACTTTTTTTGGCCGAAAAAAACGCCTTACTATACTATGACGTTTTTTATGACATTTTGAGGTCAAAAAAATTTTTGACTTTTTTTGGACGATTTTGACGCCTTACTATACTATGACGTTTTTTATGACATTTTGAGGTCAAAAAAATTTGTGACTTTTTTTGGTCGAAAAAAACGCCTTACTATACTATGACGTTTTTTATGACATTTTGAGGTCAAAAAAATTTGTGACTTTTTTTGGCATTTTTTGACGCCTTACTATACTATGACGTTTTTTATGACATTCTGAGGTCAAAAAATTTTTTGTCTTTTTTTGGCCGATTTTGACACCTTACTATACTATGACGTTTTTTATGACATTTTGAGGTCAAAAAAAATTTTGACTTTTTTTGGCATTTTTTGACGCCTTACTATACTATGACGTTTTTTATGACATTTTGAGGTCAAAAAATTTTTTGACTTTTTTTGGCCGAAAAAAACGCCTTACTATACTATGACGTTTTTTATGACATTTTGAGGTCAAAAAAATTTTTGTCGTTTTTTGGCCGATTTTGACGCCTTACTATACTATGACGTTTTTTATGACATTTTGAGGTCAAAAAAAATTTTTGACTTTTTTTGGCCGAAAAAAACGCCTTACTATACTATGACGTTTTTTATGACATTTTGAGGTCAAAAAAAATTTTGACTTTTTTTCGCATTTTTTGACGCCTTACTATACTATGACGTTTTTTCTGACATTTTGAGATCAAAAAAAATTTTGACTTTTTTTGGCCGAAAAAAACGCCTTACTATACTATGACGTTTTTTATGACATTTTGAGGTCAAAAAAAATTTTGACTTTTTTTGGCCGAAAAAAACGCCTTACTATACTATGACGTTTTTTATGACATTTTGAGGTCAAAAAAATTTTTGTCTTTTTTTGGCCGATTTTGACGCCTTACTATACTATGACGTTTTTTATGACATTTTGAGGTCAAAAAATTTTTTGACTTTTTTTGGCATTTTTTGACGCCTTACTATACTATGATGTTTTTTATGACATTTTGAGGTCAAAAAAAATTTTGACTTTTTTTCGCCGAAAAAAACGCCTTACTATACTATGACGTTTTTTATGACATTTTGAGGTCAAAAAAAATTTTTGACTTTTTTTGGTCGAAAAAAACGCCTTAGTATACTATGACGTTTTTATGACATTTTGAGGTCAAAAAAAATTTTGACTTTTTTTGTCTGATTTTGACGCCTTACTATACTATGACGTTTTTTATGACATTTTGAGGTCAAAAAAATTTGTGACTTTTTTTGGCATTTTTTGACGCCTTACTATACTATGACGTTTTTTATGACATTCTGAGGTCAAAAATTTTTTTGTCTTTTTTTGGCCGATTTTGACGCCTTACTATACTATGACGTTTTTTATGACATTTTGAGGTCAAAAAAAATTTTGACTTTTTTTGGCATTTTTTGACGCCTTACTATACTATGACGTTTTTTATGACATTTTGAGGTCAAAAAAATTTTTGACTTTTTTTGGCCGAAAAAAACGCCTTACTATACTATGACGTTTTTTATGACATTTTGAGGTCAAAAAAATTTGTGACTTTTTTTGGTCGAAAAAAACGCCTTACTATACTATGACGTTTTTTATGACATTTTGAGGTCAAAAAATTTTTTGACTTTTTATGGCCGAAAAAAACGCCTTACTATACTATGACGTTTTTTATGACATTTTGAGGTCAAAAAAAATTTTGACTTTTTTTCGCATTTTTTGACGCCTTACTATACTATGACGTTTTTTCTGACATTTTGAGATCAAAAAAAATTTTGACTTTTTTTGGCCGAAAAAAACGCCTTACTATACTATGACGTTTTTTATGACATTTTGAGGTCAAAAAAAATTTTGACTTTTTTTGGCCGAAAAAAACGCCTTACTATACTATGACGTTTTTTATGACATTTTGAGGTCAAAAAAATTTTTGTCTTTTTTTGGCCGATTTTGACGCCTTACTATACTATGACGTTTTTTATGACATTTTGAGGTCAAAAAATTTTTTGACTTTTTTTGGCATTTTTTGACGCCTTACTATACTATGATGTTTTTTATGACATTTTGAGGTCAAAAAAAATTTTGACTTTTTTTCGCCGAAAAAAACGCCTTACTATACTATGACGTTTTTTATGACATTTTGAGGTCAAAAAAAATTTTTGACTTTTTTTGGTCGAAAAAAACGCCTTAGTATACTATGACGTTTTTATGACATTTTGAGGTCAAAAAAAATTTTGACTTTTTTTGTCTGATTTTGACGCCTTACTATACTATGACGTTTTTTATGACATTTTGAGGTCAAAAAAATTTGTGACTTTTTTTGGCATTTTTTGACGCCTTACTATACTATGACGTTTTTTATGACATTCTGAGGTCAAAAATTTTTTTGTCTTTTTTTGGCCGATTTTGACGCCTTACTATACTATGACGTTTTTTATGACATTTTGAGGTCAAAAAAAATTTTGACTTTTTTTGGCATTTTTTGACGCCTTACTATACTATGACGTTTTTTATGACATTTTGAGGTCAAAAAAATTTTTGACTTTTTTTGGCCGAAAAAAACGCCTTACTATACTATGACGTTTTTTATGACATTTTGAGGTCAAAAAAATTTGTGACTTTTTTTGGTCGAAAAAAACGCCTTACTATACTATGACGTTTTTTATGACATTTTGAGGTCAAAAAATTTTTTGACTTTTTATGGCCGAAAAAAACGCCTTACTATACTATGACGTTTTTTATGACATTTTGAGGTCAAAAAAATTTGTGACTTTTTTTGGCCGAAAAAAACGCCTTACTATACTATGACGTTTTTTATGACATTTTGAGGTCATAAAAATTTGTGACTTTTTTTGGCATTTTTTGACGCCTTACTATACTATGACGTTTTTTATGACATTTTGAGGTCAAAAAATTTTTTGTCTTTTTTTGGCCGATTTTGACGCCTTACTATACTATGACGTTTTTTATGACATTTTGAGGTCAAAAAATTTTTGGACTTTTTTTGGCATTTTTTGACGCCTTACTATACTATGACGTTTTTTATGACATTTTGAGGTCAAAAAATTTTTTGTCTTTTTTTGGCCGATTTTGACGCCTTACTATACTATGACGTTTTTTATGACATTTTGAGGTCAAAAAAATTTGTGACTTTTTTTGGCCGAAAAAAACGCCTTACTATACTATGACGTTTTTTATGACATTTTGAGGTCAAAAAAATTTTTGACTTTTTTTGGACGATTTTGACGCCTTACTATACTATGACGTTTTTTATGACATTTTGAGGTCAAAAAAATTTTTGACTTTTTTTGGCCGAAAAAAACGCCTTACTATACTATGACGTTTTTTATGACATTTTGAGGTCAAAAAATTTTTTGTCTTTTTTTGGCCGATTTTGACGCCTTACTATACTATGACGTTTTTTATGACATTTTGAGGTCAAAAAAAATGTTGACTTTTTTTGGCCGAAAAAAACGCCTTACTATACTATGACGTTTTTTATGACATTTTGAGGTCAAAAAAATTTTTGTCTTTTTTTGGCCGATTTTGACGCCTTACTATACTATGACGTTTTTTATGACATTTTGAGGTCAAAAAATTTTTTGACTTTTTTTGGCATTTTTTGACGCCTTACTATACTATGATGTTTTTTATGACATTTTGAGGTCAAAAAAAATTTTGACTTTTTTTCGCCGAAAAAAACGCCTTACTATACTATGACGTTTTTTATGACATTTTGAGGTCAAAAAAAATTTTTGACTTTTTTTGGTCGAAAAAAACGCCTTAGTATACTATGACGTTTTTATGACATTTTGAGGTCAAAAAAAATTTTGACTTTTTTTGTCTGATTTTGACGCCTTACTATACTATGACGTTTTTTATGACATTTTGAGGTCAAAAAAATTTGTGACTTTTTTTGGTCGAAAAAAACGCCTTACTATACTATGACGTTTTTTATGACATTTTGAGGTCAAAAAAATTTGTGACTTTTTTTGGCATTTTTTGACGCCTTACTATACTATGACGTTTTTTATGACATTCTGAGGTCAAAAATTTTTTTGTCTTTTTTTGGCCGATTTTGACGCCTTACTATACTATGACGTTTTTTATGACATTTTGAGGTCAAAAAAAATTTTGACTTTTTTTGGCATTTTTTGACGCCTTACTATACTATGACGTTTTTTATGACATTTTGAGGTCAAAAAAATTTTTGACTTTTTTTGGCCGAAAAAAACGCCTTACTATACTATGACGTTTTTTATGACATTTTGAGGTCAAAAAAATTTGTGACTTTTTTTGGCCGAAAAAAACGCCTTACTATACTATGACGTTTTTTATGACATTTTGAGGTCATAAAAATTTGTGACTTTTTTTGGCATTTTTTGACGCCTTACTATACTATGACGTTTTTTATGACATTTTGAGGTCAAAAAATTTTTTGTCTTTTTTTGGCCGATTTTGACGCCTTACTATACTATGACGTTTTTTATGACATTTTGAGGTCAAAAAATTTTTGGACTTTTTTTGGCATTTTTTGACGCCTTACTATACTATGACGTTTTTTATGACATTTTGAGGTCAAAAAATTTTTTGTCTTTTTTTGGCCGATTTTGACGCCTTACTATACTATGACGTTTTTTATGACATTTTGAGGTCAAAAAAATTTGTGACTTTTTTTGGCCGAAAAAAAAGCCTTACTATACTATGACGTTTTTTATGACATTTTGAGGTCAAAAAAATTTTTGACTTTTTTTGGACGATTTTGACGCCTTACTATACTATGACGTTTTTTATGACATTTTGAGGTCAAAAAAATTTGTGACTTTTTTTGGCCGAAAAAAACGCCTTACTATACTATGACGTTTTTTATGACATTTTGAGGTCAAAAAAATTTGTGACTTTTTTTGGCATTTTTTGACGCCTTACTATACTATGACGTTTTTTATGACATTTTTAGGTCAAAAATTTTTTTGTCTTTTTTTGGCCGAAAAAAACGCCTTACTATACTATGACGTTTTTTATGACATTTTGAGGTCAAAAAATTTTTGGACTTTTTTTGGCATTTTTTGACGCCTTACTATACTATGACGTTTTTTATGACATTTTGAGGTCAAAAAAATTTGTGACTTTTTTTGGACGATTTTGACGCCTTACTATACTATGACGTTTTTTATGACATTTTGAGGTCAAAAAAATTTGTGACTTTTTTTGGCCGAAAAAAACGCCTTACTATACTATGACGTTTTTTATGACATTTTGAGGTCAAAAAAATTTTTGACTTTTTTTGGACGATTTTGACGCCTTACTATACTATGACGTTTTTTATGACATTTTGAGGTCAAAAAAATTTGTGACTTTTTTTGGCCGAAAAAAACGCCTTACTATACTATGACGTTTTTTATGACATTTTGAGGTCAAAAAAATTTGTGACTTTTTTTGGCATTTTTTGACGCCTTACTATACTATGACGTTTTTTATGACATTTTTAGGTCAAAAATTTTTTTGTCTTTTTTTGGCCGAAAAAAACGCCTTACTATACTATGACGTTTTTTATGACATTTTGAGGTCAAAAAAATTTGTGACTTTTTTTGGCCGAAAAAAACGCCTTACTATACTATGACGTTTTTTATGACATTTTGAGGTCAAAAAAATTTTTGACTTTTTTTGGCCGAAAAAAACGCCTTACTATACTATGACGTTTTTTATGACATTTTGAGGTCAAAAAAATTTTTGACTTTTTTTGGCCGAAAAAAACGCCTTACTATACTATGACGTTTTTTATGACATTTTGAGGTCAAAAAAATTTTTGACTTTTTTTGGACGATTTTGACGCCTTACTATACTATGACGTTTTTTATGACATTTTGAGGTCAAAAAAATTTGTGACTTTTTTTGGTCGAAAAAAACGCCTTACTATACTATGACGTTTTTTATGACATTTTGAGGTCAAAAAAATTTGTGACTTTTTTTGGCATTTTTTGACGCCTTACTATACTATGACGTTTTTTATGACATTCTGAGGTCAAAAAATTTTTTGTCTTTTTTTGGCCGATTTTGACGCCTTACTATACTATGACGTTTTTTATGACATTTTGAGGTCAAAAAAATTTTTGACTTTTTTTGGCATTTTTTGACGCCTTACTATACTATGACGTTTTTTATGACATTTTGAGGTCAAAAAAATTTTTGACTTTTTTTGGCCGAAAAAAACGCCTTACTATACTATGACGTTTTTTATGACATTTTGAGGTCAAAAAAAATTTTGTCGTTTTTTGGCCGATTTTGACGCCTTACTATACTATGACGTTTTTTATGACATTTTGAGGTCAAAAAAAATTTTTGACTTTTTTTGGCCGAAAAAAACGCCTTACTATACTATGACGTTTTTTATGACATTTTGAGGTCAAAAAAAATTTTGACTTTTTTTCGCATTTTTTGACGCCTTACTATACTATGACGTTTTTTCTGACATTTTGAGATCAAAAAAAATTTTGACTTTTTTTGGCCGAAAAAAACGCCTTACTATACTATGACGTTTTTTATGACATTTTGAGGTCAAAAAAATTTTTGTCTTTTTTTGGCCGATTTTGACGCCTTACTATACTATGACGTTTTTTATGACATTTTGAGGTCAAAAAAATTTTTGACTTTTTTTGGCCGAAAAAAACGCCTTACTATACTATGACGTTTTTTATGACATTTTGAGGTCAAAAAAATTTTTGACTTTTTTTGGCCGAAAAAAACGCCTTACTATACTATGACGTTTTTTATGACATTTTGAGGTCAAAAAAACTTTTGACTTTTTTTGGACGATTTTGACGCCTTACTATACTATGACGTTTTTTATGACATTTTGAGGTCAAAAAAAATTTTTGACTTTTTTTGGCCGAAAAAAACGCCTTACTATACTATGACGTTTTTTATGACATTTTGAGGTCAAAAAAAATTTTGACTTTTTTTCGCATTTTTTGACGCCTTACTATACTATGACGTTTTTTCTGACATTTTGAGATCAAAAAAAATTTTGACTTTTTTTGGCCGAAAAAAACGCCTTACTATACTATGACGTTTTTTATGACATTTTGAGGTCAAAAAAATTTGTGACTTTTTTTGGCCGAAAAAAAACGCCTTACTATACTATGACGTTTTTTATGACATTTTGCGGTCAAAAAAATTTTTGTCGTTTTTTGGCCGATTTTGACGCCTTACTATACTATGACGTTTTTTATGACATTTTGAGGTCAAAAAAAATTTTTGACTTTTTTTGGCCGAAAAAAACGCCTTACTATACTATGACGTTTTTTATGACATTTTGAGGTCAAAAAAATTTTGACTTTTTTTCACCGAAAAAAACGCCTTACTATACTATGACGTTTTTTATGACATTTTGAGGTCAAAAAAATAATTGACTTTTTTTGGCCGATTTTGACGCCTTGCTATACTATGACGTTTTTTATGACATTTTGAGGTCAAAAAAATTTGTGACTTTTTTTGGACAATTTTGACGCCTTACTATACTATGATGTTTTTTATGACATTTTGAGGTCAAAAAAATTTGTGACTTTTTTTGGCCGAAAAAAACGCCTTACTATACTATGACGTTTTTTATGACATTTTGAGGTCAAAAAAATTTGTGACTTTTTTTGGCATTTTTTGACGCCTTACTATACTATGACGTTTTTTATGACATTTTGAGGTCAAAAAATTTTTTGTCTTTTTTTGGCCGAAAAAAACGTCTTACTATACTATGACGTTTTTTATGACATTTTGAGGTCAAAAAAATTTGTGACTTTTTTTGGCCGAAAAAAACGCCTTACTATACTATGACGTTTTTTATGACATTTTGAGGTCAAAAAAATTTTTGACTTTTTTTGGCCGAAAAAAACGCCTTACTATACTATGACGTTTTTTATGACATTTTGAGGTCAAAAAAATTTTTGACTTTTTTTGGACGATTTTGACGCCTTACTATACTATGACGTTTTTTATGACATTTTGAGGTCAAAAAAATTTGTGACTTTTTTTGGCCGAAAAAAACGCCTTACTATACTATGACGTTTTTTATGACATTTTGAGGTCAAAAAAATTTGTGACTTTTTTTCGCCGAAAAAAACGCTTTACTATACTATGACGTTTTTTATGACATTTTGAGGTCAAAAAAATTTGTGACTTTTTTTGGCCGAAAAAAACGCCTTACTATACTATGACGTTTTTTATGACATTTTGAGGTCAAAAAAATTTTTGACTTTTTTTGGCATTTTTTGACGCCTTACTATACTATGACGTTTTTTATGACATTTTGAGGTCAAAAAATTTTTTGTCTTTTTTTGGCCGATTTTGACGCCTTACTATACTATGACGTTTTTTATGACATTTTGAGGTCAAAAAATTTTTTGACTTTTTTTGGCCGATTTTGACGCATTACTATACTATGATGTTTTTTATGACATTTTGAGGTCAAAAAAATTTGTGACTTTTTTTGGACGATTTTGACGCCTTACTATACTATGACGTTTTTATGACATTTTGAGGTCAAAAAAATTTTTGACTTTTTTTCGCCGAAAAAAACGCTTTACTATACTATGACGTTTTTTATGACATTTTGAGGTCAAAAAATTTTTTGACTTTTTTTCACCGAAAAAAACGCCTTACTATACTATGACGTTTTTTATGACATTTTGAGGTCAAAAAATATTTGACTTTTTTTGGCCGATTTTGACGCCTTACTATACTATGACGTTTTTTATGACATTTTGAGGTCAAAAAAATTTGTGACTTTTTTTGGACGATTTTGACGCCTTACTATACTATGACGTTTTTTATGACATTTTGAGGTCATAAAAATTTGTGACTTTTTTTGGCATTTTTTGACGCCTTACTATACTATGACGTTTTTTTATGACATTTTGAGGTCAAAAAATTTTTTGTCTTTTTTTGGCCGATTTTGACGCCTTACTATACTATGACGTTTTTTATGACATTTTGAGGTCAAAAAAATTTGTGACTTTTTTTGACCGATTTTGACGCCTTACTATACTATGACGTTTTTTATGACATTTTGAGGTCAAAAAATTTTTTGACTTTTTTTGGCTGATTTTGACGCCTTACTATACTATGACGTTTTTTATGACATTTTGAGGTCAAAAAAATGTTTGACTTTTTTTGGCATTTTTTGACGCCTTACTATACTACGACGTTTTTTATGACATTTTGAGGTCAAAAAAATTTGTGACTTTTTTTGGCATTTTTTGACGCCTTACTATACTATGACGTTTTTTATGACATTTTGAGGTCAAAAAAATTTTGGACTTTTTTTGGCATTTTTTGACGCCTTACTATACTATGATGTTTTTTATGACATTTTGAGGTCAAAAAAATGTTTGACTTTTTTTGGCATTTTTTGACGCTTTACTATACTATGACGTTTTTTATGACATTTTGAGGTCCAAAAAATTTTTGACTTTTTTTTTGCATTTTTTGACGCCTTACTATACTATAGTGTTTTTTATGACATTTTGAGGTCAAAAAAAATTTTGACTTTTTTTGGCATTTTTTGACGCCTTACTATACTACAACGTTTTTAATGACATTTTGAGGTCAAAAAAATGTTTGACTTTTTTTGGTATTTTTTGAGGCCTTACTATACTATGACGTTTTTAATTACACTTTGAGGTCAAAAAATTTTTGGACTTTTTTTGGCATTTTTTGACGCCTTACTATACTATGACGTTTTTTATGACATTTTGAGGTCCAAAAAATTTTTGACTTTTTTTTTTGCATTTTTTGACGCCTTACTATACTATAGTGTTTTTTATGACATTTTGAGGTCAAAAAAAATTTTGACTTTTTTTGGCATTTTTTGACGCCTTACTATACTACAACGTTTTTAATGACATTTTGAGGTCAAAAAAATGTTTGACTTTTTTTGGTATTTTTTGAGGCCTTACTATACTATGACGTTTTTAATTACATTTTGAGGTCAAAAAATTTTTGGACTTTTTTTGGCATTTTTTGACGCCTTACTATACTATGACGTTTTTTATGACATTTTGAGGTCAAAATTTTTTTTGGCATTTTTTGACACCTTACTATACTATGACGTTTTTTATGACATCTTGAGATCAAAAAAATTTTTGACTTTTTTTGGCCGATTTTGACGCCTTACTATACTATGACGTTTTTTTAATGACATTTTGAGGTCAAAAAAATTTGTGACTTTTTTTGGCATTTTTTGACGCCTTACTATACTATGATGTTTTTTATGACATTTTGAGGTCAAAATTTTTTTTGGCATTTTTTGACGCCTTACTATACTATAGCGTTTTTTATGACATTTTGAGGTAAAAAAAAATTGTGACTTTTTTTGGCCGATTTTGACGCCCTACTATACTATGACGTTTTTAATGACATTTTGAGGTCAAAAAATTTTTTGACTTTTTTTGGCATCTTTTGAGGCCTTACTATACTATGACGTTTTTTATGACATTTTGAGGTCAAAAAATTTTTTGACTTTTTTTGGCCGATTTTGACGCCTTACTATACTATGACGTTTTTCATGACATTTTGAGGTCAAAAAAATTTGTGACTTTTTTTGGCATTTTTTGACGCCTTACTATACTATGACGTTTAAAAAAAGTAGTAACGACTTCAGTTCAATCTACTTACCAGAAAAAGAGCTTGGACAAAGCAGAACGTTATCAACGCATCCTGTATTCCATGGAAGACTTGAGCCCTTATCACCCTGATGTCTTATAAGCCGCACTAAAATAAAATTCTGCCCTGCTATTGGCTGAGCCCTCTCCTCCCCGGTCACATGGGTTTGATTAGCGCATGAGCAACAGGTGCGACTGATTTTTGGCGTGGCTCAAACTGGACTCTGATTGGACGGGACTCATGGATGAAGTGGTAGGAGGGACCTGCGGTGACTGCCCTCATAAAGCAGCAGTAACGTCTGAATAGGAGTCCAACACAGAACAGGTGTTTGAAATGATCACAAAATACCAGGGGTTCGCTTTCAGTCTGACTCCATGGCTTCATGCATTAAAGACTTCAATCAGAATCCATTTTATTGGCCAAATTTATGCATACAAACAAGGAATTTGACTTCGGTTTTCCTTTGCTCTCAGGCACTACAGAGCAACAACACAACCAACAGAACAAGTTTTTTTTTTTCCACAAATACCAATTGTGCAGTGGTGCAATGGGTCAGTCTGAATCTGGATAATGCAAACTATATACATATATATGTGCTTAAGGTTCATGAGGCATGTCTTATTGTTTCAGTTCATGCAGAGTAAAACTGTCAACTCCATTCAACAGTGCTCATTGGGAAATGTGTCTGCAAAATAGTTAAGAAATATCAAAAGAGGAAACATGAGAGTTTATTTGGACTTTTACACACATAATAAAGACCTCAAAACAAATAAAAGCTCATTAAAAGATATCAAACAGGCGACAAGAAGGGCCAACAAACCACGGACACAGAAAGTGAACCTGCCCAACAGAATTTAACTGACATAAGATAAGATAAGATAAAATAAGATAAGATAAGATAAGATAGCACTTTATTGATCCCACAGCGGGGAAATTCACTTGTTAGGCAGCTCACAAGCAAAAACAGGAGAAAAGAAAAGGATAAAGTGCAGAAGTGTGCATGCGATTTAAGTATAAGGAACAATGTGCAAAAAAATAGTATTTACAATCTAAAGAAACAAGAAAGTAAAGCTACAAAAAACCAGTACACAAAATACAAAAACAGTAAAAACTAGTAAAAACTGGCAATATACAAATTTACATGATGATGGAGAGGTGAAGAGTAGGATCCTGTGGGAAAGAGAGAAAAAATACACATAAATATAGAATAATTAATAATAATAATAATAATTATTATTATTATTATTATTATTATTAGTAGTAGTAGTAGTAGTAGTAGTACCATTTGTACTACTACTACTAATATTTGGTGCATCCCTAATTTGAATGCATTATATTGAAAGGTGTATCCTATTGTTTGTCCACTGAAACATTAAGTGTTTTCTTCTCTAGGTTAGGAAGATTCTTCTACTACTTGAGCTATATAATCCATATAAATACCCATTGCTTTATTTGAAAAATTCACAGTCAAAATAGTAATCACAACCAAATGGTAACGGCCTGTTACATGTCTGGATACTGAAATCACTTCCTCACAAGATCACTGCAAAATCACTGCTCTAGAGCAGTGATTTGCAGTTGCGTTCAATTCACACAGGAAATGGAAACTTGCTACTTGAAGTGGAAAGAAGTTGTTAGCTCACATGCTGTATAATAACAAAGGCCACGTCGACAAAGGAATACCAACCTGAAAATATGAAACACTGCTATATCAACCAAATGCTGCACAAACTTTACGTTTAACCGTTTTCACATGAAAAAGGTTATACCGTGTTGGTTGGTGAGTCTCAAATTTTTGTGATTCAAATTAAAATGTGTCCTGTTGGGTTTTCTTGTATAACCAATGCTCACAATTTTACCTGGATATGGAGTGGAGCACCCTGGGCTAAGACACCTATTATGTGTGTATTACATGTCCCTTTCGGGTTCAACAAACAATGTGTTTCCTTCCTCATGAATTATTAGTTATAAATTATTAGTATTAAATGTATATATTTATAATTATTGATAGAGAAAGGATATTTAGAAAATGCTGTTGTCTCACAGAACTGCAGTACACAGATCAATTTGAATGGTGAAAAAAACCAACTGTTCTGTGTGTGCCTTCAATCTGTTGGAGGGAATAAACCCATGGGAAGAGCAAAGCAAGCTGGAGCAAACAGTGCTCCCTTGGGCTTGGGGCACTGAGTTAAGGCAAGAACTGCAGCAGTTTTCTTGTCAGCCCTGAACACATAAGGTGGACACAATCATAGGAGACAGCTGCCACCATGCCATTTTCTTCTTTTCTTTTCTTTTTTTTTTTTTTTACAAAGTTTGCAAAAATGGTTGGGCTTTTTTTGCGCACAATTATCATACTTTGTCAGAAATATAAACCACACACTCACAGTTTTTAGAAGAAACAAACCAAAGCCACTCACAGTTCTTAGAAAACTTTGGTTCAGGTTTCAAGGTTCAAGAAGAAACAGTGAACACAGCTAAATTAAGCATCACTGTGCATGTGCTTTCTGCTTGAAAATGGCTTTATTTTAAAATACTTTCTCTACCACAAAATGGCTAAGATTACTAAAGACTTTAAACGGTAGAGATTAGCTTGGGCTCTTTTTTCTCTTTTTATCATTGGTGTCATTGCAGCCTCTAACAGGCCAGAATTTGAAATAGTACTCAGGCTGCTTAATAGAACTCTAAACTAAATAACAAAGCTCTCTCTGTGTTAGTCATGTAATGCCATTTTACCACACAGTTGGCAAAATGATAAGAAACGTTTCAAAAATAGGTCATAAATGTCTCTACTCTCTATTAATATGTCACATTTGGCACGATACAATTTTCACTTTGCTTTGTGTGCTTTTAATTTAGAGAGGATAAATAATATTAATATGCCACATTTTTTGCATTTCAAACTTCAGGCTTAACATGATATACAAATATAAAAAATATAAGAGACAGATTTTATTGGGGCTTTTTTCCAGACATGACTCATCACTCACTCACCTGAACAATACTACAATTTTATCAAAGTGACACCTACCAAATAACAGGTTTCGAGAACTCAGGAAGGAAAGGACAATAAGACTCAATGGTTTCACATTGACTACACACATCTTTAAACTAATTAGTCACCGATCTAATCTTTCTCAAGTAAAGGAAAATATACCACTTTGTTGCTGTTGCTGGGCAGAAAGAAAAATACTTTTAAGTAAATAAAATAATCAAAGTTTTTTTTTTCCTGGGCTTTCTCAGGTGTTGAGAGGATTGAGGTTTTTAAATCTTACTTAACAGGGTATGTTAGCTAAAGTCAACTGGTTTGTTAACTGTTGACTATGATACTATCTAATATGCAGTAGGCTCAGAAACGTCTGTGTTCAAAGTTACATATGATTTAAATATTTAAACTAGCCATCTTGATAAGAGCTTTCAACCTACTTCTTATTCTCTCAGTAACTATCAGAGAAAGAGCTAAAGTTTATCAGGTAGGCGACCGGGCTTGACTTTATCCTGAGTGGAAACAAAAAACTGGACTCTACATCCTTCCTAACAAGTATTCAAGCTACCAAGGTGGGAGATGCAAAAAGTTGCAACCCAATTTAACAGTCTGCATAATTTAAAGAACATGACCATGAGACGGTCTAAACTGTAGGCTAAACCAGTGCCGCCCTCAAACAGGTCTGTATTCACAGAGACCAAAACCAATGATATTCTGGAGCAGTCCTCATCAACCCATAAATTCAAAATGTTTCAATGTTTAAACACCAGGTAAATTGTCAGCAAACCTTCATTTCAACATGTGACAGATGACTGGCAAACAATGTACCAGTGCAACACTATCAAAAAGGAAGAAAGACAATGACTCCAAACATACAGCCAGTCCACTTCAGATGATGTGGAACACAGTGATTGGCTTATAGGCATCCAGTCAAACAGGTTTGTGCATGTTGGTAGTAAGAGTAAGAAATAGTCAACATAGACCTGGACATCCTCAAAAAAAGATCTTTTAATTTGAAGTCAAAGGGGTATATTGAGTTTAGACTGAATTCTACGTGACTTAAATAAAGGTTAGTTAAGGTTCTAAACTATCTTTTACATTTGAATCAATAGCTTGATACACTCTGCAGCCAACATGGTATAACACACAACAATGTTCATACACAAGATCAGCATGTTATGCTACACAGATTGACCATTGCACACTGTTACTGGCTGATGTAGTTTTAGTGCTACGCAATAATAAAAAGTTAAAATATATAAATAACACAAATGTAATTTATAAAGTGACAAACAACTGCTGGTGTGGGTCCTATCACGGAAAAGAATCAGCACTGACTGAAAAGGACAGACTGAACAACAGCTGTGAGGGTTTGAAAAAAATGTTTTTAGTTTTGTTCGTTAATCTTGTTTCCCTTGTTTTGGCCCTACATGTGTGTTACCGATGATCTATTCGCTAATCTATCGATACAGTGCGGAGATGAGGTTTTACCCAAATGTAGAATAGATACATTAACTGTAAATTACTCAGGAGCTTATCACTGTTATTGTGGGATTTTTTTGCGACATTTGTTAAGACCTTTTTTCATCACCTGGCCCTTTTTGCTCACAGCTCTCTTTGAGAGGTTTTACTGGCAGTGTATCACACTTTTTATTGTAATACTTCCAATCAGTGTAAGATGGTAGATCATGTTGATTTATTATATACTAAGATAAAAAAAAAAGTACGCTACAAACATTTCTGTATACTGTAGTACTACTTATTTTGTATACAATTAGAATTAGAATGTAGTATGGAACTGAGACACAGCAGGTTAGTGATGCAAGTGTTTGTACTTTGAATGAAAAACAGAATGAAACTTTTGCCTTTCCAACTTCTTTCATATTTGGTTTACATTTCTTTTTTAAAGCTTTTTGAATTTCACTCTGATCAGTGTTTTCTGGGGTGTGGACTTGTGGGACAGTCTGTCACAGTCACAAGGGATCAGTATTCTTTAAATCAACTAGGCTGTACAACATGTCTTTTGACCACAACTGGTGACAAAAATGTCCATACCTATTCTCAAAGGCCACACTTTGGGGCGGGCAAAAAGCCTCCACCTGAATGCATCACACTGCCTCTGTTGTCTTGAGTCACACAAATGGAGATGATGGCACATAAAGTACTTTCAGTGTCTCCTCCAAGAAATTCATGAAATTACGCTTGCTTGTATGAAAAGTGGAATAAGTAGATGAGTAAAAAAGAAATAGAAAAGAGAGTTTGAGAAAGAGGTTCAAACCTTGCCTTCAAAGGGTGGCGATGGTGTCAGACTGTTTCTGAAAGTTATAAAAAATGCTTTTGTTTTAACTGGAGGAGACATTGCTTGAGCTCACCTTTTCTCACAAGGTAATTCTTTGTTAAATATCAGAGGGTACACTTTCCAAATTACCAACCACAAGAGACTAAGACCTGTACTTGTGTGGGAGGGAGATTGTATCAGTCTGTTTCTTGACCTATGGTTCTCATTCAAAGCAGAATCACCCTGTTATGTGTTCACATAACAGGGTGCCTAATCTGTGCAACAGCCTCATCTGTGTTTTGCAGACACACTTGACAGGCTGAGGTTATTCATCACAGTTGTCACTCTGTCAGCCAGCACCATAAGATGACAGCAGCGGCTGAGCTCACCTTTTTTTGCAGGTTTTTCTTTATGCTGATATTCAGCTCCACATTGACCTTCCTGCGGGTCCAGCGAGCTCCCCTCACACACCTCCCATTTAATGACCGTCTCCAAGTCAGGAGGTTCCTCTTTAACCAGGGAGGTGATGCATCCAAAGGGCTGACATCCAGCTGCCCCTTCAACCCCCGATGGGGGTGTCTCAGTTTGGGCATGTTGGTGGGGAAAGGCCTCCGTGGTGTCATGGCACTTCGGGGAAAGGTGTATGAGCGTTGCTGCACCCACACCTGATAAACAGATAACAGGATAGAAAAATAAGTGGGTGGACTTGCAGACCACATCCACAGTCGACTGTGCAGGGGAGATCTGTGTCTCTAACGACTACTTCTGTCGATGTTTCTTTTACCAGATTCATTTGATACTTACCATTAGTTTTGACTTCAGGTTCGTCTTTAGTTTGGTCATTTGGCTGCCCCCTGCCTACCCCCACAAGCAACATCCTCATCTCACTTTCACTTTTCTCCAACTTGCACTCCAGCCTCCTGATCTCCTTATCCCTGTCAGCCACCATCCTCTGGTACTCCAGCACTCTGCGGTTGCAGGCGCTGCAGTGTTTATAGCCGCCCTGACGGCATTTTCACTGGCCAGAGCCTCGTCGTCGTTGTGCAAACTTGGGGGTAAACCCGGCGGGTTGTGGCTATCATTGTTATTCATCGTTACTGAATCCACACTGTGAATATGACAGCGCTGCTCTCGCTGTTTTTACTCACTTCCCAGTGAGCGACTAAAATCTACGCAAAAATTGTTCTAGGGAAATAAACCACTCTCCTGCCAGTGCGAGTTACTGAAGCTGCCGAGCTGATTTCTTCCTCGTCTGGGTTTCCGGCAGATTGGATGTCTTGCGGCACGCTGCTGCCTTGCACAGGTCGGGATTAGATTGCAGTTGTTCGGAGTGATTCGATTTCCACCGCTGCGATTCAAGGACTGCTTTCACCACCCTTGGCTGGTTCTCAGTGGTGGCATTCAACAGGCTCCTCATTGTAACCATACCCGCCGCCCTCGTCTCTTCTCCGTGTGACAGTGTAACTGTTCCACACAGTCCATCTTCATGTTTACGCATCTTTGCCAGGTTCCATGAACCAGGTGTTTTTTTGTTTGTTTTTTGGGAGGATCATGTGTTCTTCATGCCCACTTTTCCAAGTGACATTGAAAGCTTCTGGTGTTGGTTGGACCTTAACTTCATGCAGGGGTGTCAACTCAACTGATAACAAACATTCATTGAATCATATTTACATGTTTGGGGATCTTTCTCATACAAGTAGTACAAATACAAGACCACAGATAAAGTCTGTCAGGCACATACAATCAGTATAAAGTACAATTAATTTATACAGTGCTTACTGTTCTGTGATGGGAAAATTGCTCCATTAGAGGATGGCCGACAGATTTATTACAAAGGTGTATGGAATAGCTTTTGTCTCTGTAACTTTACAGACACTGCCGTAACTGTGAGTTATTGACACAAGTGGACAAGTGCAATTCTGCCAAACATTAATATGTTTGGGAACATGTTTACAATACGTGCCACAAGTGCAAGCTTTAATTTTTCTTTAGTGTAAACCCAATCCAACTTAACATTTACACTAAAAGGCAGACAAAACAAAAATAGAGGAAATAAGAGGAAAACCATATCCCCTTAGCAATAAACATTGACTCAATATTACTCTACAAAAATGGAATGGGCCATGTTCTTTCCTCAATTTACATGATTCTCCTTGGTCATGTAATTTGTAGATGTAAGTAGCATTAGCTTTTATTTTAAAACTGTGCACAGTTAATATAAAATGAAATCTTCCTCTCAACTTTACTTTTTCTTATAGTTTGGTTGTTGTAAAAGACTGTTGTGCTGTGCTGAAGTAGTTTTTCAGACTTTTTTTCCACACTTTTTTTGTGAAATATTGGAATTCTACCTCTTAGGGCCTAAAAGAACTTTTTTTTTTTTTAAATCCAACCCTATGAGAAGTTGTGGAACTGTTTACCACTCATAAACATCTGAGACATGGCAAAGGGCCCAAGTAAGACACAGCTTTATTGTAAGGAGCCACAAGCAAAAAAGGTTGACTGGCTTAATGACTGACATTGTGTTGTATTTTATAAGTGTATGTGGCTGTTCAAACTTAATATGTGAAAGCCAAATACACTAAACTGCCTTTTTATTAGCAGTGGTACAGAAGTTACTCAAAGTAAATGTAATTATACAGCAATCTAAAAAATACTATTACAAGTAAGAGTCCTGTATTTAAAATTCTTGCATTTTGTATAAAAGAAAAATAGAATGTAAGCATAAAAGTAAAAGTACTCATTCTTGAAATTTGTCCCCTGTGACTGACACAGTATCATGACATTATTAGATTAATACTGGTACATTCATGCAGAAGCAGCATTTTACTGTTGTAGCAGGTTGAAGAGAAGCAAGCTTTAACTACGTTTATAATGTCAGGTAGCATTCATAGAAATCAGAAATGTTACAGGGGCCCAAACCAGGCTTTTTTTGTGAGCAGTGACAAACGAAAATTGTTTAATTTTCAGTAATGTGTTGTATTTTAAAAGCTTTTTAACGCAAAAGCTTAATCTGAAAAGTAGCAATTAATTCATAATTCATTGAGGACACTGAGATCAGTGTCCTCAATGAATGAATTTCTCTTTCTCCAAACCAACCGACGGGATCATTTCTTATGTTTAGCTGTCATCCTCTCTTTGGGTATCAAATGGGATATTTGGGTCTCTTCATTTGGACACTAAAACAGGAACAACACCCTCTACTGTTTTGTTCAGAACGCAGTAATCACTACAGTAACATGTTGGTAGACTGTCAACAATGGCACTGTGCAGTAAACTGCAGTCTGGGCTTTGGGTCAGGTCTTCACAGCTGCAACCAGAGTCAGCATTGCTGATCTCTAAGAAATCTTCAGGTGGAAAGGACAAAGCTTGTACTTGTTCAACGCCGAAGCCCCAGACAGAGGAAGGGAGCTGAGTGTAAGAAGTGTCACCTGGACAGACCACAGTCATAGGATGGCGGGCTTCCTCGTGCATCCCAGGTAAGCCAACATAAGAGGTTTGACACTGACTGAAATCCAGTTGTGCTACTGATGAGTTATTGAAGTCCTGGTTCTCTTCTTGGTCCTTTTTGATGGGTTTTGGGACAACAGTCACAGGACTGGTTATCAGGATCTCCTCAGTCTTGCTTGTTTGTGCAAACTTGCTTTGATGTGAAAACCATTCCTGTAAATTCAGCAGCACACATACATCAGGTGTGCGAAAGTTGTATGTGAGGTGTGTATATATATTTATACACACACACACACACACACACACACACAGCTGAGATGAAACTAAACAAAATAAAAATCTAAATATCCTTGAGGACTTTAACAAGACTACTGTTGACAGCAGACACATACCCAAAGTAGATGCTGAGTAGATGCTAAAAGCTGAGTTGGCTCACTTTCCTAAACTAAAACAATAATAACGAGAATGGACCAGAGGACACAGTCCTACCACCTCACCTTGAGATTGCCTTTATTTTGTTCAAACAGAGGTTGAAAGAAAGGGGCTGGCGATGGCGTGTAGGACAGAGTTTTTATCTTCATTCTGTTGCACAAATCATGAAAAAATCATAAAGATTGAAATCCCATTTTACGATCCTTATACAGAGCAAATTACATAGAAGATGCAGAGGCATTACCTCACAGCAGGACTGTAGAACACAAACAGCAAAACTCCAGCAACCACACACACCGGGGCCAGAGATTTGATCAAAATGACTAATTTATTATCTTGTTCTAAGCAAGGTTAAAAAAAAATAATTCAGAATTAGTGATTCATATGGCAGAGATGACAGTACAATGAGTTATCAGTATCATTCTACAAAAGTGGTGATTACAAAAAAAGAAAGAGGTCTCAGACTCTGACTCAAGTTATTCACACAGTATAGTATGATACTTCTTCTTGATGACACTGAGATATCGACTATTCAGAGAAAAGACCTCATGAGCAGATTTTAAATATACCTGTATTTCAGCACATTTACATGCAGCATTGACTGTCAGAGTCATGAAGCCTTTGTACTAAATAAAAAGTGTCATCTTACCTCCTTGTTGCACATCATTGTTCCAGCATGTCAGTGGACTCCATTCACTCCAAGCTCCTTTGTAAAGGTGTGAAGAAGGCTTTGATTTCACTCTAATGCAATATGTAGCATATGCATCAAGTTCGTCTCTTCGAATCGATACAAACTTCTGAGTTTCGGAGAGATTCTGGGGATACAAACAATCACAATGATGATTGTTAGATCTTATTACAGCAAAACTAGTTATTGATAAAAATGGCAGTTCATGGCAGGGGATCTTACTTTGCTCCAGCTGCTTTGAGATTTTTGAAGTAAGAGTTTGTAGTCAAGTCGAGACTGGAAGAACATATGTTCTTCATACCCACTTTTCCAAGTGATGTTGAAAGCTTCTGGTGTTGGTTGGACCTTAACGTCATCCGGGGGTGTCAGCTGAACTAATAACAAACACTCATTGAATCATATTTACAATCAACAACGGTGCATTTTGCACTTTGCAACAACCTAAAGTTTGTTGTTTAGTATCTCTCCTAAATAAAAGATCAAAAATAAAGTCAGACATACAATCAGTATGAAGTACAATTAATTTATACTTACTGTTCCGTGATGGGATAAATTCCTCCAGTAGAGGATGGCAGACAGATTCATTACAAAGGTATATGGAATACTTTTGCCTATGGTTAAAAGTTTTTCTCTCTGTAACTTCACAGACACTGCTGTAACTGTGATTCATTGACACAAGTGGACAAGCGTAATTCTGCTTCTTCCTAAAAGAGTCAAACAAACAAAAAACCCAATAACAGAATGTTAATATGTTTGCAGGCATTCATTCATTCTGTGTGAAGAATTTAACATTTTCATTTATTAATATAATGCTAAGTTTCATTACCAATTTTCAATGAATTTCAGGCTGTAGGTGGCGATGGACTGTCCCACAGGATTACCAGTGATGTTCAACACACAAGTAATTGTGTTCCAGTAGGCACTCACACATGAATATCCATCAGCTACACAAGTGGGAAGAAAAGATTTTTGTCATGTAGATTGTGATACAATTTTGGGTCTTTCCGAAAAAGGAAAGCATTCAGATCCTTAGCTTAAGTAACAACAAAACAATATAAAAATACTCCATAACAAGTCTTTGAGACTCTGACTGATCAACAACAGCACATTTTGCAAAGACATTACCTTATGTCTATTGTTCAGTATCTTCCCTAACTAATACAGGTACTCTTCACTGAAAATATGGATGCAAATACACACATGCAGACTCACACAGTCAGAATGAAGTACAAATGAGTCCTGCATTCAAAAGCTGCAGAAAAGTGTAATGATGTTACTGGATTGTTACTAATGCATCAGTGCATAACAAGCATTTTACAGTTGTAGCTGGTCAAAGTGGAGCTAGTTGATTAGTCTGTATGCAGTTAGGTAGTTTATTTTAGTTTAGAGTCACAAGAGTCTGCAGAGTCACAAGATAAATATGACGGGCTGTGAAATGATTAAAGGAAACTCCAGCTATCAGATAAATGGAGAGAAATAAACAGTACAATCTTTCTTTTTAGTATTAAGTTACATAAAATGGTAGAACTCAGTACTACCATTCAGTACACTAATCAGTGCACCACTTGAGCAAATGTTACCTCCCACAGTCAAAATATTACTCAAATGTTAAAGATAATGACAGATAATATAATAATCAGATTATGTGAATTACTGCTTGACATTTCTGTGGTGTAACATTTCCCTTGAACCTTGTGCTGTGGTTGATGACTGGAATGTATGACAGAACCATGTGGAATTATCTGTACAAAAACGATCTAAGGGGAGGGGGTGATAACACAGATGCCTACGTCAAGATCAGATATACTGTAAACTGCCTTATTTAAAGCATTTCCCAAAAAAAAAGCTTGGAGGTCACCAGACAGGTGAGCAGTACCTCTGAAGCAGCTGGTCACTGTAAGGATGCTGGAGCACCAACACACGAACAGGAGCTGCGGACACTTCATGTTTCAGTGGAGATGAGTGCCACTCTGTGGATATGAATAAAACATCTCCTCTGATAATCTCTTTCTTGAATGTCTTACACTGTGCGCTGTCTGCTTCTGTAATACAAGACATCTACCAATCCACTCTACGCTAACAATCACACAAGTTTATCTTTCTGTAAAACATGCCTGCGACAGGACTATGACAAATACACAAAAATTCACAAACATAACAATATACTTTGTTTAAAAGTTTAAAAAGACAAGATAATCAGTAGTTGTCATGAGCGCTATGATGTGTAGTGAATGAGAAAGTGCAGTTACCTTGGGGGCTGCCCTGGTGCTTTTGATGTCTCAGACAGTGAATGAGATGGAACTGAGGTTTAATTTATCTTTTTCGCACCACAGGAAGCCAACCTCTTTGCGTCACAAATTTTTTCTTTTCCTTTTTTTTTTTTAACCTTTTGTGAATCAGGGCACATACTCTGAGAAAAAATGTAGGTTTTTAGACTAGAGATGTTTCTGTTTTTTTATAGATTTTGCTATAGAAAGTAGTGCTGTCCTTGTGATTAATTAACACTTAAGTCCTTTCATGTCACAGTGGGTTATATTTTTTATTGTGGTGAATTATAATTATATTTAAGTTGTAATTGTAGGTCAACTTTGTCCAAAACTAACAAAACAAAAAACAAAAACAAACTTATTTTTGTGATCAAGCCCTAAAGTACCAGGATTCAGCTTCTCTATAGGAGGGATCATAGTACCTGAAGGCTTTGTTTTGATGAGGGTGGCAAAGAGTGTTGTGTAACATGCAAGGTGTCAGCTGGGTTGAGATCTCGTGACTGCTAAGTGCGTGACACATGATTCATATGATTTTCATACTCATCAAACGGTTCAGTGAGCCCTTTGATAATTTGCCATATGTATGCATATACTGGCCAAATAGACAGCAGGAGGAAACAGTAGACGTACCAAAGACAACACCTCAATATAAACCCAACCCAACATTTACATTAAAAGAAAGACCGAGAAGACACAGGAAATAAGAGGAAAACCACACCTCCCTTACCAATAACCACAGGCTCAATATTACTCTACAAAGAATGGAATGGGCCATGTTCTTTGCTCAGTTTAAAAGCTTTTCCTTGGTCATATAATTAGTAGATGTAATTAGCATTAGCATTTATTTTAAATTTGTACACAGATGATGCAGTCCACAGCCTCTCCCTCCTTCCTTGTGTCTCTGGTGCTTTCCTCTCCCTAGTGTTTCTTGTTTGTCTGTGTTGTTGTGCACCAGTAGGGGCATGTTTGGTTATTGGAAGGTTATTAATAATCATAAAAGTACTAATTAGATTAATAATTACGGGACCTGGTATACGGGACCAATGGCCAAACTACAAAATCATTCTGAGGTCAGGGCCACTTATAAGTGCCAATATCTGGGAGATGAACAAAGAAGGGCTGAATCTGAGCACTATCACACTTCAGCTGTTAAAAAAGAAATACGCACAAATAACCACAAACAGTAACTGCAACAGAACTTATTAAATGTAGCAATATCAATTACAACCAATATTAACAAAAAAAAGATATTCAACTACAACTACGGGACAAACAACTATTCTACCAACAATCGAACTAAACCAGAGAGGTAAGATCTCTGCGTGTTTCTGGCACAAAATGACGCTCTGCGCACCAAGGGTCTGTGGACATGCGTAGGGGTGTGATAGTATGATAGAAGAGAGAAAGAAAAACATGCAAGACAAAGCTGGATCCGAAGGATCCGGTACAAACAAAACTAATGAACAGTCTGTTCACTCGCCTGTGAGTTAAAGACTCGTGGCTTAGGTCTGCAATTAAATTCAAACGTTTGAATACGATGCTCCATTTCTGCAACTGAAGTCACAGAGCGAAAATGGAGGACGAACAACTTGTGGGAAAAGCAGGGAGGATCGGAGTGCGCTAGCTGTTATTACCTTAGTGGCCTCACAGCGCGTTGTGAGGGCTTCCAGGGTTTCCGGACAGCTTTGGCCAGACTTTGTCTTCAAACCGAGTTTCGCACATAGGCGAAGCTGTCGGACTAGTGCATTGCTCAACAAAGGATCCCAGAGTCAGGCCTTCCATTGTCTCAAGCGTCTGGCCTGGGATCCTAGCAGTGTTTAGGCGGTCACGTGGTTGACCTACTTTCAGTTTCCCTCCAGAACTCCGGCTCACCTGTCTACAGTCACCTCACCAGCCACGCCCCCAGCTTGCAGTATATTAGCGCCTGTTCTTCACTCCACTCTTTGCCAGATGATCAGTCACACTAATGGTAATGTACAGCCGACTCTTCATGAGTTAATTTCCAGGTGTCATACTTCCTCGCGTTTATTGTCGTTTCTGCTGTGCTTCAGGTTCACCAGTACCTGCTCTCTTGGTTCACCAGTTCCTACCCTCCGCCTTCCCTGGAAGTACACCTTAACCAGTTCACGCGTCAGCAGACCCACCCAGCCTGCCTTGCTAAAAAAAACGTGATTGTTTTGGCAATAAAACTGCAATTTATTTCACCTGTCTCTGAGTCTGATACTGATACTGAGAACATAACAAAGGCAGCTTTGTTGTTATTGTTAGTTGTCACTTTCTGTCACGTTTTCTTTTATTCTTCTCCTAATAATTAGTCTCTTTCCCCTCAAAATGTGTTTTGCTTGTTACTTGTTTTCACCTGCACTGTACAGAGTGGTGTATGAGCAAAGTGTCTCACCAATGTACTGTTCCCACAATCATTTACTGCAAAACTGACAAAATCTGAAGCCAGCACACGAGATAGGGAGGAAGCAGACAGATGCCTGATTGAGAGACAACATGCACTGACACAAGAAAAGTGTGCTGAGGAGCAGCAAAACTTCAAACATATGACTGGAAACCTGCCATCAGCCTGAAAGATGAAACTGAATCTCAGGGTAATGCAGTGCACAGGCAATATCATATCAGACATATCACTGTTCTCACAGATTGCTCTCTATGTGAATACAGATTTTAATTATATGGTGAAAGATCATAAGGTTGTGGAAAGTAATAGGTAGATTGGTTGTAGGTTGTACTTTAAGAACCAACACTGGTTCTTACACACAACATGAACTGGCCTGGAAACAGAACTTGGAAAGTAAATGAGCTACACTTCCCCCTCCCACTACAGGTCAGTAGGAAAATCCACACTTAGACACTTGTACACTGTTAGATATTATCAGGTAATAATATTTATCAAAACCTGACAAATATGCACCTTGAAACTCTATTAAAAACCTTGATGTAATGTCAATAAATACATTTGCCAAGACTAGGAAAAATGCATATCATGAGCCCAGAAAAGCGAAAACATTTTTTAAAAAAAACTTTGTCCATCTTTGACGTGCTTTTAGAGAGGGAGTTTCCCAGTAAAATGGTAAAATACTGCACTTTCATAGTTGTGCATGTACAGAAAGCAATCTAAAATCTAAACGTGAAAATACTGTGCAAATATTCTCTATATAACTCAAGGTGAAAGAACAGATTCAGGAAGCCTCCTGAAAAATGAGGTCAAGGCCAGAGAAAGTGTTTACAGATTATAAACTTTTGCTCCAAGTATGAATTTAACTGACATTGCACAAAACAGGATGAATGGTTATAGTGGTTGCAGACAAAATGCATGTAAAACAAAAAACTAACAAAAAAAACTAACATTATCAGGCATCTTGATAAGGCAGCATGCATGCTGGTGCAGCAGTGCAGGTCATGAAGGCACGCACGAGAGAATGAAGCTGTAAATACAGTGACAAAAACATTTTCCAGCAGAATAAATCAAAGCAGTGTACAACATTTTGATCCTGTGTTGCATGTCAGTGCAGTCTGGAGGTTTCCATTGGTATAATTACAGACTTTCCAAGTGATTCACTGTGATCTGTTAATAACTGATACATTTAAAACACTGACTTGATAAATCATATTAGCATTCAAATTATTCTTATTCACTGTAAGAGACAAGTAGAAAAAAAACAAGGTTATTATGTTTGCACATCCCAGTCTGGCACAAATAAAATGTTTTAAAAACAAAGGAACATGACTATATACATACATAGTTCAAAGTGCACAGCTAAACATTTCAAGATGAACAAAACATACTGGATTATATGCTGACCAGGAAACTGTAATCTTCTTTTAATCCAAGTATCTGTTGTGAAAATGCCAACAATAATGTCCATGTTTTAAATGCATTTCCCACAGCACTACAAACTGTAATTGTGGCAGTAAATCAGCAGCGATAATCACTCCTCCTGAAGTCCTCCCGAGTCCTCCTGAATAGCGTTACATATCATCCACTGCTTGACATAGTTTGAATTTGAGTTTTTATGCTCCTGAAATAAATCAGAGTCAATCTGCTCTACTCTGTTAGAGTCTGAGGCCCCAGGGCTGCTGCACTCTACAAAACCACTGTCAATGGTGTCCAAGTCTACATGAGGGTAGCCGTCTTCTGACTGCTCATTTGAGACAAATGAGTCAAGTGATATTCTCTCTGGTTCATTGAACTGGGCACGTGGCTGAAAGTTTATATTTTCCACTGATAACTCATTAGATATTTGGTTTTCATGGTGTGGCAACATCCTACTTTGTCTATCCATCCCGGACAGCTGAGGTCCCCCTAAATCATAGCCAGCGTGCTCTCTGTTGTCGTCCTCAAATGAACCAAAGCTTTCTCTGAGGGTGTTTATGGAGCTCTGTGACATGACTTCCCCTTCGAACTCTTCTCCAGACAGGGTTACAGTATGGATGGAGATGTGTCCCATGGAGTGACTGGTGCCCTGTGAGCTGCCTCCGTCCTGGAAGTGCAACAGCAAGTTGCTGTGAGGCTGCAGCATGTGGAGGAAATTACCACCTTGTTTAGTCTCGTTGTTCTCGCTGTAGCCTTGCTTCTCGTTGTTCCACTGAAGGATGTCATGCTGCTTCTCGCTCATTGTCGGAACATGTGAGTTGATCCTCAGGTAATCATTCTCACTGAACACAGGCTTCACCCACTCCTACAACAGAGCAAATGGAAGACATTAACTCATATCAGAACTTTTGTTTCACGAGCATTTTTGTGTAAAAATACTATTTTCTAACCTCACATATTGCCATGTTAGCCATTCAACAATTATTATTTTTAGCAAAAACAGAAACTCCACAGAGTAAGACAAAGCACACATGAATGTTCTCACAAGCATGTATGATTGAGTTGTGCTCAATTAAGAAATAATGCTAGGTATAATTGTGATTTTTACTTTGATGCATTCTTAATGCATTCATGTTACAGTGTAAATCTTCTACAGCCACTTTCTGTCATCACGTTGCAGCATGCTACCCAGATAAGCATGAATCAGTTTCTTGACGCAAAGGCCGCCACATCCTCAGGAACAGAGCTAATCAGCATGGCCGCAAGGCGCAGACGAGCTAAACCAATGACTTATGAAAGAACTGGTTAAGCTTATCGCAATGATCCTGAAGACTTGATATACGGTAGCAAACAAAAATTCACCTGATGAGATCCATGTGAAGAGTAACAAGGATTGCACAAAAAGAACTTCACCCTTGTCACAAAGAACTACACACTAAACGTGTAGTTTCACTCAAACTTTCACTTTTAACTGGTATGTTACCACATTCAGGATGATGTGCAGTCTTAGGAGGATATAATGTAAATGGTTGAATTTACAAATATGACATTTATAAATTGATCAAATTAAATAAACTGAATTCTAATTTGATGAGTGTGAGACTGCAGTTTTCACAAGCTCATAGAGGAATGTGAATTTAAACTACATTCTATAAACAATACATAAACTACAGCAAGTTACCTCCCTCTTAGGAAGTTACTCTTTATGATGACAATGGCAAATCCAGTATTAATTGCCTCATAGAGTATTTGAAAGTACTTAGTACTAAACACTGGGGACTAAATCTCACTCTGTCATCAATATATGAGAAGTTTTGATGACAGATGGAGATTTAGAGAAAATACAGATGCCACTATGCAAAAGCCTAAGCAGCATTGGTATCATTTACCTAAACTAAACTCCTTTGCAGGACTAAGTAAGTCCTCAAAAAGGCAGAAGCAAGTCTGGCCATTATCTCCATGCTTTTCTTTACACTGTCATATTTTGTATTTCTAGATTGATTTTATGTTTTTAAGGTTGTAAATCTGCTCACCTTGTCTCTTAAGGAACGAATAAAACATTTTGAATTTAATTAAATTATACCACAAAATGCTCCATTAATTTGGCCCAGTTTGGTTTGGACATTAATAGCAGTGCACTTCCGTATTTCATCGTCTTTCCTGTACTTTTCCTTTCACAGTAGGTTCTCTCAGGTAACTGCAGCAGCAGCACCATCTGCTGAGTAATGTTTGTAACTGCACACAAATCCCAAGCTATTGGTGCTGGTTGAGTTCTTTGGCCTGAAGCAGCTCAATCAGAAGTAACTGAAATTGTGGCAAAAGCCAATTACACAGTATTTTTGAAAGCATACCCCCACACACTGTAGATGATGTAATGATATTGTAAGGGCAACCTAAACATAGTTATTGGTCTTTTCAGTCAGCTAAATCTGGTAACTGGTAAAACCTTTAAGACCAGGAAAAGATACCCTAAAAAAGCCGCATAAAAAATATATTTGGATAAAAAGGGTACTACACAATGGCCAGACTCCTGATGATATTGATGTTGTAGTGTTACATTACAGAATATCAGCCAGAGAGAGTGAACCCCATGGGTGATAAACAGAAGTGGGTGAAAAGTCTTTTTACTTTGCTCTTAAATCCTACGAACCTGATCTAGTTTGAACTGTTTAACCACTGTTCGTCATTTGAGACAGTTTTGCTGACAAAGACATTTAAAAGTGTGAACTCACTTCTTCGGTTTTGACATAAAATTAGAACAGATAAGTGTATTTCATTAAAAACAACAATTAGTCTGTCCCCAGGTGTCAAAAGACAGGGAAGAATTTACGTTGGGGAAACATAAATAAAGGTGATGGAACAGATAATCATAAAAACATCACTCGTTGGTGCTCTGTGCCCATACCAAGTGAAAACAGGCTTTTTTTTAGCCCGACAGAATGATACATAACAGACCTGAAATACATATTGCAGGGGTATTTTCCACTGAAGGTGGAACAGGTTGGGTTATCATACACAGATATCTACCCACAGCACCAGACAGATGAAAAACAAAAACCCTCTTGAAGCCCCTGCACACTGAGTCATTCACATCGTGAGGGCCCTTGTATGCAAAAAAGGGAAAGTCCCAAACAGGGTCCAGATGTGCTGAAAGTCCCTCTTGGGCAACACCTGCTGGGGTATTTTGGAAACTACACACAAAGCCCAATGAGGTGGGTTTATTTAGTTTTCCCTTACCTTGAAGTCCCCTCCGTAGTTGTTGTATAGGGGCTTGAAAAACTCATTTGGCCTGGGGATGTATGTAATCAGTTGGAGTTTCTTCTGCCAAAACCTGAAACAAAAATTAAATGATTTCAGAAAAATAATGGAAACAGAGAATGAAAAACGACATGACATTTATAACTCAACGGTGCTGTGTCTTTCTTGAAGGTGATTTCCTTTTCGGTTGGCAGTGATAAAAGGCAGCGGCTTTCTAAATCGTAACCAGTAATACTGTTAGCAGAAAATGACTTGCATGTGAATTATTATGCAATACTAAGCTGAAGATCTTAGTATGGTCACTAAAAATTATTCTGAACAGTGAACATTTGCAAACACTGAGAACCACCAAATGTGAATCACAGAAAATGTGGATGTTAATTAACCATCAAAACTTCGTAGTTTATCCAAATGTAGTGTTTTTAGCAGTGGATTGATTGAACTGCTAATACAGCTGTTTGCTGTGTTGTGAAAATCTAGTTAATATATTCATTTATATCTTAACCACATAGAAAGTGTCTGAGGTACAGGCTGCCCAGTTATTACTTGCCCCCATTGTGGGAATTTCTGAGTTATCAGGAAATTACCCAGCTGCCAGTTTATTGGGTGCAACCAGCCTAAACCAATGCAGTCTAAAACAATGTTGATTTGATATTTGCCAGAGATTATTTCGTATTAGAAAATTACATGATTTTTAAGTCAAAGAAAATGGTCTGAAAAAAAGTGTATGTCAGTCTGATAGAGAGCATCTTTATGTTAAAACTACTCAGTCTGGTCGTCGCACTGTGGCAAACTAAAGTTTTAGGTTGCCAGCAATTATCTTCAGATTCTCTGTATAATGTTGTTGTGCACAGGAAAGCTCTGTCGACTATGACACTGAACATCCTCTCCTCTCTGAGCTCTAGAAAAAGTCCTCCTGGATGATGCTTTAGAACAAACAGCACTAACATCCCCATAATGGGAAATTTCAATAACAGCTGTCTAAACGTCTAAACATGTATCGCTGTATTGTACTTAAGTCCTTTAAATGCAGTGGACAAAATACTGGAAAACACCTCAGGGTATAACGCTACATTGCATGAGCTGCTATTAATAACGAGATTCGTAGAATATGCAAGTGGTGCATTGAATCAAAGTTGAAACATTATGGCTCACAGATGATTTTATCGAAAGACATCTGAGTTCGTGCTCTTATTTTGAGCTTGTGCTTTTTCTTGTAACTGTGCGCCCTTGATAAGTAATGTTCTCATTTCTCTAACGCTGATGCTCTGCATGACTTCCTATGTCTGCTAGCCTTTTCAGTGCAATGTGTCGCTGCACGTACAGTGCTGCAGTGGTTTCTCTACATGTGGGAGGTGATGCCAGGAAAGTGTAGACTGACGCAGTGAGAAGACTTGCTAATCATTTACTGGAAGGCAAAGTGTTGATAACCTTAAGTCTTAGTCTGCTTTCACACTGCACACAGTTTTATGCGCAATTAATGCAGATTCAGCATAAATTAACCACATTTTTCAGCCATCTTTTGCCTCCGTGCACCTTGAATACTATTTGCACGTTTTATTTCAATGAAAATTTAGACTTGGTTCAATCCAAGTATATTAATTTCTGTGAATTTTTCCAAAAGCTACAAGTAATCGCTGGACATCAAGGACCACCAGTTTGAAAACACACAAATGAGGCTTTTGAGATCAAGCGGCAAATGTTTTGAAGTGGGAAACCCCACCATATTTTGGGGAATATGGAAACATGGGCCACTGCATTGCTAGGCAAGAGGCATTTTGAGAAGTTATTTAAGTTCTAATGCTAACTTACTTGAGACTAAAATCCAACACGTGCTTTAAAAAAGGAATGAGCTTAAACTCTCATTCTTGGAGAAATACAGAAAACCTCCAGTGTTTACAATACTCACGGTTTTCGTGAATAACCCAGCAACAGGAAGCAAAGGACAACAGGAATGACGGCCAGCGAGAGATATCCCCAGTATCCATTAATTTCTGCAAAGGAGACATAAGGTACAAAATATGTACTGAAAGAAGTTATATAACAAACAAACAAACACACTTCCTATTTCTCATATGTTAGTATGAAGGATCAATGCAGAAACACTGCATCACTTTTATGATGGTTTAAAGCATAAAAATACAGTTAAATAACGTGACCAGCACCAACAGTGTCCCTTAGCCTGAAAAACCTGATCATATCAGTCAGGTTGGAAAATGTAATGTTCTTTTACCGTCAACCTCTGTTGAAGTGGCAGTGGTTCTCCATTCTGCAGTAGAGCTCCATTCACTCCATGGACCATGATAAAGATTCTCAAGACACATTTTGGCCTGAACATCTACAGTATAGTTGAGATGTGGCTTGAGTTTGCTACGGGCTAAACAAATGTACTTTGTTTCCGTTGAAATGGAATGAACCGGATCCTGTCAGGAAGAAATAAAAAACAGAACAGCTTGATTGAGAGTTGTCAGCAGAGAAACTTTATAATATACTGCAAAAGCAACTCATGCTGAACTGTGTATTTGTGATCATGTATTACCATTGACAGGTCTTTGCTCTCTCTTATGCGCACCCTGTACGTGAGACAGTCATCTGGGTTGTGGCTGTCCCAAGTGATGTTGTAGAATCCATCAGTGTTTATCACTTGAACATTGGAAGGAGGCTGAGCTTTCACTGTGAGAGTAAAGTCCCAAGGGGACCAGGGGAATATTATGAAATTGAAAATACATGTGTGCTAACAATGCTCTACACCACAGGTGGTAGTTAGACATTATTTTTAGCTTTTGTCCTACTACTGATGGTAAAGCAGGTGCTTTACCATCAGTAGTAGGACAAAAGGGTGAGCATTTGCTACGAGAGACACTTTGGGTAAATTAGGAAAGTTACCAGTATCATTCTTGTCATCTCTGGATCTTAATGTAAAGTAATTTGTGAAGACTATTAGTAACAGGCTGGCAACAGTCAACAAGAGGAAATTTTTTTTACAGGTATCTACAGTGTGTAAAAAAAATACTCATACTTATGCTGAATGAAAATAAATGAACATTAAACTCCTTACATGCCATTTTTACACATATATTCTGATGCCACTAAACACGTCATAAGGGATGTAAATGCTGTTGCTGACAGTGACCTTTTAAAATGTCTTCTATCTGTCCTTCTATCTGTTCAGTGGAATTGAAGAATACTGAAATGTCAAATCATGTTGTTATTATAAGTTTAACTTACCCACTTCACTCAGTGCCCAAATAGATGACTCATTGGCCTTCATTATTACTTTATCGTCATGTTGACTGGCTGACACATGACACATGGTTCCAATGGATGCTACAATATAAAGGTCCTCCACAATCATTGCGCACCAGGATTGAGGCATGTTGATTTCACAGCTGTCATTAACCGTTTCATTTGCATCCCTATAACAGAAAAACAACAACAACTGTGTTTTACAATCATTAATGGCCTGTGACAGTTGACAGTCAGTTGACATCTCAGCACCAAGGGTTGTAGCTGCCATTTGATGGTTTTAGAATAGAATTGACATGGTACATTCATTAATGATTCATCTGCCAATTATTTTCTCAATTAATTGAATTGCTATTTAATCTAAGAGAAAAAAAAATATTAGAAAAAAGAGAGAAATCCCAGTTGTAATTTCCCGCAGCCACAAACCCAAAGCTATTGAGTTAATTTTCATATATGACAAAGAAAAGCATCAAATTACATTTGGGAATCTGGGAACCAGAAGATGTTTGGCATTCTTCTTGAGAAATGACTAAAATGATAAATTAATCAACAAAACCTTTCAGTTTGGTCCTTGCTGTAATTTATATTACAGCAATTCAGTGCTGCCATTACATAGTTTGTCCACTAGGGAGCACCTACAAGTTTATTTTTCGACAGTAAAATGTCCCGCTCCGTACAGATCTTGGTCACAATTCTTTAATAGCCAGATTTAAGGAATCCTTGTGTTTATGTTAAAAAAAAGAATAGGTAACGGGTAAAGCTACATACGATATCATACATCAACATGAAGCATATTCATTAACCGTGAAGCTAAAGACAACTTGTACCTGCAGCTGACTTGTACTTGGACAGGATATGTCGGTGCAGAGCCTGAACAGGAGCAGTTCAGTAAAGCATCGTAGTCCGTCGAGCAGGTGACATTGCAAAAAGACGTGACTGGAGCAGAATTGAAACACGCAATCAGGTGTTTAAGTAGCATTTAATAAATTTAACATTCATGCACTACAAACCTACTCTCTACTCCTATAAATGATCTATTTAAAAAGGTATTCTCACACAAGAAGCTCATTTTGAAAAGAAACTTGGCCAAGACCACAGATTCAAGACAAATGCAAAACAATGTACAAGACTAAAAATACTGAGCTGATCTTAAGTGAAATACATTAAGTGGGGAACTTTGGAAATTCATATCAATACACAAAAAAGACACTGTTTAGATTAGTAGACTTACCACCATGAATCAACAAAGTGAGGTCCCACAGCAACAATAAGTAAACAGGTTTAAGAGCCATGGGGACGACCCACTGTTATCAGCCGCTGGTTAGACAGGAGGAAACACAGCAGCTGAAACTAAATATAGACATAACTGTTAAAAAGTTGTTTGTGGTTGATGAAAAAAAAACAAAGTTCAGTGAGCTCAGCAAGTTCAGCGTTCTGGGCTCAAAATAGAACACAGACTTCAGTTGAGATTTATTGTTAATTTGGAGAAATGGTTTGTTCTCAAATGGACAAAGGTTCAAAAAAATCTATCTACAATATCAGATGTGGTAAATAAAAATCATCAGCATAAACATCAATAACACAGTACAGCCACAATACAGCATGAACATTTACGCGTCAGAATTACAAGGAAAGAAATGACTAAAAATCTCTTAAAATGTCTAAACATCTCAAAAGTAACACCACTGTCTGATCGCAACTTTTAACAAACTTAAAGAAGCAACACTCTTACCTTTTTTAATTTAAAATTCTCCAACTTAATTAGTCAACTAGCTAACGGAGTCACTAATGCACTGGTGTCTATGTGAGAACATTTAGTGGAACAGCGCTCAGCCTTTGTCACAGTGAAGGCGTCATCGTCAGTGGCATGACTAGGGATGTGGTTTCAAACCCTCTGAGTGGTGTGTATGTGGTGTGTTTCCACCACATCCACGTTGCTGCTATGAATATGCAACAGTTAACCAGAGGGGACAAAAAAAAAAAAAAAAGTCAACAGGAAACTGAAATTGTCTTCTGTATAATGAATGTAGTTGTCACCTTTTGTTATCTAATTTTAACAAAATAAGTGAGACAAATGAAAACACATTTTTTTGGAGATATTTTTCATTTGAGGAAATGACAGAAATACAGAGATAAAAATAAACTCTGAGCTACCTCTTTTTCCCCAAGCAGATAGTGTTCTACTGTCTCGTCATATCATGCCAAATGCGTTTATTCTACAAAGATCTTCCTTGCTCATATCGTTTTTAACATTTACTCAAAACCTGACCCAATATGTTTCGGTACTGAGATTATTGTAAATACTGACACCAGGCAGGTTTTATGATACTTTTCAAAAGACCCTTATCACACACCCACGTGTCTAACATAACAGATTATCATGGGTTTTCAGAAGTTTCCAGCCGAGCACATTGTGTTTGAAGCTAAATGAGTCATAATCTTTCTGTGGAGCCCCTCAGAGCTCACTTTAAATAATTAAATTAGCTCTAAATATTATTAAGTCTGAGCATTTCAAGCTACATTTACACATTCTCCACCAGTGGTAGAACTATATGAGTCCATGCGCTTATAATGTGTCAGCAAATAAATATTACAGCACAGTGACAGTTCTTTAATTGCAGCGTGGGTGGGCCTTTGTGGGACTGAAACATAGGGACTGAAATCATTACATAGGTGTGTAGTGCCTTGTTTAATGTCAGTGTACCAATATTAGTCAAAGCCAAATGCCATTCTATCACACAGTCACAAGTCACACGCAGATTCACACCAAAGCATGAGCTGAAAAATCTACATTCAGTGGCCATTTCATTAGGTGCACCTGCATTATCTATAGCAAACCAGTACAACAGTTCAGTTTCTACCTTTACGAAGAAAATAACGTTCTGTTTTGATTGACACTTATTACTGATATTGAGGTTTGCAGTGGTGCTGATCTTTATATTGAGATAAATTTATAATGTGTTGCCCACTACGCCTAAGATGTGCAGACAGCTTACGGCATAAATGCAGTTGCTCTGTCTTGTACAAACACTTCACAGCCACTAGAGAACACTGTACATACACTGTCTAACTTGAACCTGCTGGAGTTCTGCTGTTCTCAGTGTTCAGTGAATCTTTTTTTTTTTTTTGGTTGACTCATTCTCTGTGTGAGAATTTGTGGAAGCGCAAAGCCTTTTGGCCATAATCAGTTTGAAATCGCGGGTAAAGGGACACACCAGGTTGGCTACCTAAAGTTTGTCCAAAACATGGAAGCAGGAGGAGGAGATGAAGCTTGTGTGGGGGTGTGTGAATATAAGCTGGGAAATGGAGGCTGAGAGTTGTCCAGCTTTATTAGAGCATTTTGTTTCCACAAAATTTGGTTGCAGCATTTTCTTTTTAGACACCAGCATTTGGTTGTGTGGATTTCGTGCAAACTGGTTCAGAAATTTGAGTGTTTCTGTCGCCTGTTCCCAAAACTAGGCCTCGCAATTTTAACACTGCATCAATGCTAATGAAAAAAAAAACTGTATCGGAGGTTTAAGACCATTATGTGTGGTATATTTTCATCCGAGGGAACATTTTTATTCTCTGATAATTTTATTGTTTAATAGTTAAGGATATGACTGTCGTATCTGATCATTTTAATGCCAGAGACACTGTACATTCTAAAGATATTTAATTGATAATGTGTAAAAGATCTGATCAGAGATACAACCTTACATCTTGCTTTGCTTCTCTTATCTCTTCACAGTCCTTTTAGTAAAAGCTCATCACAAAGGTCGGCTTAGTAAACACAGAGAATTCTGTGTGCTATATAATGAAATCATGCAACAGAATTTTAGCGTTTACACAAAGTTATCTCTCTGACATTACTGCTGCCTGTGTGCAGAGATGCTAAGCACAAGATGCAATTGGTATTAAAGCACAATGGAAATAGATGATGCAGATATGCAGGATAATCTAGTCCCAGGTGGTTCCAGTTACTTGAATACAAAGCAATAACATTAGCTGTGTGTTCATTAGAGTCTGCTCCTAACATCCTCCACTTTTCTCCTCAGTCATCTCTCATTTGACGAGGACAGTATGAGTGGCAGGTTCCTCTTCTTTTACCACAGGGCTGTTGACATTAAATGCTACCTTTGCACTCTGCAGAGACTGAGGGATGCACTGTTGCGGCAAGAGAGAGTGAGAGTGACTACTCAACTAAGAGAGAACCATGTCTTCATGTAAGGGAAGCAGGTTCAGGCTGCCATTTCAGGTCAATAGCCTTTCTGTAAAAAGTGGATGTCAAACAGTATCTGATTGTACTTGTTATAGAGATGTGAGAATATTACTCAGCAGGTGTTCAAGGGTGTTGACGCCTAGTATCATTGTCCTGTAGTAGAAACCATTCTCCTCTCACTTCACTTTCTCTACTGATTGCATGACATTTGCATCCAGAATTTGCTTATACTTAGTAGGGTCCCCAAATTTTTTCACATGCCACAATTACTGGTATATCTTTTGTTCTTTTTACATTACATAAAAAGTAATAGATCATCAGCATTTGGAGATCTGGCTCATGTTTGAATGTCTGTTTCCTGCAGAGGTTGTATCTACTCCTTTTCACTTAAAAAAAAAAATCAACAAAAAAAATGTAATTTGCTTTTACATACAACTACATATTGAATTACATTTATTTTTAAATGAGGATTTTTGCAGAATGCAGTGTGGCTTCTCAGGGGCGTTTTCCCTGACAAGATTCAATTTAGGGGGAATCTTCTGGAATTTTTTGGGGGTAAAAACCAGCCCCCCCCCAAGAGAATATCAGTATTACTAGTTCAAGATAAATATTGTTGAACGCTAATGCCACACACACACACACACACACACACACACACACACACACACACACACACACACACACAGAGAGAGAGAGAGAGAGAGAGAGAGAGAGAGAGAGAGAGAGAGAGAGAGAGAGAGAGAGAGAGAGCATGTGTGAGAGACATAGATTTTGGTGACGGGAATAGATGCTCAGTTTTATCCAAGCATGTACTCACAGGGGAACTCCGCCATGACGATGAGCTCGTTTTCACATCTAATTTTAATTAAGAGTCAAAATGTCACCTGAAGTCGGCGTTTCAACTGCATACTTGTGCTGGGAGCGAAAAGACGTCGATTTCAGGCGCGATTTGCTGTCTTTGACGAGAAACAAATCAAAAGTGAAAGGAAGCCCGCTCTCCCCTTCTACAGGTTACCCTTTTTTAACACTTCGACCACCATTTCTTTGTGTGCGTTAAGATTTTCCACAGCGCCAAACTGTGGCAGAACAACGTTTGTGCAACTTAAAGGATAGATTCACATAGTTTCAAGTCTGTCTTAAACAATTAGTCAGCTGCCCATGAACATTAAAAGTCTTTTTTCGTGCTGTAATTATTCCTTCTGCTCATACCAGCCAATAGAAAATCCATCTCTTATGCTCTTTGAGTGTAAGATACGAGTAGTCTGTGTCAAACCAATCCTCTTCCACAGTTACAGTCTTCCTAAAATTCCCTCTTTGTGTTTTTCTGAGCAGTTTTCTTGTTGAGGACCAGTGGAGGAAATGTAACACAAAGAGGAAATTTGGTACTAAGAAAAAAACAAACAAACTTTGGATGATTACACCTGAAGTTCAACAGACATAGTGCAAAGATCATGCATGCATGATGGATTTTAAACTTAGATCTGTTACAACATTTAAAACACTTACAGGTTGAGACTTTGATCACACAGGAAGCAGCGATCTCCTGACTGAAGTGTTGCGTGTTCATACTCAGAGTAGATCCAGGAACTGATCCCACATAGAGGATGTAGTAGAAGTTAATGTTTCACACTGTTTAAAACAAATCGACCAATTGTGTAGCAGCTAAAAGTGCAATTCAACACAAGTAAATATGGTTTGGAGGCACATTGGGGCATTGACCAAACAAGTGTCAGCAACTGAGAAATGTTGCAGCTGCAGTCAGAAGGGCTTCCAACGTGATCATAGCATATTGTGAAACGAAACCATATTATTCACAACGAGTAGTTCTGCTTCAGACGCTTTACCTTTTAGTACAAATTCTTCCGTGTTTTTACTTTGAAATCCAGGCCTTTACTTCTTTCAATTCACAGCAAGGCATCTGGGAACACACATAAATGTTCCAGCAGGTCACAACAGACAACATATGAAAGACATAGTGCCCCAAAGAAAAGTAACACAAACTAACACATATTCCAAAGGGACATTAGTAACTAGGCAAGCACAGGAGCTTGCGTAGCCACTGAATTAAAAAATGTTAATACAATCAATCATTTAACAAATAAAATAAGCAAAAAGCTGAGAAGGGCCAGTGATACATGCAATAAATATAAAACAAAACCTTTACTATTAACAAAGACAAATATCTTGAGCTTGGATTTTCTCAAACCTGCAGATCAAAATCATATTTCTTAATCTATGCATCCTCATGTGCCATTTCTATGCAAATTGTATTTTGTTCACTAGCAAAATTAAAAAGAACAGAATCTGTATATGACTCATATTCTTTACATTCATCCTCACCCTAAAGCAAACGTTTCAGTTTCGGTTTTGTGTGAAGTTGCACTGCAGGGGATTTCAGTGAGGGGCAGTAGATGCATTACTCCACTGGAGGGCAGTATAGATAGTTTTGCTTAAAGCAAAGTCAACCATGCATTTGGACGGTCTGATGTCTTTTTGCATACACAAAGAGCTACTAGTTTTTATTCTGTTTTTATTCTTCGGTGTTTCTGTGCATCATTTTTCTCCCTGAACCAGTGACTCAGTGTGTTTTTGTCGGTGTGTCTGTCACCAAGACAAATTCCTGTAGCTTTGCTGTACTTGGCACACAAAATGAACTGTGGAATACAATGCAAAGCAAAAATGTCCTTTCAATAACAGGATACCAAAAAAATGACTTCACCTCCAGAACTTTAGACAGCATGTTTATTCTAATCAAATACATTTTGACTGGAGAACATGAAGAGAAACTGCAATTTCCAGTCTCTTCTTCATCTTTGAATGTTAATATTTGTTTCATTTAACTGGTTTCCTTTATTGATGAGCTTATTGTGTCTTTACGTTGTCTTCTTGTACAGAAAGTTAAATTCTTTTCATAACACACAGGACAGCTGCAGCCAGACTTTCCTGCTCTCTTTACTTACGTACTTACATTCTTTAATTGCTGCAAACATGGAATTCATGATAATAATCATAATAACAAGAATTATGTTGTGATAATATTAACAATGCAGCCTGATGTAGTAGTCTAGCAGAGCTTATGCCAACACTATGGCACCTACTTGTTGGTTGGAACAAGAGAAAACACACAAATCATAAATTGTGCCAAAACCAACCAATATGATTGTGACCTTTTTCAAGTATTGGTGCGTGTTCCTGGGGGCATGGGTGTGTGTGGTGTGTGTTGGGGGTGGGGGGCTTTGCTCTTTTTAGTCGAGGTGCCTGAAACAGCTCTCCTCAGGTTGAGAAGGGGTTTTATCCCTCTCGAGGGCTGCAGGCTCTCGTCAAGTTGTTCTGTGAAGTGACCCGCACACTGAAGCAAAGTGGTGGAGGTGTCTTTACCGTGAGGGTGGCGAGGGCGGTGGTGCGGTTACATGTTCAGAGGTGGTGGTGGTGGTGGTGACAAAGTTGACTATGTGTGTGTGTGTGTGTGTTCGGGGAAGGTATCTGGATTGTAGTGGGTAGATATGCAGTTTTGCAGCTGTGCGTGTGCTTGTCCATGTCTGAGTGAATAAGGGGTGGAAGGGGCAGTGAGTGAGGGGGGGCGATTCAGGTTCAGAAGTGTTGAAGCATAAAATCTTCCTCTCTCTCTTTCTTTCTTTCTCTCCCTCTATCTCCCCCCTCTGTTACTGGGCCAGACGAAAAGCAACAGCAATTTGTGCGATTTCACAGCTCACCGGATCCCTAAAACTCTGACAGCCTCGCGCTAAGGTGGGGGGTAATGAGGGAGGGGAGGGGAAAGAAGGAAGGAATGAGGAAGAGTGCAGAGATGGAGGGATGGAGCAGAAGAAGCGATGAATGTAAAAATAACAGTGGAAATTGAAGATGGACAGATTGGAGGATGAGCAGGAGACATGAAGAGATAATGGCTGATGAGGTGGAGAAGGTGTTTCAAAACATCCAGGTGTCTACGTCTTAGCTCTTTATTTTGGTGACCACAAAAAACAAAAAGGGGCCTTAACCATTGTACTTCTTGTGCTTCTGGTGAAACAGATATGATAAAGAGTTAAAAGGACTAAAAACAAAACATTTTGCTGGGATAAGTGGCCATGGTATAAACATGATGATACCTTTAATAATACTCAGATACCTGATATAGAAAATAACAGATCTTCCTTGCCTACACACATCAGGGCACTGGGTTTTATCACTTACATGACTTATATACAAGAACCTCAGAAAAAACAAACTGCAAATTAGACAACAATATGTCAGAAACTTAGTGAAGAGTTAATATATCATCATGCAAAATACTGTAAACCAACACAGCTTTGTCAAGTCTTTTTACGTAAACATTTTACAAACCCTGCTGCTTAAGGGAAATATGGAAAGAAGCAAAATGCGAACAGGCTGGAGATTGCATCAGGGTCACAGTCCCAGGCACAGCCTAGTATCCCTAGAGATTAAGTTCATAGTAAATAATTCTCCACTTTTTAATTGCAATGGAAGTGTCCCTTTACACTACAAGACAGAAAGTTTGCATCATGTAAAGGACCTGCAATTAACTTTTGCATTTTTATTGTGACCACAATCTTCCCCTAACCTTGATCATGCCATACCTGCCACGCACAGATACTGCAGAAAATGAGAATTTTTTAAACACACCCATTGTCATTGAACAGAATTCAGGATTTTGTAGAATCGCCAAAGATGTTCTTATCTGGAATGGGTTGCCATGCCACCTGAGGATCTACTGATAAATCTTGTCTTTCTGAGAAAAGTTTCAGCCCACCAAAGAAGGAACTAATACTAATAAAACAACTAATCTCACACTGGATTATTCTCGGAAGTTCTGTGAGAGTCTTTCCTGATTGAAAGTAATCTTGGATTGTGCCCCTTATCTTGATTTAATCCATTCATTGTCCATCATGCTCCTCTTAACATTAAAGGAAGCTCCAATTGGGTGGCCATTATTTTGATCAAGACATGACTTACAGGCCATAAGAGGGGTCATAACCTTGAAGGACCACCACCGACCAATAAAGTGTGCATTTCCTATTTCGGCTCAGACGCGTCATTCAGAATCTCATGTTCAGTGTCTTTGCCAGTGCCTCTTGACCTCGGCTCCCTGTTTGAAAACGCACTGCAACCAAAGGGCAGTGGAGTATTGGGAAAGACAGACTCATTTCCATGCAAAGGTCATTCAGAAATCTGACAGTGCTCAGTGTCAAAGGACAGCCAACACAGGGACAGGGTCTTCTCAGGACCAGAGGGCAGACAGAGAAACCAAGACAGAGAAAGAAAGATGTACTGCAGAGTAGATGAGATACCAGAGATACCAATTCAAAGAGCGGGTGAGTGCTCTTGTGATAAGAGATATCACCTGAGTGCTTTGTTTTGGTTGTGGGGTCAAGAGAGAGTTCGAGGAGAGGGGGCTTTGGAGTGTGTGTAAGTGTTGGTGAGGGGTGGGTGTGTGGAGGGGGATCAGGACATCTGCGCAGGCTTTGAAGAGGTCAGCCATGGGACAGGAACCATTCTTAATCCTCCCAGCTTGGCCTGCTAGAGAGGATTTGGACCTCTGCTCGCTCTCCACCCCCACCCACAACAGTAGCTAATTGAGCGCCAGTGCTCTGATCGCAGTACTTCCATGTAAAGCCCCGCATGCTTTCACAGGGCTTTGGAGTCTGACCAGGAAATCCCTTTTACCGTCTACCTGCTATCATCAACGATACCTGGCATGGGTGGGATTATCCACATCCACTAACATATGTATGCATATGTGTGCCTTTTGTTATCTAGAGACTGTAGACAAATAGATAGCAAGCCATTTTGGTAAATTAGTCCCAACCCTAAAACCAGTTATTGGTTTTAAGAATGGTGGATGTATACTGTATACAGAAATACATATACATATTTATATATTAATGTATATATGTATGTTGGTTTTAATGTACCTGATCAGTGTAGAAAACCATTAACAGAAGCAGACAGATGAGACAGTTTGACTAAAATATTCATAATGGGCGTTACCTACTTGATAAACCAATGACTGACATGCTACTTTGTTTGGTCCACCAGAATAGTGGGGTAACCAACGCATACTGCCATGCCTAGAACTGACCTTGTGAAAAAAATCTACACAAAAGTGCAAGTAAAACAGGAGTAATTCAAATATTTACTGATGCACACACATTTTTTTAAAATTAATATGCAGTGGAAAAGTTTTCATCATATTTTTGTTTGTTAGTTCTTTCAAGGACATCGGTTATATTTTGGACATGACAAGATGCAGAGAGGCTACCGGCTTTGAGCTCATGCAGCATTGTCCCAGTCAACATCTTTCTCCCTGATCAATGTCCCTCCCCCTGGTGTATGACATTACCATACAGGCTGAGGGGGGTCAAGTGAAGGTTCTCGCCCTGATCAGCCGACTGGAAAACTCACAGGTTCAGAGGTCATGGATAAGCTGCCCTATTGGGTGATTGGTCAGACAAATCAAATTAGCATCCCTTGGCGATTCCCTGTTCAACCGCCACCCATGAAGAATTAGATGAGGTGGCTGCACATTTCATTTAATTCATCCTGGTAGAATTTGATTTGTGCATATGTAGACAAGTTAACAATTAAACACACCTTGCAGCTGTGAAATCACACAGGTGTAAATTCCTTGGGCAGCTGCACTTTCAATACACAAAGACCCTGAGTATTTTTACTATTTTTATCGTTCTGTCCCTCCAACATGATAATTATTTGCACCAACGTCAGAATAAGCATACTTAACCATACCACACCGCAGGGCTTGGATGAAAAAAAAAAAAGGGGGGGGATTGCGTAATTATTATGCAACTACTCTATCATGGGCAGTGCTGTGCTCTTCACATCCTTCTAAAATAACATCAGAGGGAAATGTTGGACAAGCATGTATGTCTGATAGTGGCTTTTTAAAGCTGTCAATACAAGTCCCTGACCAGACTCAAACTAGGGTAACCCAGATATGGGGCACTGTAGATCTCATCTAAGTGAGCAACTGTATCTGTATCTGCAACTAGATATACTTCGCACTACAAAAGGCACACACAGGACAGGCTGTTTCTGTGTGGAGAGTGTGTGATCTATAGACAATGAAAGTATTTATTCCCCCCCTTATTCTAACGAATACCGTCATCTGCCCGCAAGGTTAAAAAGAATTTTGCCCAGATATTTGCCCAGTTTGAACCACAATCTGCCAACCCTGCCTTTATTTTCAAGAGGAATGCAATGCTTTGAGAGATCTGCACTGTGCATAAAACATTAACTGTCCTCTCCATCCAGCCAAGCACATTTATTAAGGAAGTATTTGCTTTGCACAAGTTTCATAAGGAGATACAGCCATATTTAGTTGAAGCGTGAACAAGGCCCAAGAGTGCAAGGTTGATAAACATGTTAGTTCCAAGCTGCTGGAGAGAGACTTTTGCTCTTATTACTGCGTGCTGGAGAATGGAAGAAGAGCACCCTGGTCAAACTTGGCTGGAAACGTGAGGATTATTTCATAATCCAACATCTGTCAAGAGTAAAGATATATTCCTGCACATGGACAAATGAAGATAAACACTCTATTTCTTTGTTGTGTTAGGCTCAGTTCTGCAAGAGGACACTGAAAGTGACTTCCTCCATATGCACCTCGTTTAGATAAATGCATGCAGACAATAGGTGGCTCAAATCTCCCTTAAATTGTGTGTAAGCACCAACTCATAGGACATTGGTGTTGACTCTCAGCCTGACCCACTCTCTCTATATTTTTATTTTTTATCCCCTTCCACAACTGTGACCTTGCACACCACCAGCATTTGGTAAGCAATGATTTATCTGCCAAATAAATTTGTTGGCTCCGTTGGAATGTGTTTAAGGTGTGGAGTCACTCACTAGGTCAAAAATGACAGCTCATAAATTCAAGCTAAGCATGACTTAAAAAGGGAAGAGAGGAGATGGGGATTTTAGGGGAAAAGGGTTTCGAAATGAAAAAATGGATAACTCTGGGAAAAAAAAGGAAAACAATCTCGAGCAGAATATGGTGCAATTTTGAGATGCATAAAAGCAAGACACATATGGTGCAGTCACCGGACACCTTACCTTGAGTGAGATTCAGCACTAAGATGGTATATCAGTCATTTTGACAGTGTGAGGTTAGGGGGCTCATTTAAGAAGTGAAGGCCACTGTCCCCCCTTAGTGATGTGAGATCATGAAGCTTTAGTTGCAGCTTACATGCCTGGAAAATCTACTTACCTGCCTCCCATTCAAACTTATAAGTCTTGCTGAGGCTAGTGTGTGCTGTCTATTGTGACATTGAGTGTCAGTGAGTAGAATGATGAGTGGCTGCCACATCTGAACAGAAGTTTACAAAGGAGTGTTTGGGAAACTTTGTTTGGAACCAGTGGTGGAAGATGTATTTAGACCCTTCAGAAGTAAAAATATAACAGTGTTAAAATACAGTGTTAAAAAGTAGAATTAAGCTGAAAATCCAAAGTACAACTGCCCAAAAAAACGTACTGAAGCACAGTAATAGTAAATGTGCACCCACTAAAATGTCTGACAAAACAGGTAAACCCCAGTATTGATGGCATTCTCTCATTACCACTGTAAGCTACACTCATCGTAATCTGGTCTGTAACATGATGAATTTTTTAAACATTTTGTTATGTTTTGTTATTCTCTCAACACGTAATATTCAATATGTTTTAATGCCATGGTTGCTACAATAGCTATACATGGTATGTTGGCTGGATTGCTGTCTTGTTTTACTACTTTTTTTTTGACAGAAGCTTGAAAGTCATGTCTAGTTCTTATTTCTATTAAATATTTCTAGTCTTTTATTAGTTGTTTTTCATAAGTAGCCATTGAAAGTGCAATTTAATATAAAAGGAAGCTTAGGATCTGGCTGAGGTCTTAATTCTCCCTAATCAGGTATCTGTTTTTTTTTCCCCCCAAGATTTAATAATGAGCCGGTGTTCTGTCTACATGACATGTAACACCAAGTCACATGTTGGTCACTGTCTGCTGAGCTATTACAAAAAGGACAAGATTGCCACTTTTACAATTACGAACTTCAGTGGGATCAATACATTATTTGGTGATTCTCCAAGCTTGCATTTCACTCATTTTCAATTTTGCATAGGTTGCAGATAACAATTACTTCCACACCACTCCCCACCCAACATCAAGGAGCTGCTGCTGTGTTGCCAAGGCCAGCACAAAACATGCATAAGGTATGAACGTGAACATGAACAAAGCATAGATGTAAGATGTTACAGCTTGCGTGTCTCGATGCATGTAAATTTCATCACACATACTTCCAATTTATCTGCAGCTTTGCATTTACATGGATAAAGATTAATTAGAGATCCTGAGACATAAATACATGTACACACAGAGCTCCACAAAACAATATTTTTAGGCACAGTAGCAGTGAAAATATTAGTTGGCTGGTCCACCTCTTTGAGCTATCTCATGTACTGGCAGCAAATTTCTGGCATTCATGGTGCCCAAACAACTAAGTTCAATATCTCAACAACTATTGAATGGATTACCATAAAACTTTTTACAGATATTCATGTCTCACACGGATGAAATGTGATAACTCTAGTGATCCCTAACTTTTCACAGAGGCCATTATCATATCAAAATACAGTACTTTTGCTTATAGCAAAACACACGAAACACATTTCTGATATACCCACCAGCCTCAACTGTGTAAATATTATGCTACCATGCTAATCTAAGATGGTGAAAATGTCAAATAGTACACCTGCAAACCTTCTTAGCATTGTCACTGTGAGCATGTTGGCATGCCAGTGTTAACTAAATACAGCCTCACAGACTTGTTAGCATGGCTATAGACTCTTAATATTGTTATTATCCACAAATGACTCTTTGTAATGTGAATGTGGTTGACCGCACTTATCTCTCTATCAGCACGGAGGAAATGTCAGCTCACACAGATACCCTTAATACAGAATCGTGGGCAGCCGATTACCAAAATGGTAGAGAAAATAATTTAGATAAGGGTTTTTGTTTTGACACTTGTCTACAGTGCTCAAAAATCCCTTCGTAGTGCCACTTTAAATCAAACGTATTCAGAAAAGCATTGTAACACTGAAACACTGAAAGTGATCACTGTCCAGGTTTTGAAATGCTTATGTAAATTCTATTTAGCAGCAGAGAGGCTGTTTAAACCTTGGATGTGACATAAAAGACGAATCGTTTACGGTGCATGAGACTTGTTGGCGAGAGCTCACCCTCAGTCCGCCTGCAATCGGCCCTTTGTTTGCTCTAATTTGCCACCTGCAGTCAGGCCATGACTGAGGTGGCTAATACTGGTGCCAGGGGTCGATTCACACAGCTCAAGCCAGACTACATCACCGTGGGAGGAGATCTGGGGAGTGGGAGTGCAAGCAGCCAGTCCTCAGAGCAGATGTTGGAAGCCCGACATTAACAAAGCGTAATCACTAATCAGGGCGGGGTCCTAATTAGGGCCTGCTAACAAGAGCCCCAGTGAAGGTTTGATTCTGGCAAAAAGGAGGGTGGACTGAAAAACAACTGTAATCATGCAAAAATAATTAGGGGAATTCATGGCTGTAGTTGTGCATAAATACGTACATGCACTCACTTTTGCCATATGCTAATTTAACAAAGCGATATACACTGAGGGTTTAATAAATGGAAGGAAACCCAAGGAAAGAAAACAAAGCTAATGCTCTCCATTGTTGTCTTTGGGTTGAGTCATGGGTGCAGTGACTGGTGGTGATTTGAACTGTACACGACCTAAGGGTCAATCTCAGTGTTTGTTTATGTTGGAATATGACTGACTTTGGTCTGATGATGCATTTGCCCTGTGGACCATTCGCAATGAGGAAATCAAAAGCGGGAGAGTGCGAGTGAAAGAGAGGACCAGATGGGAGACTGAGATGGATTGGCCGGGCTAACAGGCAGATGTTTATGGCCCATTATTTACAAGCTCTTTAATCTGGGCTATTTCCTCGCCCTTGGCAATGGATAGGTCTATGGGTCATGCTGCCTGAACCCCTCCACGAATGGTCATCCATCTCCTTCTCCTTCTCTCCTTCTCTAAAAGACAGGGGGCAAGAGAGAGGGAGGGGAGGAGGGAGGGCAGTTGTGAAAAATTAAAAGATTGCCTGCTTTTTTCCAAGTGATTTTTGGATGTTGTTTTTACTCAAGAACAACCTAAGAAATGTGAAACCATGGGTTGGTAGCCGCAACACAAACTGACAAAATTTTGTTGCCCAAACGTTTTAAGTCATGTCTCACATTAAGCCAATTTAAACCATCAGCTTTTTGTGTTAAACTACATAAAATGATATTAATGCAGTTCAGCATTATTACAAATCCATGTTTGCAAATAATCAGAAAACAGTATAGCCATAAAGCCAGGAAGGAGGATGAAAAGAAAAGAACCAGCAAAGTGATGAAAAAGAAAGTGATATGAAAAGAAAAGAAGGATATCACAGGAGGGGAAGAAAGTGCTGCAGCCTGATGGGATGTTGCTTCACCAAAAAGCTTGTCACAGCGATTTCCCTGTCATCCTTTCCCCACTATTCAGAGCTTTTCCCTCACCGTGCATACATTCAATTAGAGGATTATGAGTGATGCTATGACCGTTAGGACAACAGCATGTCTCTCCTCTATCTCCTGCAGGCAGACTTGTGCCTAATTTTCCCATCTGCTCGATGAATATTAGCGCAATTGCTGTCTATATCGATTTGTGCTAAGGTTAAAAGCTTGCAAGACCTTGGCTTGAATATGGGTTGCCTGGCAACTGCTCCATTCGACCACCTAAACCCCACCCTGTTTCAGCCTACATGGGCTGCTTCATGAGGGATATGGGTGAATGAGGGTGAGGATGGAGGTGACAGGGGTGGGTGGGTGGGTCCGGCCTAGCCAGATAGCAAAAGCCAGGGCCTTGATTTCCAGCCCCATCAGTGATTAAAAGCTCCCCCTTCTGCCTGACATTGTGACCTTAACCCCCGGACCTCCGTGCTCCAGGGTCACTTAACCTTGAACCCAATTACAAGATAAGGTTACTTAAGTGTGACCCTCACCGTGCTCCTCACTCAGTTAATAGGACAGGCTCTAGGAGAAAAGGGCTAGCGCAGCTGATACGCCTCTAGGTTAATTCGCTGGGCTGACAAAGGTCGTGGGCAGCGGCCATAAAGAACGGGACGGCACTTCGATTTCTCATGCAAAGTGAGACTCAGCAATACGATATCGCGGCGGGAGCCAAAGAGCAGAGGCAGCAGAGCTTGTGTTCTGATAAGATCATTTCAACACCATCGCCAGGTGCCACTGCTGAGCCCATAGTTTGGTCCAACTATGCAAAAAGGTGCCTGCGCACAGAGCCATATGTCACTCTTTCTAATAGTTTCCATAGCTTCCTCCCTGTGGGTACACTACTTGATGTGATGAGTATGCTGTTTGAATAGTTCATCCCCAAAAATATGTGTGTGTGTGTATGTGTGTGTATACATAGATAAATATAAAATTACATGATCTACAAATCTTCTATCTTATAAAAATAAAAAAATCAGCTGATTATCCACAACCCCTAAACCATTATTCTTTAAAAAGCAAATTGAAAAAAAAAAATCTCTGAAAAATAATCAAAATAAATGAAATCAAATCACAGGTATATCACCAGAAACAATCTAAAGTTTTTAATATTACCTTTAATTAATATGTGTACATGTGTTGTGTGGGGGAGATACTGATCACTGGCTGCGTCACTGAATATTATTTCTTAATGCTTTTATCAACTCCTCAGACAGTACAACATATTGAGAGTCAAGGCGTCTCAGCTTAACTAAGCCAATAAAGTGTGACTGGTTTGTTTTGTCTGTGTCACGTCCTGGCTGTGTCATGTGGTAAACTCTTACCCTGCCTCTCACCCCTTCAATCTGGCAGTATCCCTCTTGGATCAAAGCCAGTGGGCTGGCTTAACAAGCTGGGCCACATCAGAGCTGACAGGCTGGGGGGTGAGGGGGTGAGCACATCAAGCAAACATGAACTGTATATCATGGCAAAACCTGCTGTGATTCTGGCTGTGATTTGGTGAAACCGACACAACAACGGTTCCCTTTAGTGCTTACTGTAGCAGTTGCTCATTAAGTTGTTCTTCCACTGGGTGGTTTCCTCTTCAGCTGCAAATTTGGTGATAAAGTTCACTCAAAAAGCAACAGCAGGGGGGATAATTTTGTCCAGAAAAAAGACAGATGACCTGTTAAACATCAGCAAATTAATAGCTAAATAATAAAGCTGGTTACTGCACATGAAGCTAGAATACAGTGCATTGCCAGACACAGCATGGGATGAAGACTGCTTTAACAATAACAGAATAACTTAATATTTGTAAAATGGATAAGTCAAAACATACCTGGTACTTGGACTATTCAGGATGAAGTCAGCCTTTGGTTTAATACGGCTTTTGCTACTGCTACAATTACTACTAATACGAGATTGCACATTGAGGTTGAATAGTGTTATACAACAGGCAACTCAATGGAATTTAATGCTTCTCAGCATTTGGATGTTATTTGTTGTATTTGGCTTTAATCTTGTCAGTCAGCTCAGGTTAGTCACTTTGCGTGGCACTGCCCACGAATAAGGCTCTCAAATCGAGTCCCAACACTCTCGGCACCACTTTGTTTGAGGTCAGCTGCTGAAATAGGTCATCGTTTTCCTGTAATGAGAGACAAAGGGGTTTCTGATTAAATTTTGCAGACATAACGGTCATCAGGCTCACGGCACACACTAGTCAAGCAGAAAAGAACTGTATGTCCTCATCAAAATTCCAATCATAAAACCAAAACAAAAGCTTTCAGGTTCATTTATATGATGTGGATAAATGACCTGAAAAAAAAAAAAGATTAACGAGTCGGTTGAAGCCAACAAATCAAAACCTTTGGCTTTGAGTGACAAGCACTTCACCTTATATACTGAAATACCAACACATTACTATTTCTTGCCATATTTAATTTTGTTAATACGTTCATCTATTTATTTACCTTTTTGTGAGACAGTCCAGAAAAACATATCGCCTTTTGATGGACAATACACTTTTTTTCCGATCCTCATAAGCTAAGATAATGCTAAAATAAACTGTAAAAAAATATATAATACAATGTCTTGTTTTAGACAGGCTCTGTTTACCACCTGATTGCCCCACAGCCTGGGTCAAACAGGAGGCAAAAGATCAGCTGAGAGAAAAAACGAGGGGAAGAATTTAAGCAAAATAAAGAGCTGTATGTAAAGAAAGGGAGAGAGTGTGAGTATGTGTGTGTGCGTGTGTGTGTGCGTGGGTGTGTGGGGGTTGGTATTAGAGAATAGAAGCAGAGCGAGAGAGAGTGAGAGAGAGAATGAGGCTGCTCTAACAGTGGCCCGCTGACCGGCAGTTGAACCTCTCTCTGAACTGAAGATGAACCCTAAACTTGAGGATCTTCGGTCACGGATCTCCCTGGGAGCTACGAACCGCGGCAGCTAGCCCACAGAATGATGCTCACACTTACACGCACGCACACACACAATGCAAACTCGCAATCTGCACATGAACACTGCCAATGTTACACAGATAATTTCATCATAATCACTGTAGCATACACAATTCCACTAGTGATAAATTTGCGCACACACGCACACACGCGCACAAGCACAAAAACGCCCACACACACAGACACTCTCACACTGATCCTCTAAACATACATGTTAACCTTGCCCTTTACCCTACGTGCCTTTTTTTAGCTGGCACATGTTAATCCACAGGGCTTTTCAAACATGCAGAACCTAAAGGTGTGCCACGTACACACAATACCATACATGCAAACACACACACACATACACACCAACTCACACTTTTGTGCATATAACATAAGACTCCACCAGACATGTCAGAGGTTGCGATAGCTCTTTAACCACCCCCACTGTGGTACACCCAGGAGGGCACAGCAGAATGCACTGTGGGGTCACGGACAGGTCACCACTACATATAATGATCCTGATTCTGTCTTGTGCTCGGCCGACAGACAGAAGGAGGTGGAGGGGGATTTAAACAAATATAAAAATAAAGGCACATTACTGTTTTCCTTGCTTTGAAACCTGCAAGTAGAATTTTATTTTTGCTCTTTCTTGTTTTATGGCTGTGGTAGAAAATGTAGCCCCAGGGTGTGAAGCAAGAAAAGAAAGGGTTTTTTTTGTTGTTGTTGCTGTTTTTTTTGTGGGGGAATCTTTCAAAGCTGCACCCTCACCGTCTCAAGCCACTCTTATGTTGTCAGATCTGGTTTAGGACTGGCTCAAGAGGTCAACATGCCACAGCAAAGAGGTTCCACTTACCAGATCCACACTGTCCTTCCAATCCCTGACTTAACACCCCCCCAGGGCAGTTTGTACCCCAAATCTGACCCTGCTAAAAATCGTGCTTGTTTCAAATACTGAAAAGGAAAGGGCAATTATAGATTAAAACTGCTGATGCACTTAATCACCACCAATGTGGAATAAGGGTAAAATGTAATAGGTCACCAGTAATACTATATCTCCCTTTCCACAATATTCACTTCAAAGTTCTATATTTGAACCTGAACAATTCACAGTACTGTGACAATACATACAGTACAGTAGAAATGCATTAAAGAACCATTTTTTAACATCTATATTTTATGTCAAAAAAATTTCTGTAGTATAGCTGGTGGCATGTACCTCCTCCCTGTGTTTGACAGGCTTCACACACAAAGCAAAAGCAAAATGTCAGGCAACAGAAACACATTAAACGTCTCTTCTTATGGGTCAAAGCTACAAACTCTCACCTTCCTCTTTGAGATGTGAAGTAACCGTAGTTTTACATTCAGCTGGTTGGCGAACTAAAGACTTTCCTCTAATGACTTATTCATATCCCACAGGTACAATGCAAGGAAGAAAAGTGCCAGGAGTGGAAGTCTACATCTCTACAAATGGACCTTGAAAGGAAATGGTAAGTCAGTCATCAGAGTTAAAGAATTTTCTAACCTTCATTCCAAGAGCAGCTTTCTGAGCGTGTATGCTCACTTTCAGCCCAGCTCCACCTCAAAGTTGTACATTTACACACAATCACTCCAGGGAACTGCTCAGTACAACCACAACCTACGACTGCGAGCTGCTTGGCAGCTCTAGCCAAGCAGCTGGGGGGTCAAGGGCATCTCCACGGTAGCAGTTGAGGGGAAGATTGGCATCTTAGTTATACAAACATGTCTGAAAGGTAGAGCTCCTCTAGAGGCACAAATAACGTCCTTGGTTGAGTTAAACCACCTCAAAGTGCTGAGGTAAGGCAAGGCCACTTTCAACAATAGGTCAGCTATACATGTGCTGTATATTAGGCATAAAAATGAATTAAGACAAGCTATATTAGGAAGTTTAAATCCATATAAATTTAAAATGCACACAAGCACACAATTTCAATTCAATTCAGTTTTATTTATATAGCGCCTTCTGGGGCTGAACGATTTTAGGAAAAGATCTAATTGCGATTTTTCTGGCAGATATTGCGATTTCGATTTGATTCACCAGTTTCTTCAAATCAAGCTTCAGTGCGATATTCACGATGTACAGTAACATTTACAAACATGACAGAAAGTCACATCATACCATTAAAACATTAAATGCCATTACTCTAATGCAAGAATGAAAACTAAAGTTAAGAACTGATTTCAAATGTATTTATTAACAAGAAACATGCAGGTACATTCTATAAAGTCCTTGACCAATGGCAGTTATTACAAACGAAGAACTAAGAGCCATCTTTGACTGTCTTAACTTAAAGTACTGCAAAAAAAATCTCCCGGTGTCTCCGGCTGCTCTTATCATACGCTGTTACGCTGGGAAAAGTTGCTGTAATTGTAGTCTGTTCGCTGCTACAGGCCTGAGCGTCATTTTCGCTGGACTTTTCACCGGACTTTTTCGTCAGGCAAATGCCTGTGGTGATTTTTCAAGTGCCGGTATTCATTGGTTGTGTTTCCGCTGGATGTTGCAACTTTAGCGCGACAGGTTTCGCACAGTACCTGTTTCTGGTGCACGTCTGCAGCCTCAAACCCGAAATACTCCCAAATGACCGACGTGCTGTTTTTCTCGGGGATTAAATCCGGTAACTCCGCTTCTGGTCCAGTTGAAGCCATTTCAGAAAGCAGGTGGAGTAGGTTATACTGATTGGTTAGCGTGACCAGTCCACGACCAGCATGCCGCTTCTGATTGGTGAGCTCGGCAGGTAGGGAGTCGGCATGTATGTGTAAAAAAAGTTTACACAGCAGATCCTGGGTCAGCACTGCAAAAAAAACCGCGGCTTTGGCGATCACATGATCGCGTTGTCTGAAATCGCAGTTTCGATCAGAAATTGTCTCAAATCGCTTTACAGAAACCCAGAGCCTGACCCCAGAGCAAGCACTTAAGGCGACAGTGGCAAGAAAAAAACTCCCTTTTAACAGGAAGAAACCTTGAGCAGAACCTGGCTCATATGGGTGAAAGGAGGAAAAGGAGGAAGATAGGACAGCTGGGAATGACATGCAGAATATAAAACATGACAAGTCAGCTTAACATGCAAAAATGCCAAATTTGTCTGTAGACCAGTGTACAACTAAAAAAAAAAATACTGTGAAATTAGATAGTTTTGGCCAATAAATGTTCTAGGAAATTATCAGGTAATATGTGCATGTAAAATACCAAAAGATCACATATGACAAGTACTGTTAGCGCTGCAGTATGCTTCCCCACATTTAATCAAGGAAATAAATGTACAATAGAGAAATGAATCAAGTCAAAAGCACAGGAGAGTTTCTAATTTGTAATGGAAAAACATCAATACATCAGTACAGACAATGAACATCTCTGAAAGATTAATACAAATTAGACACAAATGCAACCATGGCTGTGTCCTCAAAGTGAAGAGAAGTCACTTACACATGTTTGTAAACAATGTTTCTAAGCTAATTATAGAGGTTATTGTGAGGTTAGTCTGCGTGGTCTAGTTCAGTTGTTTGTCCAGAGGCTGGCAGTGTTAAATCCATTATTCAGAATGATAAACATAAGGATATTTGCATTTCAGACACATGTTGGTGGTTATTAAGAGAGCCATGCGGGATGAAAAGAGGATTTCCCATTGATCCCTTGCAGTTTCATAACTGCTTTAACTCTCCCGTAAGGTCACAGGGTGTGTCAGCAAGAGATCACGGGGACACTGTGTTTATGTGTCTGTGGGTGTGTGTGCGTGTCACACATGGACCACATGCTGGTGTCCAGCCTAGAGGCCATCACAGAGTTCTGCCAGAACAAGTTGTGTTACTTGTGCTACCACACACATTGTATGTGAAAAGGTCACAGAGCTGTCCCTGGAGGAATGGCTGGGAGACCCTGTGTTGTTCATAGACTGACAGTGTGTCCCAGTTCTATCCCATGTAGACTACTAATACTATAAAGCATACGTTTTTTTTAAGTTTGTTTACAAGGAATTAATGTGTCCTGACACTATGTTAACATGTCCACAGACATCAGTCCTGGACTTCAAATCTGAAAATGTCAGAAATAACTACAAAAACATGCACATTTCTGAAGCTTGTTATTTTTGCTTTGTGAGCTGTGTCAGCCCGAAAGCTTTTGTTTGGTTGTTTAAAAGTATTGGCTGCCACTTACTCACTGTTTTCCAGTCATGAGTAATATCCACTGTGAGTTGCATGTCCAAAATCCGTCTTGGTTGTGACCTCTTAAAATGAACGGTCCCCCTTCATGAAAAAATGCCTGCACACTGACCAGAAAGTAACGAGGCTCTAAAGATAGAAGAAGAGCAACAAAGTGTAAATCAATGGAAATAAATGTGAATAAAGGTGAACATTTTGGCCGGAGGACCATCACCAGCACAACTTACAGACCATCTAATTTAAAAGACATAAATGGGCTGTTAGACCATCAACACAGGCCAATCAGGATGAGAGAGGAAAAGAGCACAAGGTGTTCCACATGAACTCATTAGCTGCCATGATACTCCTTGGACTAAAATGTTTACCTTTATTCATTCACTGTCACATTTTACTCATGAAATAAATGTATTCTTTTTTTTTTCTTTTTCAGTCTTTCATGAAACTCAGACTATTTATTTTTGGCCACACGCACCTGATGCTATCTCTCGAATAGCATTTTTAAGCATACTTCATTTTGTGATTTTTCCACGGTGAAAGCACCGTACACAAAACATGATTATAATTACAGTTTGACCCTCCATTCAGTGGCATTTCAACATCAGGTTCCAGTTAATAATTGTCAACTGGAACCTGAAAACCAAACATTCTGCTCTGACGAACAAGCTGCGGAGGAGATCTTTCTTTGACCTTTCATCTTTGGAAACAGAAACACTATTGTTATGACTCATCTTTGAAAGCTGACCACGTGTGACGTAATAATGACTGATTACCTGGCTATTTCATCTATTTCACTGGAGCAAAGAGTTCCAGATATTTTCTCCCCAGGGCAACATAAGTCCAGTCAAGTCAAGTCAGTTTTATTTATATAGCGCCAAATCATAACAGAAGTTGTCTCAGGGCACTTTTCATGTGCAGCAGGCCTAGACCATACTCTTTATAATATTATTTACAGAGACCCAGCGTTCCAAAAGGGAAAATTTTATTTCTGCCTTTTAGGTTATATTTGGTTTGTCTTTTGAATCAGGAACAACCGCTTTCCTGTTGCGGATTTAATCCTAGGGAACCATGCTTTCCAGATTTTGAAAATACTGTACGCATCATCCAGCTTTTTCTTTCAAGGAAAGAAATTAATATTTTTCTTCATCTTGGCATGATTATGCAAGCACACCCAGACTGTCTGCCGATGGCAATGACCTGGGTCTGAACTTTGTTGTCAGCTCCAAGTAAATTGGCCCAGACGGGGGTCAAACACTTGTCAATATCCCCTGTTAAACCTAGGTCCCATAATGTAAATAGGATTAGTCTATGTCTGGGAAATCATGTCTCTGTCTCTCACTGAAGGATTTTGCGCAGATCATGCTGAACCACTAGAGTGCAAAAGCAAAATGTTACTGGATTTAAATCTGGATTAAATCCTACACTAGTGCCTCACTCCTACACTAATAGTAACTATTCCATTCAGGAGAAAAATGAATAATTGGGGGAAAAAAAGCGTTGGTGTCAGTGTTCCCTGAGGTCATGACAGGTGGTGGAGTCCTGGGGCCGCCACAGTGGAAACAGCTGCCATGGAGATGAGGCAGTGGACTCCCAGGCCAGGTGTAGACTGACAGGTGGTCAGTTGGGGGACGGTGTCAGTGCCACCTATCATGACCTGGGATGAGGTTTCACCTCCAGGGCCAAATGGAGGTCACTGTTTCCGAGTCCAAAACATTTCCACTGTCAAGCTGCAGTTTTGTGTTTACAGATGGGTTTCATTGCATGTGTAGAATTTTTTTGGTATCATTACTAAACTTGAATCTAACCACATGGGTAAATTAGGATCTTCTCACTTACTTGTCAGTGTATCATTGCCTGTTTGTTTGCATATATGTATTAAAGTGCCAACAAAGAAGGTAAAGAAGACTGCAAGCAAGCAAACATGGGTTTAAACAAAGATGATTTAAAATATTTTTGTTTCTTTACATGCAGTCTCCACAGGCACCTTTAATAGACTTTAATTGTCCGTGTTTAATAGTACACTTGTCATGCACCCATATTAGCCTGGTTCCAGACCTGAATCACTGCTCACATCTTCAACAATTCAGTTTGGTCTGGCATCGTACCTGTTGATTCATGTTTGCCCTGGAAAACAACCAACCAATCAGAGTTTAGGAGGTGGGATTGAGAACGGGGGACGTCACTTTTCCACAAATTGGCTAACACGAGCACAATGTTAGCCTGAATGAATGAAGCGAAACAAAATGGCAGTTCGCACTGATTCTCACGCTCCATGCTACATATGCAGCACAGCACATAGCAGCTGAATGAGCATCGCGTCTGTCAGAATCCTCAGTGATATCTTCTGTTGTCTGCTTGTGGCGAAGAGCTGTGAGTACGTCCTACAGTTTACCTGTTTATTTATAACCTTAACCTTAATCCAGAGTGCCCTTCACTGCTGCGAGTGTGATTTCATGCAGACTGACACTCCACAGTAAAGGGCTGGTGCAGAGGAAGCAGTTGGGGAAAGAGCCAAGTTGAGTTTTGATCTTCCTTGTACCTGAGAGCCTAATAGTCAGAATACGTATTCTTGTTATTTCTGAAGAGAAGTAGTGACTGTGTAGTTTTTTCTTTTCTTTTCTTTTCTTTTTTTTTATTTATTGGACCGAACCGATGGTTCCAGATCTAATATCCAACAGACTCAGTTTTTGGAGCTCATGCTTTTTGTACCCCAGGAGGGACAGAAGAGACAGCTCTGGGACAGACTCTCACTCTCTAACACTGAAAATACACAAACACCTCACAAAAAATAGCTTGTACAAGAATACACGCATTGCCAATACTGCCCACACACAACCTGCGTAACTCAGAACAATGGCGCACACATTGTACTGTACATGTACACACAGCTGCATCACCAAGCACCAATTACTACAGCTGTGACCTCACACGTCCGGGTCAGTGATTCCCACAAAACGGACAAAAAGAAACTTGTCCTGGAATCTCGGCCCCCAATTACTCTGCACTGAGCTCCCCGGGAGCACAATGCTGCAGGTGAGAAGTTGGACAGGGCTCCTTCACAGCTTGGCAGAGGCACAATGGAGCCCTGTGGCATCGCCTGGAACGAAGTCCATCTTCAGAACAGCGTTTTTAAGATGAGATATCTTTATTTTATGTCTTGTCTTCATGAGCTCATTTCACTGCGCTTGTGGAACAGGTCTACTTGTGAGCAAGATGGTTCCTCTTCATTAAAGTTTGACAGACTTCTCACTTTACAAGTGCCAGGACAGCAAGAGTGAGAATGGGACAAGAGTTTCTCTATGTTACCCTTTGAAAAGGGTAAACATAGGGTAGCTACTAGTTGCTTTTCTTTTTAACATTTACTTTCAAAATAAAATGTGAAAATAATGTGCATTTTAAAAGGTTACATCAGTGGTTGACTGATTTCCTCTGTAAGCTTCTATGATGGTTTCGTTTAAACAAAGACAAAGCAAAGATCTGAGAGACGTCCAAACCCTGGTTCAAGTGCAGGTGGAGCCATGTTAAAAAAAAAATAAAAAAAACTACAAGAAAGAGCATTTTCTGATCTGACACCTCTATGATGAAGGTCTGGTCAAGCTGATGTAACTGAACCTACTTGGTTTGGGCTGGGTAAGGAAAGATTTCCTTTATGGTTAAAAAAAACCAACTCTGACATTTGGTCGAGGCTGTGACACCAACCGCAGTGTTCATGATGAAATCACACACAAGGGTTTTACAGCGGAATAACATCATTACAGACAGTTATTACTCATACGACCTCAAGAGGTCATTTGTCAGTAAGAGGATATACGTAGGTGGTTTTAAGCAGTTGAATAGACAAGACATGTTTTTTGTGTTTTCTGTGAAGGCAGTGTCTCAAACATAAGAAAACTTTTAACAAAAATCAAGAAAAAGACATTAGAAAATTCTTAAATAGCAGTCTCAGCAGCTCTGCAGCTGAAACAACCCATACACTGTAAGGAAACCTAACTTAAAGCCACTTAAGGCAGGTGTATAGACGTAACAGACGTAGGGACAAAAATATTGACCCTTATGTCATGACACCCCCAAAGTTTCCAGTGAATACGATCATTAAGCAGCTATATGAACCTGAAGAGAAGTCACAGAGAGGTGAAATGAGTGAGAGACAACAGAGCAGCAAAGCAGGGATGAGCAGTGATACTGTAGGAGTGCTGTCTGTAGGAAACACAACAGTGGAATGTGTTGCAGAGAACAGCTAAGGTCAACAACAGAGCCCTGCATTGATTCCACATATGTGATAAGGTCAGAAACTATCATGGGACCTTTGCCCCCGGGCAGTTTCCAATCATTCTGTTTCTCATAATCTGTGGAAAACTTGTCTGCTTTTCACAGTTCAATGACCACTCATCTCTGCAGCAATTACAATGGCCTCTTTGCACCCTGACAGTTCAATGCCGTGTGCAAATGATCTAATGTGATTCAGTTCTCCCACTGCTTTGAGCAGTCTGGGTATTTCAAACTGTTGTGCAGGATGATTAAATTCACATTGAATTGATTAAATGTAAGCAACCTAATAATGAATTGTAAATTAGGATTTGTAATTAATACACCTTTGATACACAGACAGCTCCCAAAAGAACTGAATGTTGTTTTAAGAGTTTTAATAGCTTATTGATTTGTAAACAAAAGCAGCTAAAACTGAGCTTTTTGGAAACTAACACACAGTGAAACACAGCTAACTGATAGGTTGCAGATAGATACTGACATTGCCTCCAAGAGTAACCTCACTACTCTTAATGTTAAAACAGCAAGTACAGGTCCTGGAAACTGTTGGACAGTTTAACAGTCAGTTGGCAGCTAATTATGATGGCCCCCATCTGCACACAACACTCAATTGATAAACCCCAGGGGCCATGTGAAGATGACTTAGTGGGTCAAATGCAGCCCGCAGATAGTGAGAGAGATGCACTAGACGTGTGTGTGTGTGTGTGTGTGCATGCAGAACATACACAAAGTGGAAACAGACGCCGCTAAAAATAAACCATCTAAAATATTTAACTTACTGACCCAGAAAACAACCTCAGCGTAATCATATGTTTGCACAAGCAGAGGATACCACGACGATGGAGCCATGATATCATTAGGGCTGATGGGTAATAACTGTTGATGAAATACAAGCTTTATACTGTACTGTTTGCCTCAGGGTAATGCATCACATGCAAATGAAATGGGTGTCTTAGATGTTTAGTCAGTGACATAAGGCTGATAACAGTGATTAAAGCAGGTCTTTTGGAATCATATTTTCATAAAGGGGCACAGCAATTCTGTATTGCACTTCCATGTGTTTCTGTGTTTGCTTAGCCACTAGGTCAAACATTTTCCAGTCCAGTTCTCCTAGAAAGAGGTTTTAAACTTTCTGAAATACCAACCACATAAGCTGAATACTATCTACCTTCCTACCTATCTTACATAGGTAACACCAAATAATTTAAAAGGATTGTTAATGTTGCCTCTTGGATCAGTCTCCCTTGAAACCTTGAAAAGCGTCTTTAATCTCACTCGGATGGTCGTGGCAAAAGTTCATTTGAAGACTAAAATCAAATGAAGTGAGAGTTGAAGTTCCTCCGGTGACCCCAGACATGCCCTTCTAAGGTTGGTCAGGTTGACAAAGAGGACATGATGATTGGCATGGCCCCCTGTCCTGCTTGCAGCTAAACACCCATGTCCATATTCAGCAACGATACTGGCCTCTAACCCCCAGTCCAGATGCCATTACCATTTTAGAGTCACACTGAGCATCCGGGCTGGTGCACAACACTATCAATATTAATGTTTTGTGACTGAGGCGGCTTTGGAAGAACTTTCTCCCACATCAATATTGATGGTGTTGCCATACATTGGAGTCAGGGCCCTGTTTAAGGATTTATAAGGGGAACGCTGGTGGGGGGTGGTGTCTGTATGAGAAAGGGGCCAATGCCACTTTTGGTCGGCACCTCAATGATGTACATTTTCCTGCCGTTCAGAGCAATTTCCGTGGGAGAGGGGTGACTCCAGCCCACGCTTGATGAGATCTGAGTGGAGAGGGGCTGCCCAGAGACAGATCCAATTCCCCCGCAATGCTTTGCCGGAGATGATAGTTATGGAAAAATGAACGTTTCATTTCAGGGGATCTGGGAATGCTAAATGGGGGTCTGTTGATTCTGGAAACGGGGGTATTGCTTTTGGGACATCTTCACAAACAGTCCACTGTTGGGCCACACACGTAGACACAGATCCAATTCATTATAATATTAGCTTTGGAGATGCATTGCTCTATATGTCAAGTGTCAAGAGGGCGTGCTGGGTAAAGAGTTTCAGGCATGGCTCTTTTGTCACGCATTCAGATATAAATCATACAAAGAAAAAAAAAACAAGAGGAAATTAATGAAACTAAGAATGAACTTTGAACTTTGGCTTTGTCTCATTCTCATAAACCATTTGCCAAAATTGGTGGTTGAGATTTTCAGCTGCATTTGTCACGATATATAAAATATTACAAGTTACAAAAGTGAAGCTAAAAAAAATGATTCTGAGTGTTTTGTAACAGCAGCAAAAGAAGTGAAAAGGACAATTAAAAGGTACTGCAAAGCCGAGTGATAATTCTTTTGATAAAAGTACGTAAATCCTATTGATTATTAAATGATATTTTTCAAGGATTGTTTTTTTTTTCAATTTATTATTTAAGATGTCAAAATCCTTTAAAAAAATCATTTTACATGCAAGAATCCAAAGGGTTGGCTTAAAGTGTTTACTCAGTCTGACCGACAGTCATGAAAACCCTTACTTTACCTTGATAAGAAACAGAACAAAACAAGAAACTTAACATTTCAATCCTGTGTCTTTACTTGACAAATGACTGAAACGATTATCAGAAATGTGATCAATGCAGTTTCTGTGTAACAAACAATTGATTGCTTAACTAATTGTTAAAGCACCCAGACTGCACGATCCCACTCGCTGCACACCATACACCCACCACCATTTTCACTCTGACAGATGTGCATATATTTTTCAGCTGAGTGGAAAGACACGTTGGTCAGTCCGTTTAACATTTAGATAGAATTGAGCTACAACAGTCTCATCACATCTCATCAGGTTATTGATCCCTCAAAGAAAAGACTCAGTCAGTGTCAAGCCACAGCTGAGAACAAACATATAGCGGAACAGAGAGCTTTGATGCTCCAACAACACAAGGGTCTCCAATACAACTGTCCAGCTCACTCCCACCTCCACACCCTCCCTCTCACTTAATACTCCCATACATTTTGATGGAGAGCCAGTAAGTGGGACCTCTTTGGGGAGACAAAGAGTGACCTCAATTCAATTTGACATCCCACGTATCGATCTGGGCTGCCGTATCCCCCAGAGATGGACGTCTAGCTCGCCCTTGCACTGCTAGCATTCACATTTTTGCAGCAAGATAAAATATTTTTAATAAACAAAATCCCTGCACACATGTCGACTCATCTGCGCAAGACTAAATTACACACACAGTGACCTGCTTTCACAGGCCTTGGTCCTCCCACGTAGGGCATTGTTCATCTTCGGTGGGGCCCTTTTGCTAAATTGAAAGTGTGTCATAACAAATAGAGGAGGTGTCTGGCTTAAATGTATGTGACTGGCACCGATGTCATCTCTGTCAAAGGAGCATCCCTTGTATTTTTAACTGGGGGACTGTGACATGGACCCAGGACAATTACTGTCAGAGCACACGGGGTGATGAATCTGCTGCCTTATTGTGTTTGTCATCTCGACCTCTGGCTGGGACCTGATTGGTATGGCCGCCTACCTACAGATGAATCAGATGGATGCATTGTTCCTGTCCTGCATGTGTAAATGTGTGCATCATAGCGCTACACTGCAACTTAACTGATGCTCATTTGGTTTTCAGTGAGGAACGCCTTTCACTCAGAGTTTCTGACAGCATGCAGGTTAAAACGGACGTGTTTTCTGGTGCAAGAAGTGGACAAGGTCATCTTGCTGTGGTAACAGCAAAGAATATGTTTCCACAAATAGAAAGTAGAGAGAAACGTGGAGAGAAGCCCTAAATGAGCAGCTGATTACACTAGATCACCTCTAAATAATTTCAAAAACAAGAAATTGTCAAAGTTATTGTGATTACATTGAAAATTATACTTTTAAAAATAATTTTTACCTACTTTACTTTGTTGCATTATTGATTTTTTTGCATTGCTCATTGTTTTTTTGGTATTTAAATTAAACACAAACTGTTCCAACATAGCACAAAATCTGTGCTAAATGCTAAACACATTAACCTACAATGCAGGCCTGCAATAATAACCACATATTTGTAATGTGCTAAGTAATTTACACAGAAAGAAATAACCTTTAATTGCTGCACCTGGTCCTGTAGGTTGTGGTATTTACTGGCTCTGATTTGTATCTTGAAGCAACGTATTTTGCTTTTATGGTTTATGCTGAGCCCAGTGTTTGCCATAAATGGCAGGTGTGCAAAATTGAAGTGCAAAAGTAATTCAGCTCCTGCCATTCAAAGAAGCTATGTCAGTTTGATTTACCTGTACACATAAACATGCACGCACTCACACTCACACTCACACACACACGCACGTATACACACACCTTTGGGCCACATGTGTTTTTTATATTCATATGGTGAAGGAAAAGAAAAAAATGTGCGCCTCCAAAATGGAGGTTGAGGGGTCATGGTGTTTGGCCAGGAGTGACAGCTCTGAAATGAAGGCATAAGTCAATCGGCTACTCTTCATATACACATACACACACACACACGCACACACACAGGCAGGGGCGGGTGGTGAGATGGCAGTGGGCGGTAAGGTTAGGTGGGGACCGCGGGAATGGGGGAGGTAGTTGGATGAGGGGAGGTTGGGTGTAAAGGGTGCAAGGTTACCATGTGGGAGGAGTGTGTATTTTGTGTGTGTGTGTGTGTGTGTGTGTGTGTGTGTGTGTGTGTGTGTGTGAGAGTGTGAGTGGTGAGAGGGAGCGGACTTGACGTCATGTTTGAGAGCCTAAATTCATGAACCTGTACTTGTCCTTTTTTCTGTCTTTCTTTTATTGTGTGTCTCCTTTGGTCTTGGTCTGACTGTTAACACTGAGAGCAGCCATGTTTACCCAAACACACAACCACACAGACACACATACACACTCTTAGTGACACGCCTTGAACCCAAAGGTCAAAGACCATGTGTGTTCTTTCTCTCTCTCTTTCTGTCTCCCACAAGCACCCCCCCTCCACACACACACACTGGGTCATCATGTTTGTTTACTTTCTGTCACACACCAAGTGGGCCTGTATCAACATTTGGGCTACATCCCAGTATGTGTGTGGGGAAACCCCCACTTGGTTTAAAATCACTGATTCATCCACAGTATTGATTGGCACATGTGCCTCTTCCCCTCACTGAAGTGCTCTTAGCAAAAATAAATATCAGCAGGTGAGCAGCAGAATTAATGAAAATGATCTGAGGTTGAAATGTTTAATTGGTGGCAGTAGTTGAAATTCAATAATACCCTGCTACTGTGGACAGATGGGCTGAATTCAACAGACACCTGGAGTCAGTCAGAATCAGGAGGATGACATTTACGTTTTTGGACAAGCTTCAATGTCAATGTGCGTTTTTAAAAATGATATTGATGATAAGAGACAAAGCTGTCTTTCATAATTGTAACAATCTATCGTAGTTCATCAAACAAGCAGGGGGCCCTCCACTGATTTTATTTCATCAAGAGGAGAGCTACTCAGCCTGTAAAAAACATTTTCTAATGCCTTCAGTGGCTCTGGGGGCAGCTTTCGAATGTATGAGAAATAACCCTGATTATCTCAGCTTGGGTTTAGAGACCACAAATTAATAACAGAGAGCCTGTATTACAAACTGGGTGTGGAGATTGAAATAACCTGCAGATTTATGAGGGAGGGAGGGTCTAGAAGAAGAGCTCCAAAGTGGGAGAAACTAACATTTTCCCCACAGACAATGTTGTGTGACTCACAGCTGGAGCTTGTCTCTGGCTTCAGTTGGTGTGTGGTTGAGTTGTGAGTACAAAAGATGAACTACTGAGTTAGAAAATACTGGCTCTCTGATAAGACACAGAAGGTACAAGTACGTAAAAACTGTTCATGCTGACTCCCAACCTGCGTTTTGGCAAGAAACATCCAGTCACCAATCTTTAAATTCTTTAGTGTGAACCGCTAACAGCTGATGGAAGCTAAAGGCCACACTGTTGAGAAAACTGAAAATACATCAGTCTGCAGCTTAAACCAATTTACTTTTGGATTATGGGTCACTTATGATCACTAATTCAAAAACTAAGGCTCCTTGTTTTGTTCCCAGATTGAAATTTCTATCCATGGCAACGGCAGCTGAGCCTCGTTGTTACTGTGATATTCAGGGTTGTCCACCATGCAAACAGACTGACTTCATCTCTGATTTCTCAAAAACAAATTTGAAATGATTAAAACTGATGGCCATAACATGTACTCACCAAGCAGTCAGGAAAACCATGCAAAGGGTAGGTCCTCCCTGTAGCATTCAAATAATGATTGACATCCCACACCATTACGCTATCAGCCTGGACTGTCGACACAAGACAGGTTGGGTCCATGGATTCATGTCATTGATGCCAGATTCTGATCCTACCATGTGCAACCTCTGCAGAAATCCAGATAGATCAGGTCAGGCTTCACTTTTTCAGTCTTCAACAGTCCAGTTTTGGTGAGCCTGTTCCTACATTTCTGTTCTTTGCTGACAGGAGTGGAACCCAACGTGGTCTTCAGCTGTTGTAGTCCATTCATCTCAAGGTTCAGTGTGCTGTGGTTTCTGAGAAGCTTTGCTGCTGCTCTGTTCTAAAGAGAGGTGATCTGAGTTATGGTAGCCTTTTTGTTAGCCTCGACTAGATGTTTCCATCCACAGAACTGCCGCTCACTGGATGTTTTTTTGTTGTGCATGAAAAGTCCAAACCAGCCTCTCTGGGAACAACGATCATGCCACGATCAGAGTAACTGACATCGCAGTTTTCCCTGTTCTGATGTTTGATGTGAACATCAACTGAAGCTCCTGACCTGTCTCTGCATGGCTTCTTGCTTTGCACTACTGCTGCCACATGATTGGCTGATTGGATAATTGCATGGAAAAGCAGGTGCACAGGTGTTCCTAGTGAAGTGCTCACTGAGTGTGAACCTATAATATGGGGTTGTTACTTTATTTGGGGGGCTCGTGTTCTTTTATGAGTAACAATGAGGATATTGTTCAAAGAAAATTTGGAAAATGGGATACAAAATGGAAAAAAGCACTTCTGGAACCAGCAGCTCCTCCCACAACTCTGTGACAGACACTGTGAAATTGCATTCTGGGAAGTGTAGGATCTAGTGTTTTGGAGTTTGAAACATTCTAGGGACAAAAATGTCAGGACATCTTCTTTGGTTTTGACTGGTATTGTTTAAATATGTCTCTTGAGAATCCCTCAACATCATAGAAATGCTTTACTAAATCCCTGGAGTAAGCCTTTAAGCACAGGAAAATATTTTTTGTTGACTTTGGGTCAACATAAATTAATAAAACATTTTCCTTGTTTTGCAAAAACTATAAATTTTAAAAATACTAGGAGTATTTTGTACTACATCATGGTAACAAAGTGTAGCACAGTTAGTTACAATTAAAGTGACACATACGTACTGCTTTGACTTCTAATTATATGAAGAGTAAAAGACAGCAGTAAACTTACTGTGAACAACAGAATTTTATTTCAGTTAATGGATAATCCATATTTTCAAACAAAAGTAGAGGGGATAAAAACAAACTCATAGAAACTTTCTGCGAATTCATTTCTCAGCAGACAGCTTTCTAAGGTCCCAGATGACTTGACAATGATAGCACAGTGCCATGTTGGAAATGTGAGACAGGTTGTCAAAACAAACTTGCTTCCACCAACGGGTAGAAAAAAAAAAAAAACAACTTAAAATAGTCCTACACTAGGTCACAGTCGTAAGTCCAACTGGGATAATATTGTAACATAGACTGAGGTTTTCAGAGGTTAGTGATACATTTCTCTACGGTATCGGTACAATAAGCTCAAATGACATGAGTCGAGGGGGTTTTCCCTACAAGACAATATCATCAGGAAGTGGAAAAGAACTTGCATGAGGTCTAAAAAAATGAAAGTGCTGATGATGTTAAAGCAGAGAAGTTTTTTTCTTGACATTTTAAGTTGATGCGTTAAAAATTTCAGTATTTTGCATCACTTTTAATGTGACTTTATGTGCACATTATCCATTTTTACATCATATGAGTTCATTTCCCCTCCTGACAGGACATAATACCTGTGATAACAGGTAACGAGAGATTATGGCACAGTCATAAGATAAATGCTCAGTGACAAAATCTTTGTTCTAAGGCAAGTACAGCTAGGTTTGTAAACCCCCCCGTCCAAAAGGTCTGATATTGACAATCATGACTCAGGAACGAGGATGAGTTGTGTCACGCCTGCGATAACATCATGTAAAGATTTAGAATTATAATGGGCTTTTTGAACAAGTAAAAAGGTAGATCGATCAAATGACGTAAGGGTAGCAAGAATCTACCAGTGCTGTGATTTTACAGGAGTGAACAAGTGTAGGTTCTGACCACAATGCAAGTGCCTAAGCTTTTATTTGTATTTATTTTTTACAAACTCCTTCTCTCCCCTGAGACCCGAAAACAAGTATATAGTCAAATTATAGACAAACCAAACAAATTTTCATTGCCACCACTAACGCAAAAAATAATCCAAACAATATGCATTTTTCAGCTTTGGCACAGGCTGCTGATAAGTGTAAATTTTGCTGGGTTGTACTTGTACTGATATTGGCATGTTTGTCTGTCTACCTGAACCTGAGCTTTTCCCATTGAACCCTAATATCCTATAGATGCCTATGAATCAACGATATACTGTACATATGGACACAATCATGAGTTTTCTCTCCATACAAACAGTGCTAATACAAACACACACAATAAAACATGTCCTCTGCAAAAGTCCAAGACATTTTGGCATTTGTCTTTTTTTAATGGCTTCTGGTTTTCTTTTCAAAAATTGGTAAATATACAATGGGCCTTATGCTCTTGGTTGTAGAGTTCCATTGGCAAAGCCCTTGCTCAGTATTCGTCATACTGGGATGCTTGTATACAGCCTCAACCATAGGGCAAATGTTTTGTCTTTTGCTGCCCCTGTTTGCATGGGGTTTGAGACTGACATCTTAAGTGAGTCCAACAGACCCGCTGGTGAACTGTGCAATAACCCGTTCTACCAACCTGTCCATCTCATGCCACATCTCAAATGTAGACTACACCGTCAGGTGGAGGACTGCAGTGGGCCACTAAGTTTCTGCAGTGGCCAAGGTGAATGACTGGCTGGCTTGAGTGAAAGGGACAGTAACAGATTGTACCGTCAGTACGGATTTTTGAGTGGAATGGTGAGAAAGAGGCCTCCTCTGGGAAAGCTGAGAAGTTGAACGCAGAGAATGAAGAAAAGTAAAACAGATGGACGAGTATGCAGATGGATGTTCAGCCTGAATTCCTCCTGCAGCTTCTCCTTGGTCTGTCTCTCCGACTCATGGCCCGTTCTCATTGTAGTGGAGGGAGATGGGCCGCTCACGCTGCACGGTAGGCATGTAGGGCCAGTTGTAGCTGGAGCCTGAGAGCAGCATGTCGCGAAGCAGTGTCTCGATGGGTGTCTTGCCTACGAGGCGCACGAAAAACAGCTGCTCAATGACCGGAGAGGACACAATACGCAGGGAGGGCAGGCGGAGGAGGAGGCGTCCGAAGCGGTTTGGCTGGCTGGGATACTGGTTCCTTACATACTCCTCCAGGGCGCACTGAGACTTCTCCTGGATGCTCTCCACATGGGCGACATCTGACAGCCCCATAGCATCTAGAAGGGAGGAAGAGAGATAAAGATTTATGTGTTATCAGTGGATTCAAACACAATCCTCTTTATGATGTCTGAAAAGACCCTTCAAACAATCTAAAAAATATGAGCACCAACCAGTCTCTTCATAAAAACTGATGAAGATGCAACAACCAAGGATTACTGAGCACATAATGGATGTTGTCAAACTTTCACGACAGGGCAAAAAATTATTAAAAATTATTTAAGTAATCTTTATGAGTAATCTTTATGACTGAATGAGTTGTCCTCTTGTATGACATACTGTGTGGGACAAATGAAAAAATGACCTGCCTGACGCTGGTGCCCCACATCTGTTGTATTGGAATGTTATCAGGCAAATATCATCAATTTTAATCAATTAGATAACTGGGTTTGGCAAGAACATCAAAATATCAACAAACAACCCAGTTTTAGATATTTTGCACTCTCAAATGTGGGTAGATTACATTAAATCTGATCGAGGTGATTGAAAGAGATGAATAAGAGAGATGACACAGAAGGGTAATAAAATGAAATAAAAGAGTTGACAGTTATTTTTTTTTCCTTTCAAATTTCCTCAAGTCAGAGAAATCATGCTCAGATTTGAGGAAATTGAAGTTGTCACTGCAGAGATGCGTATCTACTACAACCCTGTGGTCTGTGTTCACGGAGCACCACAGCATCTCCTATCCCCCCAGCTGGAGGTCATGTTCTGCCTTCCGCCTCCTCACACCTCCCCTCCCTCCCCTCCCTCCCCTCCCACTGGCCCCCGCCTTGGCAAGAGTCTCGCACAACCGAGAGGGTGTGTAACGCTGTGCGCGATACTTTTCGCACCCTCTGTGTGCAGGGAGTGCACAGGGGATTTAGCAAAGGAGGTCAGAGATGTGTGAACTCAAAACAAAGACACATTTTACTGTACTCTGCCACATACTGTACATTCAGTGGATGTGCTCTCTGACTCTGCCCCCTGAGTGAACCCTCATTTGGAAGACAGGTTTTCGATGAGGGCAATTTCTTCTCAAGCTCATTCTTTTAGTCTAAAAGCGCTGGCCCGTAGATTTTAGCCTGTCATCCTGCATCGTAGGTCCCCTTTGTCATCTCACACTTTGATCTGTCCCCTGTGTAAACCCTGCCCCGCTGGATCCTGACAACAAAAAAAATTCATTTTCCTCATGTTTTAATCGAGCGTGTCAACCCCTCCCCACTATTCTCATCATTCTAGGTGAATAATTGCTCCCTCTTCGAATGTATTTCCCTCCACTTAGTGGGCAGCTGGACTGCTTTTTTGTCGGGCTGCCATTTTGGGTCCTGCGTGACAGGGCAGTCACTGCCTGGTTAGGATTAGCAAAGCTGTCTGTGCGACTGAAACCACTTCGCGTGCCGAAGCGACAGCTCTGTGGGCGCCCTTCCACGCCAAGCGCCGTGTTCTTTTGTCTGATCCTTGGGCACACACCGGGTCAGTGGGGGTGAGGGATCAGGGTGGCAGGACTGAGATGCCCATTCTCTGATGTGGCTTGATGGGACTGGGCTTCACAGGGGGAGTTGAAGGAGGGGACTCAGAGGGAGGTGAGAGACGATTGGTGTTTGTCCGAGCTTGTTAGCTCATCCCACCAGGTCTGCAGGAGTCAGGTTTGTTAACGGGTCTGTCTAGTTGTGTGCATGTGTGCATGTCTGCCTCTGTTACATTCAAATTTCTGTTAATATCTGCACGTTTCATTAAATGCATTGTCTTCTTCAGTCTCTTGGCAAGACGAGCAGTTTTTTTGCAATGAGTGTACATGTGGGTACATCTGCCCGCATAAAGGGAAATCACATGGGATGCTCAGGGCTACAGGGGTTATGTAGGTCATGGCCGAGGCTGTGGTGAATCCTCCGTCTCACTGAAACCCACCATACATAATTCAACTCCCATGGTGGGGGTGGGGGTCCCGGGGCTTGGGCTGGGCTTGGGGCTGGGTTTGGGAAGCTTTGAGCAGAGGGGTGGATGACTGGTTTCAATAATAGATGGGATCATGAAGGAGAGATGGCTGATGAAAGTAGGGAAGAGAAGGGAGAGGTGGATCCACAGCCACCCACATACATGGAGGAAAGATGTTAGGTATACACGGAGTGAATGTGACAAGTCGTGCAAGGGAGAAAAGAGGGAAAATGCAATAAAAAACACAGACAAGAGACATCTCAGTGTTGGCTTCTTCACCATCCGTTCCCCCCTGGGTCACAAAGCATGATCTCTCGGTGAAATATCCCAGATGTGACAGTATTTTGGCTGGCACTGGAGCCCAGTGACTGTTGGGATAAACCTCAACAGGGTTTGTGTATAAGCAGTATCAAAACAATGCCAATGTCATGGGTTTGCTTAAGATGTAAAACCATTATATTTTGATTTAATCTTGTCTGCAGCTCAGTGGGGAAAACATAATGCAATACGGTGAGGGTGTCAGGCTCAAGTGCCATTTTTTTTAAACAGCTCTGGATACAAACAGACAAATCTAGCATCAAAGCATTTTCTTTGCCATTAAGTCCCACTAGCTATAATATACTGAGACAAGAGAGTGAATTAATTTAAGAAAGATATTAACATCATCATCAAAAATAAAGGATCACAAGCGTGTGTCACAAGGAGGAAATTTTAGCAGATCGTGGCTGCTGTCGTCCTTTTTTATTAAGAGCAATAAACATATGGATCGGTAGGTCTAAGAAGCATGTGTGTATCTATAAAAATAATATCTCACTCTAAAGTAGGTTTTTTATGTTATATAAATGAAAAAAAAACCTTAAACTACGGGGAACTTTAAGATAAAGGTAAATGATAAAGGTAAATGTAAAAGCTTCAGGTAAAAGCTGACAACTCACGCTTGCAAGAAAAGAAAAAGAAAAGAAAAAAAAATTGATTTAAGTGAGGCACAAGCAGCTACTCCCAGGGTCAATAGCTGCCTTTTACAGTATGTGAGTGCGATCAAATTACAGTCAAATTCATGGAGGGCAGAGACCATGACTGAGTAGAGGCAGGACTGAAGCAGCAGCATTTACATATGGAGCCAGTGAGACAATATCCACTGCAGCACTAGAGGTCACCTGTCGGTCAGGCTCAGTGGAGGTGAAGAGGTTGTGGGTTAAGTACAGCTGAAGTTGGCTTCATGTGTCTGTGAGCTCAAATTGGATTTTATCGCAGCGGAGGGAAGAAATGTTTCTTGGAGCTAAAGGCATTTGAGTGACTTCTGTTTCTTAAGTCACCGTAGTCGGGCCTTTTCATAACAAACAAAAGTGAATGCTTGCAGGACATCCTGGCTTCTTATTTAGTAAGCAACGATGCTGCTAACTAGCTAGCTTTTTAGATGCGAATACATAACACTGCTGACGTCATCTATCTGTTACATGATGGCTTTTTGTTATTCTGACATGTATGCCTATTCCGGAAATGTTCTTCGCATGCGTCACTGATGGATTTTAGAATTTATTTTGGCACTGAAGCCTTGAGTGAAAGGCAAGCTCGCCTCCTCTTGTCACAGTGGAGTCGCTAAAATAAAACAATCAGCATCATGAAAATTTCTGCTGCCTATTTTATAATGTTTCTATTATGCACAAACACAGAATTACAAGACATTAAGTTGGGACTCATAAGTAGTGAGAGAGCTGGTCAGATTATTATTCTGGTTATGCAAGAGGTTTTTTTTTTTTTTAAACCTCTTTAAAACATTTTTATGAACTGATCTGACATAAGAAAAATCTCCGTGGCAACTTAAAGTGATTTACTATGTTTCCTGGATTATTAAAGTGATTTAATTTATTTATTTATTTTTGTGCAATGGAGATGATTACTGACTGATAGATTTTTACAGCGCTCTAAATAAGAGGATTCAACTTGTGCATTTAATCGCTTTGTATTTAACTTTGTGCTGCTGCAGCCTTTACGTTAATCTGACAGGGCAATGATAAAGCAATGATTTATAGTTCACTTTTGAGTTAACGTTAACGTTTGTTACTAGTCGTATATTCATTTTATATAATAAGGAAAATTAAGGAACAAACCAATCAAAAAACATTTATTTTTCAATGGTTGTAGCCCTCCCTAATAAAAGAAAAAGGTATGTAACTGGCAGGGTTTGCCTTGGCGATGTTTAAATGCACTGAATGGCGCTCCTCTCTGTCATTTCTCTAGTTCAGGTTAAGCTGTTTACATGTGCTTTGATACCCTGCAATTAAGTGTCCATGTTGACATGACTAAACCAGTTAAGTGAATGTTCCTGTGCCAGTGGAAGTCAGCTCAGCCGCCTGTTAATTCCTCCCTTTCTGCCTGTGCAATGGTTAATTTACTCACTACTGAGTAGATGATGTTTTTGTTGACATCAGAATCTACCCATAATCTTCTGTGAGTCTGAGTAAAAGGATTAACATATCTCCTGTTTCTTTTTCTCTTAGCTGAAGTGCAAGATGATTTGTATTAGTCTCAACAGTGAAGAGCTACTGGACCTACTTATGGTCTACTTATGAAATCTCATAGTTTATTTATTATATCACAATCAGTCTTACAGTGTAGCGCTGTATAACCCCCCAGCCGTGTGGCAGGATCTCTCTTTGAATTTCCTCTCCTGAGGTTTGCCCTGTTTCTCCCTCAATGCTCAAGTTGTTCCTGTTTTCTTTTTAGACGGCATGAGCTGGATCAGAAACTGTTGCTAATGTGGGACTGTTAACGCTTGTTTTGATATTGATATTGTAAGCCAGTAGACTTACATAAAAATATCAACTACTAATCAATAGTTAACTTTGGGTCATGAATCTCTAATAATTTATAAACTACTGATTACCCACTCCAAGGCTATCCACCTCCGCTTATATCGTGCTCCAAGATACCACTGAAATGTGGTGGAGCTTCCCTGTGAATCTCCTCCGTTTACATGTACACATGCTTCATTAAAACTCACCGGATGTGAAGAGCACGATGGACTTGAGACAGGAGTATTCAGCAGTGTCAACCTGCAGCGCCTTCAGCTTCTCCACCTGCTCTTGGAAGACGCGGATGTGGTCCATGAAGGCCACCACGCGCTCTGCTGACATGGGCGAGGCGTGCAGGCCGGCCGCTGCAAGCAGAGGGGCCACGTGAAGCGGCATGGAGCACTGGGCCGCATTGAGGACGAAGAGCTCGCTCCATGACATGCGCAGCAGCGCCACCTAAAATACAGACAGTATAGAGAAGAGAATTATATTCAATAAATAAATGATATGTGGTCAGCAAATCTGGATTTGAGATTATAAGACCATCATTCATTTTTAATCATATATGACAGAGACAAGGAATTGCTTTCAAACACAAAATGTGTGTTTAGAGGGTCAAATCAATTTAACTCAAAATGTATTTAAAAGGAATTATATTTTTAAAACGTTGCAGCACATTAGAGAACCGCTGAGCACTGGGTTTACACTCTTCAAGTGCCCTCCAGGCTGCAGATCTCATTTGGACCTGGCATTAACATGAACCAAACTGTAATTAGATAGGAACACATACACATTAATTCTAGGTGTAAAAGGGCACAAGATGCACTGAACATCCAATAATCCAAACCACCCCTGGAGACGGTCAGTGGGAGCCCCATTCATGCACAGATATATCCCAACAAGTAATGCAGTCATTCACTGAAGGACAAAGGAATCACACAGATATAGGCTCACAGATAGAAACGTTTAAATAATAAAAAAATAAATATAATATAAAATTAGTTTTCATTTTTTTTAGCATTTACATTGTTTTGTCTGCCCTGGATGATCTAGCTACATTCGGTAAAATTTAGCTGAGAGACATTTGTTGATATCAGGCGTAAATTAGCAGATTGAAGAGTGAGTTTTTATAACCAACAGAACCTTTGTTAAAATAGCAAAGCACTTACTGAGAGACAGAAAGGACAGATACATTCAACATGTTGACATGACATTAATGGTATATTAATGATATGGTGCAACTATAGCATGACATATTTGTGATGACTGTGTCTGACCAAGGTGCATGTGAATATTTATAGGTCAGGCGATTGCTCTGCCAAGACCATACAGCTGGTATAACTCTACATGTGCAAGATTGATGCCCATATTGAATGTCATGTGTGGCTGTTTCTGCCTTCAGTGAATGATAACAGAACTGATTCCTTTTTCTATGCCACTAAATGATGATTAACAAAACAGAAAAATGAGAATAAAAACTGGACATTTTCATTTCTTTGAAGGCTCAGTTTTTTTTCAAAGTGTAAGCAGAGGGTGAAATGTCAAAAAGAATCTGTTCATTGTTCATACTTCAGGAAACTGTAGTCTCTCATTGGATTACAGATTTCTTTTGGTTTTTAGTCAGTTGAAAAGTTTAATCTAACTTTGTTTACACGTGAACTGAAAGGAGGTGAGTCCTCCAGCCATGAAATACCCCTCATGCCACGTTTACACTTTGGTATTTGTACAGATTAAACATAAAAGATATCATCTGTTAATCTGTGAGCTTTAGAGGTGCTGTGGATTTTGACATTTTGGCCAGAGCTCGGCGAGTTGTTTCCTCTGTTTACAGCTGCAGGCTTTAGCTTCACATTTACAGCCATGTGATTGGTTTCACTCTGCTCATCTAATTCTCTGTAAGAAAGCAAGCAAGTCTATTTCTAAATATGTCTAACTATTCCTTTAAAGCTGTTGGTTGGATATTTTAATGTAAACTCCAGTCTGGCATCAAAGTGTTCGACTCACCTGATCCATGAGCTGCAGGTCAGGGAAGAAGGGGATGTTCTTGGCCCACTCTACAGCACTGAACAGCAGCCTGGCCGCCAGTTCACAGATGTTCTCGATGCCCATCAGGTTGTTTCCCTGCATGCACTGGGCCCCGTAGCGAGATGTGGGGTAGGGCTCGGCGCGCAGCAGCAGGGAAATGAAGCCAGATAGATAGGGTTGGCCGTTGTAAGGATCAGTGCCATTGGTCAGGTATTGTCCCGGGCTGCTCTGGGAGTTCGATGTACGCCCTCGTTGTACAGCTGAAAACAAGACAAATGAAGACAAAGATTTAGCCGCGTAATTCTGGACTTTTAAGTTATGATAATATGACCTTGATTCTGCCTCTTTATTTCAGCCCAGCCAACAACAGACTGTCATCACACATCTGTCATCAGGTTGTTCTTACACTTTCTTTTTTCAGGAGGCCTGCTATAACAGTATGTGATACACCTAAACCTGTTTTACATCCAAATGGTCTCTGCTCCTCCCGCATGGAAAGTGAAGTGAAACCTAAAAGCCTGCAGGAGAAAAAGGAGGAGACGAAGACAGAAAAGAAAGAAGCAAATTGGGCATGTCAAATGTGTCGGGCGGGGGGGCTGCAGAATGGGGTCGAGGGGGCGAAAAGTGCAGAAACGGGAACATTTCTCTGACTCCTAAATATGTCAGCACTCGTCTTTTCAGCGGAGCGGTGGAAAGTGGCCCGGGCCAAGGCCATTCTGCACTGCTGTTGTGCATCAATGAGTAATGACAAACAGCAGCTGGTAAAGATATAACACTTCTTCACACCTACATATGTTATGCACTCGCATATGCATACGCACACACCATACATGAATACATACTGTAACATCTCCCCCCTCCCTTCACTGGCAAATGGCTCAGCCTGAGGCAAAAAGAGCACGCAGAGGGCAAGCTCTCGTACACACACGCACACACACAAATGCCCAACCCCCCCCCCCCGTGTGGAGCGATGATGATGCAGCGAGTGCTCAAAGGCCCATTTGGAAAACACCTGTTCAGTCTTCCCCACTGTCTGAGTAATAACTCCATCTACTGTTACACAGAGTGGGTGAAAAAAGGGGAGAGAGAGAGAGAGGAGAGAGAGGCAATGAAAATGCAAAGGGGTGGGGGGGTGAGGGGGCACGTGTGAGGGAAAAAAAATGAGGTAAAAGGGTGAAATGGTGAGATAAGGTGGAGAAGGAGAGAGTGAGAGGTGATAAGTTGAGAAAACGGGAATTGAGGGCAGGGAGAGGGGAGAGAGAAGAGTGGAGGGGGGAAGGAGAGAAAAGGTGTGGAGTTCAATATATTTGAATACAGCCTGAAATGAGGCTTCAGATAGAGAGCAGCGGTTTACATAAAGAGACAGGTGGAGGCAGGAGGTGGAGGGAGGGGTGAAAGAGAAGGGAGAAGGAGGGGTTTGGAAAATGCTTTTAACTCCGCATCACCTGTCACCTCACACACAGCAGCTGTGTCAATTGAACGCACAGTGGCACGTCTGAAAAACGAGAGGTCAAATCACTCAAGAGCATTATAAAAATGCCTTTAATTCTAGCCTGTCTTCTGTGTAGAAAAAAATACCTCTGCACAAAAGGTGTTGACCTCAAACTACTAGTTTTCCTTGTGAACTTGTGTCAACCCGTGTTCCCGGAAAAGAATGTGGTCTCCTTTGGCAAACAGTGCAGTCTCGCTGGGCTGAGCTATGAAGAGGTGTTGCCTGTCACAAAGACAACGTTGCACAACGGGACATTCCTTGTCACTCGCACTCCAGCAGCTCTTGTCTTGCTTTGCAAAGGACAGCTGTCAGATTAGCCACACGTGTCTGTCTTTACAGGATTTCACAAACAAAGGAAAATAAAACAAAGCTCTGAGCAGCAGTGGTGAAAGAAGAGCAAGAGCAAAGCGCCGCAACTTCTACGAAGCCTACCTGGTCAAATTTGTTCACCTCAGACATTTTCAAACTGCTAAATCATACAACGCTGTTGTTGTAAGTCAGAGAGTTTATTTCAATGCAGGTCTCTGAAAGACTCAATAAGTGCTCTAATTTAAATTTCCTGACCTGACGCCCCTATCAGCACGGACACCAGTCGTCTGTGCCTTCGAAAACTGTTACAAATTGCTGTTGACAAAACAAACCTGTAGTATTATATAACAACATGATGGTTAAGGTCTGGTTAGGTTTAGGCACCTTGGTTAGCGTCAGGGAGCGATCACGGTTTGGGGTTGAAATACAGAAACAGCTTTGTTAAGGTTACAGGACCTTCATTGTCGCGGTTACGATATTCACCATGTAGTTAAGGTTAGGGATCGATCGCGGTCATGGTCAAAATTAACCAACGCTGGCTGTCGGTACAATGAAATGAGAAACCGACAGCGACCCCCCGTGTTAACAGACTTTGTCACCTGACTTCCTCCTTTGCTCACCATGAACAACAGTTACAGTTCCTCTGGCCACTAGAGGGCTTTGTTGTTTTCATGTAAGCAGATGTCGTTTTTGGGGCACTCGCTGAAATGACTCAGTCTGACGAAACTCCTTGGGAGGGCAGTTTCGAAAGACTCTTCCTTGACTGTCCTTATCTAAGTCTGCGCACGTCCATGACCTAAAACTGTCACCCTGTCCTAGCTTGTTAACGTGTTTCATCTCAAAAAAAAAAAAAAAAATTCTTCTACGGGGCTGAACAATCTGGTCTCCACCATTTCTGGTCATCTCACTAATGTTTCGAAAAAGCTGTAAAACACAATGTCCCTGACCTCTATCGAGAATTTATCAAATTCATAAAAAAATTCAATGACGTTCCACAAATTCCACGACCTGTTGGGACCCCGGTGCTTCTCATGTCGCTGATTTGTGAATTCACGGCTATTAATCTGCTCTCATATTGATTAGTGGTTAATCCTGCAGATGGTGGCAAATCTACTTGATCCACTTGACTTTTCAAAAGCCTCATTGTGGGGGTCACTCGTGGCTGAGAGGCAGAACACTTGAGTACGTCTGACTGAGACACATCGCTCTCTGTTTTTCCTCGCCTTCAGCTGGCTGACAAGACTGAGGAACGGAGAGAAAGGAAAAGGAGAGAGGGGTGATTATGGAAAGGTCCAATGCAATAGAGAGAAAGAGAGACAAGAGTAGAGACAGAGAGATGTAGTATCTTGACATAGAGGAGGGCAGCAAGAGAGAGCAAAGGAGACAGAGATGACATTAGAGAGAAACAGATGCCTGAGGATAAGAAAAAAAAAAGGAAAACAGGGTCAGAGACAGAGAGATAGAGAATGAAAGGGGGATGGGAGAATAAAGTCAGATTTGGGTGTCTGCCATAATCTGTTTCCTGCTTTTTAATTGGTGCACTGTGGCTTATAGCTTGCTGTAATTGACTGAGCTTATCATCAGACAATAAGAAGGGAAAACAGCTGAAAAACTTACAAATATGTTGTTATTTTTTCTTGACATGCAAAATTATTCTGATTCTAAATTGAGGGCAGAAAAAAACCCTACAAATCCCTAAAACCCAAAACAAAACAGCATCCTGTGTAGGTAGGGCACGAAATGAGGGCATGAGTATGAGGGAGAGGAGGAAAGTGCATGCAAACAGAGGTACCATGGGACATTTCAGCTGCGACTTTCAAAATGCCACTTCAGCAAATGGCAGCTGGCAGAGTGCATGGTTCGCTGCCTGGCTGCCCTGGATTAGCCTCTGGGTCAGACTGTTAGTGGAATTACAGCAGCTAAATACAATTAAGGCCTATCAACATTTGGACTAAAAGGTCACGGTGCCGGGGCAACACACGCATAATAGATTTGGCTCAGTCTAATAGTTGCATTTAATAAGTAGCTTTTCCATTTCTAAAGCTTCCATTGGAGAGCGAAAAAAATAAACATGTTACCCTGCGTGAACCTGTGCCTCCACACCACACAGCGCCACAGCTCAACTGAGTGTGCATGACAATCAGCAAAATGTTCAAATACATGGTTGTTAAGCTAAAAAAAAAAAAAAAATTGGAAGGTAAAAGAGAGATATAATTTTATATACCTACATATGTGTGTAACTGCACATTCTGTAGCTGTAAATGGCCGTGATCCAGCTCAGAGGTCAGTCTGTGATGTGACACCACAGGGTAATATCCCCGTGGTTGTTATAGTTTTATTTTGGCCCTGAACTTTGACCTCTCTTCGCCCTGCTGCATAGCAGAGCAAAGAGAGCCAGATAGGAGCAGAGAGGAGCTAATGTGTAAACCAGACGAGAACGAGACTGAAAAACATGCAGATGTTACAGAGCAAAAAGAGTTCTGAAAATATATTCACTTCAAGATACTCTACAAAATCTGTCAGCTCCCTTGTTTGTAACACTGCTATTTAAGATTTATACTGTCCAACGGTGATTTCAAACAGCCTGGTTGAGTCCATGGTCCACACTAATTGTCCTATTGTGTACTCTTGTGCAAGAGTAGGTTCTCATTTGCCACGTTCTTCCTCTGTTTATTCAGACAAAACATTTTGTGCCGCTGTAACTCATATTTTTATATTAACAGTAGATCAAAGGGCTACTCGTGTACAAAAGGAGTTACTCATGCTATAGTGACAAATACCTCGAGCTCCATGGACCTCTGGGCATCAAATGACAGAGAGTAGCTTTTGAACACTGTGGAGAATGAAGCAGCTAAAAGTTAAAAGAGAGTGAATATTAAACGTACAGTCCTCAGGTGGGCAGAAACACAACTTAAATGTTATGTAGTATCTACTGTGCTGTTTGCTAACATGTTTGCCATGTCAACTTTATAAGGCTTTAATATGTCAGTGTTGTTTACAGCTTTTTTCTGCTGCCCCCAGGTGGTCAAAAAATCAGTTGCTGCAGGCTCAAAGATAAAGTGTTGGTATTAATTTCTAATATAAAAGTGAGTGAATGAAACTGTATGTATCTTTGAGAAGAAAATGTTGAAAGCGTAGCATTAAATACATTAATGATACAAAGGTGGTGCAGCAATGATTGAATGGGCCATTTAAAAGAAATCTCGAGCTGCAAGCTGTGTTATTATCGCAACTGCACTGAAGGGAAACATAATTAAAAACCAAGCCCGATATAAGTGAAACTATTGTTTCTGAGAGAAACGGAGTATAGCAAAATGGATATCTGTTTATACAGGTGTTGCTCACCACATATTTACAACACTCTGTCCTCCCATCTGTGGAGATTTAATTGAGAATAAACCACCTGTACACTGGAAGAGGCCTGAGTGACGAACACGAGAGAGTAGAGGTTTGCAGTGAATGTGAGAGACACAACAGAATGAGAGCGCAGAAAAACCGGAGGCAGTGCAGGAGCGGGATGGAAACAGTGACACAGACAGAGAGAGACAGAGACATGGAGGGCAGAGGAGCCTTGCAAGAGGAAGTTTGGTAGCTTTTGCTGTGTGGTTGCAGTTGCTTCAGTCGCTCTCTCAGACTTTGATGAGACAGTTCCTGAATTAATTAGTAAAACCACATTCACCCCGGACTCAGTGGCTCTGATTCATGCTATCCTTATTTACACTTTACACCACCACCACCCCTTCTAGTCTTTATTTACCACACAGTGGGTCACAGCAGGAGTAAGTTCATGACTTTTCTGTGATTATAGCCTTTGGAGAAGACACTCGTGCATCAAGCTGTGTGTACATGTGTTTGTTAAACTGCTCTTTACTCCTGGGATTTATTTATATTCATCTTACAGTAAAAAATACATACTATGACTTAAATCACTTAAGTTTTTGAAATCTTATGATACCAAATATATTTACAGCAAGACAGTTAATACATTTAAAGGGCCAGTTCCCCCAAAACATATTTTCCCATAAATATCATGAAATGAATTGTTTTGAGATTATAAGACATTTTCCACTTATTTTCCACAGACCTCTGCGGCCAAGTCAATACAATGGAGGTGAATTGGAAAAATGTTTTTTTTTGGGTGCTCAAAGCACTAAACATACTTATAAAAGGTTCAATTATAATTTGTTTTTTAGAATCAGTCACCTAAAAGAAGGGTTCTACAACCTGTCCTCATGACAGTCATTAATCTGCACTGTAGTTCAGTTTTTGGCTTCACATGATGCTCTTTCAGAGGCTTTTCTACCTGATTATTTTTTTGGGAAAAAAAGTGGGCAAGTACACGAAAAACAACATATTTTTATAGCATTACTTAAACCTACTTTATATTCAATTGGGATTGTGGGTAGAAACTAATGACATCAGAAAATAAAATCAAAACTATTGCATCTGCGTGGTTAAATACCTATGGTCAGAGAAGAATCTATCATATCAGAAGGGAAAGACACAACATCTGCTTCTTCTAAATACTGCTACTAAACTCCCACCCATTGAGCATGAATAAGATCATCAACTAAATGCCTAAAATATAGATGTGCACAGATTCCCCATAGAACTGCATTAGAGAACCAATGTGTGGCAGACCGAAGGCGAAGACTTGTTGGGGGTTAAATGTTCCTGACAGTGACTGACAAATTCTGTGCCTCTGTGTTGACCGTGTGTTATTACAAGTGACCCAAGTGAAAGACAAAAACAGGTTGAGCTACTTAAGCCACAAGCAAAACAACCCAGAGTCAGTCAGTATGTTAGAGCAACTGACTAATGCACCTGAGAAGGTCACATTACATTCACCTTTGTCACATTAGCGATACTGTGGGTTGTGCAGGGAAAAACAACAACATAAAAACACCTCTATAGTGAGGAGGTCGTTATAGGTTGCATTGAAACACGAGGCTCCCTCACCTTGACGTCTCCAAGTCATTAAAAACAGCATCACTCATCTATTCACCCGCGTGCCTTTCTCTAATATTTAAGCTAGCCTTGAAGATAACGTCATAGGCTCCACTGTATCACTTTAATGGAGGCTGGGCAGTACTGAACGATATGTCAGTGGGAGCCATTTTCCTCTGAGAGGCCACTGCTAATGACTTGGCCTGTGAATGTGGTGACAGAGTTTAAGTATTTGAATTTGTCAATAGCTAAATTACTGGGATAAGTAAAGATTTTCAGAGCGAAAGGAGGCCAGACCGCGGTGTTTCAGTGTTGAATTGCCCGCTGTAACAAGCCCACTGTGGAGTATGGATTAGTCGATACACGCAGTCTGTTAGATTTTAGTGCTCCAGTGGGGTATTTACTCACTGGAGGGGCCCTGGATGGTTCACACATTTGGACTTTGACTTGAGCCTGTCTGTTATTAATGTTTTAGTTTTGGTTGACCTATATTTTGCGCTGCTGTTGGTATTTTGTCAGCATGCAATATGGGTCAGAGGAGGCAGCAGACTCCCCACTATCTGTGCTGAACGTGGGTATTACAGATTCCTGTGCTACAAATGGATGTTGAGACTATTTACTATCACTACACGCTGTGTGTGGTGTGCAAACAGCTGCCCAGTTATATGAATCAAGATACACACGACAGACAAGATGACATTCTCATTGTGCACGCATGCATTAACCTGCACGGTAAAACTACCACACGTGTACTTCTGTCCTAAGTGAAGTCAGTGGCACATCCCTGTGCCGTCTTTCAAAATTAAAACAGTTCAAAGGAACTGTCAGGCCTCTCTACTTCTCATTCAGCCTAGAAACTGCACTGACAAGCGGAGGTTCTGTTGCTGCGCGGTGAGACAATGACACTAACGCTGCCAAGGTTTTAAGGATTTGATTCCCACTGTGGCCAGTGCAGAAATGTTTGCTGTCCTGGTGCGCTAAGGTGCTCTGGATAAAAGTCTCCAACAAATGATATTATGTTCTACACAGCAGTCTACAGAAAGAGGTCAAGCATCGCCCTTGGAAGAAAAAAAAAAAAAAAAGAAACACTCACTTGAAGGCGTAGAACTTTTAAATGTGACGCAGTCCACTCATGAAACTTTTAGCACGTCTTCTCAGCAGCTAAATATTAAAGCACTCTAAACAGAAAAGTCACGCAGCAACATTAGTGATTTTAAGTATATTAAAGTATTTAAGCTCTGCTATTCAAAAACTTGATCTTTTTTATAGCCCAACAGGTTTCTACTTCATTTGTGAACAAAACCAGTCAGCACTCCCAGTAATTACAATAACACAAGTTGTTCCATTCACTAGCACTTTCCCTCAGTCGAGATGTGAAGTACGTTATGACCTATACATTTGAAAGTAAGTAAAAAGGCTTCCCGTGACAAACTCTTTTATCTCTACAAACTGTAAATTTCCATGTAAATTATCCAGAACGGCTGTTTTATTTTGGCAATATCTTTTCAACAACTTTCCAGCATTGTTGGTAATGGAAAACAGAAATTCAAATTCCACCTGGATCATAACTGAGAATAAACATCACATCCCCCTTGACAAACTGAGGTGAACCTGTTGAATAATATAAGGGAGACATGACTTATGTATGACCTCTCCGGAGGATGATGGTGGCTGTGGGCTCTAACAGTCCTGACACTTTTCAGTTGACACAACAGCAGCGTTTAATTCACTGTGGGTGTTCAAATAAAAAGAATTATGCCAATATTAGTTTCTAATCTTTATGAATGTTTGTTTTTTTGGTTTCTACTTCATAAAATCAATGGGAGTCATGATTAAATAACTGAAGACAAATGAGATTTAGTTAATTTAAAGTGCAAATGCATATTATTTATAATTAATTGTGATCACTGCCTTTCTCAGCCTCTCATTCAACACTATATAACTATTTATGACAATCAAGTCTTGTTTTTAAACCTGTTTTTTCATATTATCGTGAAATTTGCTGTAAAAATTGCCTGACGCTGCCTGTGTCTTAACTAAAATTGTCCTAAGTAGACAAATGTTCGCTGATAAACAGAAGTCAGGCGACAAAGAGGATTTAAGGACGCCGTTTAATCCCACTGACCTCAAATGCACCAACGACGAACTCAGCCAATGCAAGTTGACCTGCTTCACATTAGGCACAATTATGAGCAGGCAAAGGTTTGTATCAAGAAATCAATGGATTATGAGTTTTTACATTGGTTCTCACAGTATTTTGAGATAATTTATCCTCTCCGTTTACCCCCCCCCCCCCCCCCCCCCCCCCAAAAAAAAAATCTGCTTATTTTTTAGAAAATAAAGATACTCAGTGACTTGTCAAGAGGAACATTTTTTGCAGTCTAGAGTGCATTCACTGCCTCATATGTATTCACAGCATAATAATATTATCTCATCTAAATAGTAAGACTAATTTGTCTTAACGCGAATCTTGAGGCTAAGCTCATGTCCCATGAACAATATGCAGCTCATTTATTATGAACGCAAAAACTTTTCAGATGATTGAGTGTTAATTTTAATTTTTTTTCTCCAAATAAGAAAAACGAAATGAGATGATTTGTATGGAAATTGTAGTTAAAATTTATCTCTGTCACATCTTTCCACCTCTTTAAGCTTTAAATTTTTACATTTCGTGTCTCATTACCAGACTGAATCAGACGGATATTTTGTGCAGTAAACACGTTGCGCGCGTCAGGCGATTTCCTCGGGTTCATTCAGTCGGAAAGGAGCATGACCGAGTCGGTGTGGCTTGCGGGTATTTTACATGAGGTAAGACTGTGTGTACAGTGCACACACACACACACACACACACACGACAGCGACCAGCGGGAACCCTTGAGGGATCATCTCATCCCAAGCTCTAAGGAGGACGGGTATTTCCACCATCTCTGTATTTACATTTTGGCTCAGGGAAAGAACAAAGGGCGGCGGAGTCGTTGCGGAGACACTGTCTGTCCTTCAACGTCCGAACCCTGCCGAAGAGTCCTTGGGCAAGACAGCTCACGGGGACGCTGCTGCTGACCCTATTCTGTCCTCTGAGATGGGAGAATTAAAGAGGCGAGGTGTGACATCTTCATTAAAGACTCAGACTTTTGAGGATAACTGAGGTCGAAGTGGATGAAGCGCACTTTTTAGCGCTCACAAGACAATTAAAGCTTTATTGCCTGTGGTTTACCTGTTCTTATAAAGGCTGTGTGAATAGTTTGCAGTGACAATAGTCTTGGCTTTTTCATTCATTTTCCCAACTAGATAATACAGCAAATCAAATGCATCTACAGGATCTCGTTGTCTTTTCATCATAAAAAAAACGGTTGGCTCTAAATCAGGAGGTTCTCCAAATTATGTCGTGATGACTGGAGTCTAGTAATCCAATCCAAAGTGCATAAACAAACACAAAAATTGAACCCATTACTTACGCTGCCAACCCAACAGTTTGGAGTAAGACATTTTGGCTCCATTTGGTTCACAGTTTAAAATGTGCACCATCGCATCTCTCATGAATGGGGTGTCGCTGCTGAATGATAATTAATAAGGGAAGCGCTCTTCTTCACCAACACGTTTCCACTGCTCCTCTTTGGCACTAACTGACCCGTTGTTAATCCAACACAATACAACAAATGTAGCGGCATCCTCTTATAGCGGCTCTGGGTGTCGGTGAGCAAACAGCATAATTAAAACTGGGACAAAGGAAGGATTTCACAGAACAGAGCGCACCGGGGTGAATGGTTTTAGATTTGGCAAATGAATGTGAAATAAGCATTGTGGAACCGCAGGTGGTGGCTGATTATTTACCCATAACAACAGTGGCTGTGGTATAAACTGTACAGAAGCACACAACCTTTATATCAAGAGGCACAACATAAAATGACGCATATTTTACGCACATAATCTCTCTTTGGCACTTTGTTTTAGTTTAACATGTGAGGTGACAAATTACAAAAAGACTAAACAGAGTGTCACACTTATTCTTAAGATGTATTTGCAAAAGAAAATCTGTCAATGTGGTGAAGTGCTTTCCAATCCAAATCTGTGTACAGAATTAATTAAATTATGTTTTCTCGCTGTAGAGGGAAGAATCTGCCTTATTATACTTTGTTATAATATAATATGTTGTTTTTAGAAAAAAAAACATAAAACGGGTGAAATGCTCTGGAAAACAAGCGCCTCGGCCAATGTGAAGAGCTAGTCACTTGTTTTAAAACCGTAAAATCTTTTACGGCTGACTTCCAGACTTAATGGCCTGTTAAGATGAATATTTTACAGTGAACGACATCACGCACAACTTTACGCATAGAGATACGTTTTGTAAACAAACGTCTTTCATGCCACAGGCTCACACTGACATCCACCACACACCCACAGAGCACAGCACTGGCGTTACCTTCTCTCCTCATGCCGACTTTGAGGCACTTCTTCAGTCGGCAGTACTGACACTGGTTCCGGTGGTGCTGGTCGATGGGACAGTCTCGGTTCCCCCGGCAGGTGTAAGTGAGGTTCCGCCTCACCGAGCGCTTAAAGAAGCTTTTGCATCCCTCGCAGGTGAACTGACCGTAATGCTTCCCACTGGACTTGTCCCCGCACACCATGCAGTCCACGTTGGGGATCTTGTCCCCGGAAAGTGTGTCGTTCCCCGGGGTGGAACCGTTGGGTGTCCCCGGTGCCCCGCCGGGCTCCTGGCCGCAAATCTGGAGCTGAGACCCCGGATCTGCAGAAATGTTCTCTGGCCACTGGTTTACTACCATTGCCATGCTATCCCCAAACACTTTGGTCTTTGTTTAAATCACAGAAGGCGAGTCAGACTGAGTGATAGGGATCTGTCCTGACGTCTTGGGTGAAAAAAAGCGAGGAAGGGCGAAAAAGGCGCTTCCCACTTCCTCCAAAGGTCAATCTGAGTTTATCTGAGCTTAGTTATCTAAATTCTTCTATATTACTGAGTTCTTTCTGTAAACATCTATCAAAGTTTACAGCAACAGCGAGGTATCAACATGATCGATGCATAAGAGCGTAGCCTACAACTCCCGGTGCTCCTCGCCGCGCAGCAATCCATAAACACGTTGTTCTTCAGAGTGCAACCTCTTGGAAAAGTCAGTCCAATAAGTCAGCGTGTGGGTGGTAAAAAAATAAGCCGTTTTCTGAATTACTACTTGCTTCCAGAATTTGAATTAGGGCAAACAACAGTGAGCGTTAAGCCTCTCAGTCCGTCGCTCCAGTCTAACCCGCACTCAACACTGCATTTGGATTCACTCAAGATAAAATCATGCCTCTTCAATGACAGGCTCGATTTAATACTGACCACATTTCATGTTATTCGGTGAGGCTTTTCTTTAGTCCCAGTATGCTCTTGGAAACGGTATAACACGCAAGTCTCGAGGAGTAGAAGGCAATCCTGGTTCCTCCCGTTCTTGCGCGCCGCGGAGAGATTTTGGACAGCGACGTCAGTGTGCGCCCTGAAATGTATTTACCCAAACCACCGCCTGGATATCCTCCGTGCTGTTCTGGATGATCGTCTGTGAAGGAAAGCTGAAAAAAAGAAGCTGTTTAAGCACAGGACAATCTTTGCCGCTCGAGTGTGTCGCTTCACCCTTCGACTGTCTGTCCCGTCTCTGAGAGTCAACGCTACAATTTGGGGAAAGTGTCACTAACAGGCTGCCTCATACGGCTGCCCCCCTGGCGGTGCTCCATATAAGGTCATAACTGCCAAATAAGGTCATATTCCCTCCCCTCAGCAGGAGAGGTGAGAAATGAAGGGCCGGTCCTGATTGGCCCCAAAAGTCTGGTAAAAAGTAAGGATCTTTCTGATTGGATGGCGGTCGATTAATGATGAGTTTGACTGACAGGAGTGGTTGTTGTGATCCATGTACTTTAAAGTGGTCTAAATCAGTGTCCCATTGAAAGTAAAATCGTCTGCATCTTGTCCGCCCAGACATAACGAACATGTAGTAAATATATAGTTAAAAATAATAACATGCTGTGAAGTGATATGAGCTGTGTTGAACCTGTACTTCACTTTTATTCTGGAGCGAAACCAGATCGATCTACTACACTTTCTTTCGCATCTTTTAAAGGATCGTGTACATCTTTACGATGTGGAGGAAAATAAATTAATTTCAGATAACTCAAAAATGCATTTTACTACTTTCAGAGTCCTGAAGGCTGGAAGGCAGTTTTCTCATTCATCTGCTGAAGGAGGAATGTTTCTCTGTGCTCACCCTAAATCTGAGTTTAAGACCTGGCACGCAGTAACAAGATTTTGTGACATAATAACTCGTTTGGAAGCCAATGATGGTCCGATAGTTTGAAATCTCTATTGCGCAAATACTGCTAAGTTTTCAATGAAATACTTGAACTTTTTGTGTAAAGAAAAGTATATTTACTATACTACAGATTACTATTCAAAGCAGACTATTCCGATATATCATATAACACGTCTGGAGGGGGGTCTTGAAGGTATAAGAACTGACGTGCGTATTTGGTCTAAACTGTCTGATCCCAGCGGATTTTGGAGCGCAGTTAATGACATGAAACAAAAACCGGTGTTTTTTTCTGAAAATATAATTTCTTGTTTATTGTTTTATCCTCTGATGAACGACTAGAGGTCATAGTTCACAAACCGTTTTATCTACCATGCACTGCCTTGTAATCAATCTTGGGTCAGCTGTCCAGAGTGCATGTAATGATGTTTTCTAATGGCCTGGTATTAACAAAATCTTATCCTATATTATCCTATCCTCTCATATCATATCCCATCCTATCTGGATATATAAATATTGTAGCTTAAGCTGGAAAATAAATAAACCTTATAAAAAAACGTGCATAGTAATGAATACGTATTTTAAATATTCCAGAAATAAGGTCACATAGCATGCGGTGAAATACATCCCTCAGCTCCACAAAGTCAACAACAACATCAACACAAGGTGCCAAACTTCTCGCCAAACCATACAAACTCCCCTAAATCGTTTACCAGTCGAGAAAGTGTTGATTTTGCCGGTTTGTTGTGTTATATAGTCTCTGCCAGCGCACAAAAGGCCCTTGCGGTAATTAACAGTGACAGTGTTGTTCTCTAATGGGGTTTTTCACGCCGAGAGCAGCGGGAAACCTGATTATTTTCCCAGATAGGGTTTTGATTTGTCATGTGAAGGTAATTCCAAAAACACCGCTGCCAGGGGGTCGAGTGTCCCACCGCCCCCGTGCTGCATGGGACCGAGGTCTGAGGAGTGATAATGTGTTTAGGCACGCTCTCACACCTCCACAATGACATGGACAGTGTATGAAAAAAAATGGACTACCAGGTTTTCTCACCACTTCTTCAAATAGTTTTCACCGACATCAGGGCTATCTGCTTCTGTTAGGCATTAAGATATTTCCTCCTAATCCCAAGATAATAACAATATTAAAATGCAGACAAATTGAAAGAAAACGTGAACGTGCAGAAAAAGAAACGTGAAATATCTGATCAATATATATATATATATATATATATATATATATATATATATATATTTTCTATATTCATGCATCCTGAGCGCAACAAGAACAGCTGAAAATAAAACAAACCTACAGGAACTCACAGGCTACTTACATAATATTATCTCTGCTATAGATAAAAAGCAGGGGAACTCTAACTCCCAACTCTGCGTCTCTCCGAAGGAAAAGAAAGCGCTAAAAAGACAAAACCTCACTTAGGGGTCCTGAGTGCTGCGCCAGGCTCGCCGGAGGCCATAAAGTTGGCCCTGCGCTGGGCTTAATTGCTGTCACATGTAACCTTACCTGTCTGCCAATTAGCCCCGTGACTCGCTATTAGGAGATTCCATGAGCTGTAGGCCAGTGACCAAGGGCACCTCAGGGTTTGGAGCCTAATAATTAGAGTGTAATTCTATACAGCCGAGGCTTACGATGAATTTGACCAGGATTTGACCGAGAAAGGGGTTAATTAAATGAGGATCAACCTGAGGTTTAGTAATGTATGTGATGTCCACCCATTAACCCCTCAATAAAGACACGTTGAAATGTACTATATGTGGTCACTCCTTAAATTAGGACATCACCTTTCTCTTTTTTTCCCCCCTTCCACAACTCTCCCCAAAAGGTAAAGGGAAAAAAATCAAACGCAAATGACACCTCTGTGGAGCTGCAGCTAATGACAGTCAAGAGGAGATCATGTTTATTCTTAAATATTTTGGGCATTCGAGCCTGAAAAATCTCACGTCATCCCCAGCAGGGACATTTCGACAAGACAACATTATTCTTAATACTGTCCAGTGTATTTCCTCTGGATCTAAAATTTGCTGAACAAATTGGGAAAGAGAAAACATTTTCTGAAAATACGGTGATTATTTTTTCTTTTTTGCTCTGTACTGTAATATCTTCTTTGTGAGGATATTAAAACAAAAGGGGGAAATTTTGTACTAAAAAGACTACAACTGTTTCATCTAACATCCAGGCTTGCATGCATGTCAAAGGCCACATAGCACAATTAAAACTTTCAAACAACAGGAAGAAAGAGCTTCACAGTGAATTCAACTTCTTTTCTGTGACTGATAATTCAGCTGAACCAACCTGAATTGGCTAATTGTGTTAAACTTTGCCCAGCCATGTCCGACAGCATCTCAAAACAAACGCATAGGATAGTGTGCCACTTGCATTTGATGCTCAGTGATGGATGGCTGAACCAACTGGTGCAGGAGGCTCTGACACACGAGGGTGTCAGGGTGGGGGGCAAGGGGTGGTAAACATGACCGCACCGGATGGCCTAGGAAATGCAGAGGCCACTGGTTTACTTGTTAATTTATGGACGGCCTGACAACACCAGCGCCCACAATGCAATGCTCAGTTTCAGCTGAAGCTAAATATGATACCATTGAGGAAAGGAGCCATCAAGTGACCAGGTATGTAACCTGACCTCGCTACCAAAATAGAAATTCAAAGCTAAGAATGACATGTTTGTTAGGAGGTCTTATGTCCGCAGCCCATGCCTTGCATGACCCACGAACAGATACCATCTGAATGCTTTTGTGCTCACAGGAGGTTAATCGCTGATGCGCTGCTTCAGAAAGGCCTGGTGATGGACAGACAAGGAAGAAGTAAATTGTAGTTTACTGGAAAATGTGTGTGCATCCAAAAGACCTTTCATGTGAAAAAAAAAAGTGAATGGCGTGTAACCGAAATTCATGGTTGACAAAAAGCTACTTTATCTACAGAATATCCTTTAGAGACATTGATGATGAACTTCTGGGCAGATCCCTTTTGTAAGGCACTTTGTAATTAAACTCTCATTAGGCGAGAGTGAACGGCCTCTCATTTCTACACGTACACCCCTGGTTGACACTGTGCAAATGTGCAAGCGTGTTTACTCACTGCAGAGACACAGAGCTGATAGTTTTTGAAAGTCAGCGCTGTTTCCTTTGGCCGATTGGGGTTGATTAAGAGGTTAACTGTGGAGAAGCATGGCGTCTTTAAGGGAGATTTATCTGTTCCTGCTCTGACCCCTCGGGGGTAGCTTCCCTCACCCCCAGTGTCCCCAGGATTTATTTAGTTATTTGTTTATCTGTTGGAAGGGGTCACCCGTTTTTCTGCACTACATCTCAGCCCTGTTTGTGAATCTCAAACCCATTTTTCATCTCGTTCCTTGTGGGATTATGGCGCTGGTTCCATTTGCTGACTAAGCAAAGAGGACACAAGCGAAGGCCCCGCCGAGTCTCGTGACCTTTAACATTTGGCAGCGATACGCTCCCAAAATTGGTTATTTTCATTTAACACGTATTTTGCTATCTGTTCAACTTTGGCCCCCATTTGGAGGAATTATGGTGTTTTCCTAATTGCTTCCTGACAGTTTTAATTCAGCTTCACTTTAATTTATGGCCTTTTATTTCCTATTTTTGCATTATTTCACTAAAGTGCCTGTGTATGTTTCACAAAGGCAGTAAAAGATATCTTATAATCCTGACAGCTGAAACTCCAGTTTATCATTTCACACAGGAAAATGTATAACCTTTCTACGTTTTTAAAAACATCATCAATACACATCACTAATTTATTATACAAGCCAGCATCTTGTGTTTATCTATTTTTGAATGTAGATTAATCATAGTGTGAGAACACTGAAAACAAGATTGAAAAAGTGAAATGCATCCATTCCAAAAAAAAAAAATCATGTCTAAAACCACCTTCAGCGACATAAAATCCTCAAGTGATTGCTAGTACTCACTATCTCTCAAAATGTCACACACGCTTACTCAGCCCCTCATACCCTCACACCTCTTGTGTAAGGGGGTTTGTTACTGTTAGGAGGCAGCGGGCCTTTTGCTGGGGTGAAGGGGAGGCAGGGCAGTGGGGTGGTGTGTGGTGGGGGCTATACAGGGAATGCTATGTGGCTTGCATGACCTGACATGTCTCTGAAGCTGGAGGGGGTCTCGACCTTTGACCCAGGGCTCCAAAACTAGGAAGATGAAAAAAGGGGATAGGGTGGGAGGGTTTTGCCTCTAAACAAGGGCTTCTGTTTCGACCACTCCAGGAATGTCAGTTCCATAAAAAGATGCCTACAGAGAGAAAGAGAGACAGAGAAATAAAGGAAAAAGACAAAGTGGTACAGAGAGAAGAAGAGGGGGAAAGGTGAAAGATCTATCTATCTATCTATCTGTCTATCTATCCATCTATCCATCTATCCATCTATCCATCTATCTATCCATCTATCTATCCATCTATCTATATCATCATTAAAAAAATGAACAATGCAAACAATATAATCAAATCATGACTAATTTCCTTTTTCCACAGTGGAGACATACTGTCTTGTTTGGTAAATTGTGTTCAAACGGGTCAAATTATACACTGTCAGGCCTTCAGAGTGTGACCAATGCACTTAACCAAGCAATGTACTTTGTAGACAGACTCTAATTCTCCACCCTTCCTCCTCCTGCACCTTCATAATGCAACATTTACTGCCATTTTTACTCTCAAACTGCAGTCATGCAATCAGCCAATAAATTAACCTCTGGACCCTGGCTGAAGGCTGAGCCCTTGTGACTCGCCGGGTCGAGGCTGAGCTGCAGCAGAACAGTGTTGACGCTGCACTGCAGGGGTTGAGTCAGGAGATAACCTTGTTTTTCACAATGTCTTCCTGATCGTGGAGCGGAGTCTGGATGAATGCCCAACACGACCCAGAGAAGGCCTGTAATCTGTTCCCCTGCAGAGAGAAGCTCCGACATGGCAACTGCTGTGTATCTCATAGAGGACTTGTGTCATATTTGTGTGCGCACAAGTTGTGATAAGAAGGCCAGTAAAAATTAGGCAACAAGGGAGCTCAGTGCAGAGAGACGGGAGATAGTGAGGGCAGTTTTGATTTATCTCCAAGTGGCTCCTGAGTGGGTTGAATAATCTCCAAATCTGTCTGGAGTTGGCTGGACGAATGTGTCTGGAATCTAGACACTGGTTTGAATGTGTTGTGTGTTAATATGTAATGCTAAAACAATTAGTCTATTACCCAATTAGTCGATTTCCTGAAAATCAACCACGATGAATGACAAAACACTAATTAAGTTCTATATCAAGGAAAAAGGCCAAGCATTTGCTGGTTTCAGCTTCCAAACGTGAGGATTTGCTGCACTTCTTCGTTGTATATAATAGGAAATGACAGAACTATTACTATTGAAAAATGATTAAAGTCTGATCTTTTTTATCTAATCAAAAATTCAGATCTTCTGCCGTTCCCTCGATCCACAATCACAGAATATAGAAATATTTTTTGTTTAACTGCTACACACGGGGTATCTCATACCTGCTGAAGTGTCCCCATACTGGACCGTGATTGGCTTAGTTGTGACAAGTTGTCACAAAAAACATTCAATTCAGATTCAAAGTGTACGCAGAGAAACTTTTCCCTTTTCAGCTGGTGAATCTGAACAGTGTCAAACTTCTCCGCAGTGAAGCTCTGACAGTGAAGGGACCGTCGTTTGCACAAAATAAGCAACCTCAACAGGCGTTTAATAACGATTTTCTAACATTTTATAAACTAAATGATTAATTGTTTAATCAGACAGATAATGATTGATGAATAACTGTAAGTTCCCACCTACTGATATATCTTTGACTGTAAAAGTACATCAATTGTCTGAATTACAGGTGAAATTGACAGCTGGTCAGAAAGCATCTTGATGGTGATTTTGATGAAAGGTCAGAGGAGATAACTTGCTCCTTCAGGTTCTATTTGTGGATCATGAATCCCTATTGACAGTGCCAGCAACTAATCAGAGGCTCATATAGGGTTTTCAGACTTGCCTTGGACTGATCACAAACTCTGATTGGATCAGCACTAATCCTCCAGTATGACGTCCCTCTGATGGAATTTGCACAGGCCTACCATCAGACGGTAATTACTTGGCCCGAGAGATCTTCAATACTCTGAATAAGCAATGCATGCGACATGAGGATATTCTCCGTGCTGATACTCAACTTTGTTGTCTGGTTGCTGTGCAGCGCCAGTCAACATGCTGTATACAATCCCCAAAATCATGCACTAAAGCTGTTAAAGCTGAAATGACCCTGCAGTGCCCAGGGGCATCACTTCACTTAACTTCTCTGTACTTAAACATTAGGCCGCTAGCACACAGGTCTACTCAGAGCTTGTGTTCTAACTGCTAAACGTGTGTAGGGGTGGAAAAAGGCCAAATTCCCATCCCTGCAGTTAAAATCTCAGACGGTGGTCTTTAACGCATTCTCCCACTCCCGCTCCCTCCCTCCTGCACTTCCAATAAAAACCTCTGACCAACAGTTGACCTTTTGCATAGCCCCTTCTCGCTGCTCCCCGGTCCTTCCCCCTGTCTCCCCTCTGCTCTCCCTTCTTTCCTTCTCTCTCCTTCTCCCTGTCCATTCCTTCTTCTCCTCCGCCACAGTGGCCTATGACGAGCCAATGGGAAGTGGCAGCTGCAGGGAGAGAGGGGTGGGGTTTTGGGTTGGACAGAGGGGGGGTGTCAGGGTCAAGGGGGGTCACGGTACTGGTAAAGTCATCGCAGGGGCTCCGATGCAGGGGCATCGCTTCCCCCTTCAAAGGCTGCGCAGTGACGTCCATACACCCCTTGCACCCCTTCTCCTCTTCCACCCCCCACCTCTCGCTCCCTTGCGGCCCCCTTTGGCCCTGCTGTTCCTTGGCTCTCAGGGGTCAAGACAGCCGAGGGTTAATAAAGTGATACCAGGTGTTGGCCAGAGAGAAGCGTTTTTTCCCCCCTTCTTCTCTCTAAACTCCCACCAGCAGCAAACTGTGGGGCCCCCATTTCACACCACTGAATCCTGCTGGGACATCGAGCCTGAGAGCGAGCCCGCTGGAAGGGGTGGCCGTGCATGTCAAAGTAAAAACAAGCCTCAGGTAGTACACAGGACATGCCCACTCTGTGTTTGTGTGCATGTGTAAATGTCACCCATTTCCTGAATGTGTGTGCGTGTGTTTGCACATGTCCGCGTTGCACAAAACTGCCACCACAAGCTGGGGGTGGGGGGGGTACTAGCAAGCTGAATGGCATCGCAGCTCCACGGGGCCTCCGGGACAATACGAGGTTAACCGACCCAACAAAGTGGCCGATTATGTCTCAGTAGAGGAACCTTGGAAGCAAAAAGATCCCAAATCCTACGACTGTCATTCCACTGGCTCAGTGGACACACAAACACACATGGGGAGGGGGAGGGGTTACGGTTGGCTTTAGGGCTGTGCAAAGAGTTGAGGTGGAATGGTGGTTTCTTCTCTTGACCACTAGAAAAGAGGAGGCTGAATTGCTGTGAAGATCAAACCCAGTGAAAGGGAGCCATTGTAGCGAGAGCAAATGGCCTCTGACAAAAAGCAAAGAGCAAACAGAAGGAAGCCGTCAGCGTACGAGTGTGAGCACCATCAAGACGCTGAAAGTAACGAGAAAGTGCTCAGGCTTGTGTGTGTCAGCGTGGAAAAAGTGTGTATGAGAATTTGACCATGTGTGCACAAACATGAGCCAGGACATTTGCAAAAACACCAGCAGCTCGCCCCCTCCTTTCAATCCAACCTGCTAAATGAAGGGGGTCCTAATTAACGCTAATTAACATCAACGACAAGTTGGGGCCATTAGTCCGGCTAATCCCCCGTTTACATTTTCCCCTCTCACTGGAACCCTGCTGGCCAATTCTTACCCAGTCACAGAAAGGACGCATTGTTAATGGGCTCAGCATCAAAGATACATCGCCCCCTCGAAATGAGTTGCCTCCATTAGGGCCTGAGAGCCGGTGCTGATCCGAACACTCTGCTCAAACAGCCCAGGGAGTGGAAAAAGGGAGGGGTATTGGGGTCAAGCCCCACGTTTAGACTGCCCCATCCGATTCATCAATGACTCATTTGCACTCTTTCATGATCCCTGGTCATGTTTTTAAAAAAAAAAAAAAAAAAAAAACTACAGTGAAGCATAAAAAGGGAAGTAAAAGATCTGATATTGTAAAAAGACTCGGGTGTACAGGCTTTTTTAAGAGTGCCAGCTTTTGATGTAGAAGAAGTAAAGACAGTGGGGAGCGTGTGAGCTGCTTTTGCAGGTGCTTGCATGAGCAAGCATGTGCAGCAGTGCAGTAGTAACTATGAAACAAAAGCCCGGCTAGTTTTACAAGCATAAAACTGATGGTGATTTTGATTGTGGAAGTCCTACATATATGTGTATGTTCGCACATATACAGACGCACATCATGCACATACACAAGGACTTTGTATGATATACTTATTTTGTCCAGTTTTTTGTTTGTATTAATATCTCATGCTGCAGATTGTAAACTGTGCTGAGAGATCTATCATGTCTAAAAACTTTAAATGTATGTTATGTAAAGAATCATCAACAGTTTTTACTTTTTGTTTCCTAACAAAGGGGCACTCCATCACTTTTACTAGACATGGTTAGTACTGATCAGTCTGTGAAAACAGCTGTATAATGTCTGCAGGAGATTTCGAAAGCTGAAAATAACTCTGATGAACCCTGGATTAGTAATCATGCTTAAAACATTTGTTATGAACTGGCAGTGTGGAGTTTGAAAAATTTGGGTCAGATGCCAGACACTGCTGTTTTTACAGATGTCTTGTGCACATACATTCATATACATTTCCCTAAATTTCAGCATAGCCTACTTGATCTTTGCAAACTTTGGAATCTCCACTAGTATTCAAAATGAAGTTCTGTGGGTTTAAATAATGCTTGGCTGCACAGCAAGAGCTGTGCCCACTGGCGAGCTTGTTGAGGGGTTAAATGAATTTGCATAGAGTATTTGTGTACAATATTTATTTTGTGTGATTTTGCTGATTCTTTGACCCTGGTTCCTCCTCTGGCAACAGCAAACAGGGCTGAGAGAGGATGACTTGTTCTGGATGCTGCTATCATTACGCCGTAAAAGTATAGCACTTCCTCTGCCCACAACAAAAACCGCATAGTGCCAAAGGCATAAATCTACAATTCACATACTGTGAAGCAGAGCAGAACATAAAGCAAAGCAAGCATTATGAGGGAGTTCGGCCAGTTTTCTTTGTTACATTAAAACAGCTGACAGAGTGTTTTTATTGTGATTTGTGTGTATGCTATCACTGAATATGTGTCCTTTGTCTCAACAGTGAAACACTTAATGAAGCGACTCCCTACAGAGTTGACACCGCCTTCGTTTTACACTCCAGTTTTTCATGTAACATTACCATCCCTGCATTAACTTTTGCATCACGCCAACATAAATCGAAGTTTTTCAGATTCATAAAAGCCCTCTCGTTATCCCTCCTAATGTTTCCTACGTGCTGGACCACTGCAGGACTTTGTCCAACCTTTGCTTCTTTACGCCTTGGAAAGTAAATACAATAAATTCCAGCACATTGCCAGAGCTGGAGTGTTGTGTTAATTTTCGGCACCGCGGGTAAGCACAATAGAAACACAGCTGTGGCGATCAGTCCAGGCTCCCCAGGAGCCACTGGAGGCTCGGAGCACATGTTCGTTAATGATCAGTTACAAAGGCCACAATGGGAGCTGCTAGTCGCTGAGGTCTGTACTCCTTTGCATCTGAAACAATTTGAATGACTGCACCTTCTGCTAAATGTTTAAACCCAGGATGTGTCTCTCTGGATTGATTACGATTGAGTCAACATTTTAAACTCTTACTGACTGAGGTGGTCGAGGTTTTGTTGGTTATAAAGAGACTTGAGACTTCTTCAATCAGTGACCTCTCCAAATGCTCTCTGCCATTCTTCAGTGAGAGTGCGGCTTTGGAATATTTAAGCCTTCACATCACAAAATGCTTTGATCAGTGTTTAATTAATTTTTCATCCATAGTCTATGAAATAAAGCAATTCAGGGAACACAATCCACAGCATACATGACTAATATCTGTCTTCTCTTCTCCTGCTCAGTTAAGGATGCTTGGTTCTTATCACTGCTCAAACTTACTTTGTCTTCAAAGGTTCTTGCCACAAAAGGCAGAATACAGTACGATCTAAGCAACCGAGGCACTTCATCCAACAAGAATTCATCATCATCATTAAAAAAAAACAGCATTTAAACTAAGATGACTGATTTATGATACCATGAAAATACAATCTGACTAACAATCGTTAAGAGAAATTATTTCATTTTTTAAAAATCACGTTCGGTTTCAGAGCTCCTGACTGACCAACGACCCAAAATGGATCTGAAACATTTTTGGAATAGATGTCTCAAAACCGCGGACGATGTGACATTGAGGTCAGGGAGTTTAGGTGTTGCCTTATGATGGGTGAGTCTCCTCCAAACGACTCCCACAAAGCAGTAAACATCAAGAGAAAGTTCCAAATGTTCTGAGCACTAAAGCTGCGATGAGACGCTTTAAAAAAGGGGTTGCCCAAACAAGCTCCCACATAAACACGTATATGTGCACATACAGGCCAAGCACGTGCACGATCACAGCACATACATGTATATATGTACTCATGCACACACAAACACACATACACACAGGCACCTATCCCTCCAGGGTGATCCACGACCCTCCCCCACTCTTGAAACCCGATCTGTCGGCATGCAGCGCGGAATTCTCCAATCGCCCTGACTTTTGACCTCTGCCCTTTTTGGCAGTGCACAGAAGAGAAGATGAAGTGCCCAAGCCTCTCTCTTCCCCAACACAAAAAATCCCCTGTTCTAGCAGCCCTCCCACATGAACGGGCACGCACACACACAAACATGGTAGGCGCACACACACACTGATTCCCATTTGGGACGCCTTGAGGCAAAACACTCTCTCTGGTTCCCGTGAGGCACATGATCAAAATGATTCTTGATATGTAGGTAGCAGATATGTGTGTACGTGTGTGTGTGTGTGTGTGTGTGTTGCAAACAGACAGAGAGAACAACACAGAGAGAAGAACTTTGACTTTTAAAATCCCTTCACTGCATCGTCCACATAGCAAAGACATCACAGAGCTGTTAATCCTTTGAGGGTTTTAGCAAAGGGGCAACATAACAGCCAGTACTTGTTATCATTACGACCATCATCATCATCATTATGGTCACAATCATCTTCATTGTCCTCATCAGCGGAGAGGAAGAGACTAAAGAGAGACTCAGAGAGAGACTGGGTTTCACAGCCATGTGTTTCTGTCATTTGCCCCCTGACTCTGTGTTTATGTGGTGTCAGTGTGTGTTTTGCGTCTCTGTAAATAACATTTCTAATGTGTCTGGAGTCTCACCTGCATCAAACCTACACCTACACTCCCTGCCCACATGTAGCAATGAGAAAATGCACTCTGATGAGCCGATGTAAATAGCGCAACTTTCTTGTTAGTGGCAACAAATGTTGTTTAATCTGTACATTTTAAAGTATGATTGCTTTACATGCTCATTTCTATTACTTAGTTTTGTCTCAGATTTCAACATGATTCAGCGCACTACACAGATTATCACTGCCTCCAAATGATTCAAATAAAAAAGGGCATGACTGAGTCACTTAAAGGGTTTAATTTAGGGCAAGAATGTTACATAATGTTTAAAGTCAGTCATTTGTAGCTCGAGGTATCTGGCGGTGTATTTAGTTTTGATTGCGAAGGTTTTGAGATCTCCGAGATTTCATACAAAGCATCGTACCACTAAAGACAAAGCTGTTATGACTGCTCTGAAAGGCCACACTCGAAAGAAGGCCGAAAAGTCTACCATCATTAACAGGGACAAGACACAGTGAATCGCACCAATGAAGTTAATTAGAAGCATACTGATGCATTTATCTCAAAGCCCACAAAGATAAAGCCAAAACTATCTGCATAGCTAGATACAATGCAGATAGTCCTGTAATGAACGGAACCTGAAAAAAGTCTTACTCTGGAAAGAAATGACTTTAATTGAGACTAAAGATGGTAAAACACTGTAAGTGATTTCTCACTAAAAATTAGACATGAAATTAAGTATTTTCCAAGTAGCCTGTTTATTTTTAATGCTCCACTTGCAAAGTGATCATGTAGTAAAAGTTTGATTTTCAGTTTTAATGCTTCATCTCACTTGTGGAATCAAACTTACTAAGATATTACAAAGTTGTTTGTGCGCCTTTGTGTGATATACTGTATGTTGGGTGTGAGAGTATTTCCCATACGTCTGACCCTGTATCCCAAAATGCATCTTTAAAATCCCCGGAGCACCACCTCTCTCCTCCACCATCTGACCGCTGCCATTTGTGCATTGTGTGTGTCCGGCATGACTGCTCTCGTCATTTTCCCCTTTGATTGGCCTTCACACAATGTAATCAGTGTTGCAGCTGTCTGAAAAGGCCTCTTGTGCAGTATCTGAGCAATGCCGATCACCCCGATGCGTCCACAACTTTGCTTTTAGTTCCATTCAGGCACTGTGACAAACGGCAAACTGTCTGGTGAGCATGTGTCAAGCCACTTGATTTACTGCTTTGTTTGACTGCACTGGCCCTTTTCTGAATGTCGCCTCCGTCTTGTATGGCCTTACTGTATTGGTAAGAATTGCCATGGCCGTAAGCTTGAAATTCTAATGTACAGACAGACTGAAAGAATTGGCCCAGTGTATGTGTGAGTCACTTGATGTACGTCCAATACACAAAAGATGACTTATTCCTTAATTTTCTGTTTTTTGAACATGGATGAAATGATTGACTGACGTCTCAATCAATATCATCTTTGGGTCTAACAGTGCAAACTGACTCAGCTCTCAAAAGTCAAAGAAATAATATTAGACTCTATGTATTATTTAGTTTTAAACGTGGAAGAAAGATCCAAGTGGGTATGTTTCAGGAGAGTGCCATGTGGTTAGAGTTATATTGTTAGCGAACGATGTGCTTTTAACTAGGTATAACCCAGTGTGCTGGACCCCTAAACTGTAGCCAATCCATTAAGACAAAGCTCTCTTCATCCCTTTCTTTAAATCCTCCACCGTGGCTGATTAAATGTAGCTGATTTTCACGGCTGTGCTGTGGAGGCCGCGAGGTCTGAATGGCTCCTCACAGCACGACCACAGTGTGCTGTCACTCCGACAGCCTTAGGAGAAGATAACCAGCAGGCTGCTTAGAGCTTAACACTGAAGGTACATGTCTTCAGATCCTGGTTAGACCTGGACACTTCTGTCCAGATATACCCAGATCATGAATGTGACGGACTACATGTGACCTGTGATCACTAGATTCCCTTTTCCTGCTCACTATGCAAAGACTATTTCCCAAAGTTTCATCAAATGACAAACCTGGAAACCTTTTTTTAGCCATACATGCTCCCTCCTGACGCTTCATTCATGAGGAAATTCAAAAACATTTATACTAAACCAACATTTAGCTTACAGGCATCTCTGATCATTTTCAACTCTGGTTCAAATCCTCAATTAGTTAGTTCACTGTCAGCTTTCTGCAGAAACTCCATTTCCTCAACATCATGTAAAAACAATATCTGATTTCAGTAATTGGGACTGATATTTTTAGACTATTTTCTCTTAAGTGCCAGTTGCTTGGCCATGTATACATTTTAGCATGTTTATTTGATCAGATCATTAGCAACAGATTTTATAATCCAGTCGGATCTTACAGACTTTTCTAAGGTTTCCCATGATGAACTGATCTTTTTCACTTCCCCAGTCTTTGTTTCTTGAGCCATTTCAAAGGAAAATAACCCAATTACAGACAAATCCAGTAAATTCCTTCCCCCGGATCAGTCCACACAAAGCATAACTTATGCATCACTTGACTCCCAATACATGACCCTTTGGACAACAAACTGCCCTCCCTTCTCCCTCACACCTCCTCCCCTCTCCAAAAGAGTGTTAAGACCTGTCCCTACTCTCCCCAGGGAATGCTGGGAAAGGAAGGCCTCCACATCTGTCCCCAGCCTCAGGCAGAAGGAGAGAAGGAATGAGACAGAGAGTGAAACATTCCTTCATCATAAAGAAAGAAAGAAAGAAAGAAAGAAAGAAAGAAAGAAAGAAAGAAGCAGGTGATCAACAAAAATCAGATGTGAGGTGAAAGAAAAGAAAAAGGAAAAAATGAGGGCTATAATCACTGACATCAGAGAGAAGCTGAAAGGAGACGGAGTGACGGACAGAAAATGAAAGAGTCATTTGAAGAGGGAGAGATTTTGTGAATGAGAGACGGATCTTGTCTCCTTATGAAGCCATCCATCACTCCTTCAATAGCCCAGTGGGCAGAGAGAGAGAGAGAAGCAGGCACCCCGGGCCCTCCTTCAAAAGGCCAGGAGGAGAGGAGGGAGGAGAGGCGGACGGCAGCAATGGGCTGGTGGAGCTGTGATCTTTACCTCCCTCCCTCCTGTGAAGTCAGCAGGGAAAGTGATTAGGCCTGCCTCTCTCCTCCTCCTCCTCCACCTCCTCTTTCCCTCCATTTTCCCTTAGTGCAGGTTGTAGCCGTTCTGTGCTTCTCAGTGAGGCCTGCTGCTAATTTCTTCACCTCACTAATGTCCTACTTATGCAGACTTTTGACTTTTCTTTCTCAATACACAACTGCAATACACACTCTCCCTCTCCCCTTTTTGTCAATCAAAATAAAATGTTTTTTAAATGTATTTAGATCGTTGTTTACTATCAGAATTCTAACGGTTTAATCAAGAGTTAGGAATTTGATTTGACTTTATAACTGTTGGGGTGCATTAGCCTTTGTTCTTGAAGAGTTCTTGAGAATATGAATTTAAAAACTGCCAGTATAATTGTTAATTCTTTGAGGATTCAGAATGAAACATCTTGAACAAACGCACATCCTGCCATTAAGGGAATTAGGTGAAAAAGACTGTTCAAATATCATCCTAAAAAATGGGGAAACTGCCACTATTCATTATAAATCTCACAATTTTATCCCAACAGAACATTACAACAATGTCCTTATAACACCAAACTCACTGGAACCAAACTCACCAAATCATTATAAAACCAAACAATTTAATCATATATGCAGCACTGTAAGGACATCTACAGTATATAACTCTGAGTGCATTAAAGAATTAAAAAAAAAAAAAAAAAGACTTCTGGACCACTACTGTCAGTTACATAGTTACATATATATTTTTCATCCAAAAACCACACTATCTGAGAAATAAAGAGGGAAAAAGTATACGGGCATAATAATACAGGCATACCAAAACAAGCAGGTCTAAAGTATTTTAGACTCCTGAATGCCCCACCCGGAGTGAGTTTTAGTCTAACCAGGAATAATACGGGAAACTAACTGTCTGAATTGACAGCCTGAACAATAGACAGATTCAAATCGTCAAATTGGTTTTGACATAATTTTTAAGATACAGAAATAAGATGTAAACACACTTTCACACCAGGGCGTGACAAGTGTGAGATGTTGTTGACCCCTGTCTGTCCCCTCTCGTTCTGCTAAGGTCCCTTAACGTTAAGGTCACAACCTAGCAGTTTTATTGGCTCTCTAAAGTCATCAGTGCTTTGGGATTGGATGAAAGCCCTCTAATGGAGTCAGTAATTGGTCCAGTTTATCAGTTTATTAGGTGCTCTGGCTGTGGGAACAGCTTTGACGTTTTAAGTAAAGTATACATCATTAGCACAGAACTGGGTCCTTGGGTATAAATATCAGTACAAACACTACATGTGGATTTATAAAAATGAGCGGATGTCTTTTTAAAAAAATTAGATTGAGGGGCCGATGAAACTGAACAAAATCGGTTGATAGGTTGCGTCAAAACTCAAAAAAGTCAAAACTCAAACTTTTTCTTAACTCCCAAAACATTTGCTTTTTTTAAATTAATTCATCTATTGTCAGACACACACACACTTTCTCATTATTCCTAAACCTTAAAGAGAATCGATCGCAAATGAAATCACCAACTTAAGCTGTCATCTAGATATACTGCATCCTATTTGTTGTCTGGTGCTCAGGGGAGTGACAGGCCGTCAAAGGCTGCGTCCACGACCTCCAGTAAAGAGGAAAGCTTTTGGTCTTTGGTCTTTTCTCTCTGGTTCCCCATTATCTGTGTGACCCGTCCCCTTAAAACACTTCGGACGAGTGAAAGGTCCTGACTCTGCACTGAGCCCTGGCATTGATGTGAACCTTTGCTATTCAACCTGCGCACTCATACACCCCCACTGCAGGGCAAGGACAGAGAAACGCACATAGGAACCTGCAAACACACACATATAAACACACATCTCAGGCATGCAAATTGGTAAAAAGGCACATTGCTCAAGCATACGGTTGTTACTTTACGCTACAGTCTTTGCTGCACACACAGAATAGCATAGGTTGCAGAAGACCACAGGAACCTGGTTCTGGATGAGCTGTCAACAATGAAGAGGAAAACAACTGTATAAAAGCCCCCTACCCCCACCCACTCACCAACCCTCTCCCCTCCTCACCCACGGACTCCTTTTTCCCACTGACCACCGTTCAGAATTGCCCCCTCACCCCTGTGACCCCCCCCCCCCATTGGACCCTTTCACTCCGCGACAATGGCTGCCAGGGGCCGTGTTATTTGAGGCACTAAAGAGCCATCCCACCCGCCCGCCCCCAGGACAATGCCCCCCCCACTGAGAGCTTTCTTCCCCTCACCTCCCTAATGACAGGTTTCATCCTCTCTGTCCTGACCCCTGGGAGGGGATGCGGCTCCCGGCTCGGCCCACCGCCTTTCTGCCCACTGACCTGCTCCGCCAACAGATCCGCCTCCTGCTCACTAATACACATATACACACTTTCACTCTCTCATGTGGACTGTATGCACACAGGGAGCAGTGAAGGAAAGTAGCTGAACACTCAATTACTCAAGTACTGTACTTATACTGTACTTGTACTAACTACAATTTTAAGGTATTTTATTTGAGTAAGTCCATTTTATGTTATTTATACTTTATATTTATACTATACCACAGTTCAGAGGGAAATATGTTGATTAAAAAAATAGGGTTTACTACATTAATTTAATAGCTATAGTTATTTTAAATGAAAAAAAACCATAACATGATATGACGATGATATGACAAGATTATAAAATACGATAGTTAAAGATTAAACCAGTCGTTTCCAAACGTTTTTCCTTGTTGTGTTTCTATACATTCTCAGCTGATCTTTGCCTCTAAACTTCATTTAAACTCAATTGTTCAAGAGGTAATATTATGGTAATATTATCCAGCAAAGATTGGAGAAAAGTCTAAAAAATAAATACAAATGTGCAGATGCTTGTATTTCTTTATAAAAATATATCAGCCACAGGGGCCATAATAACTACTCAAATAAGATTTTAAATTCAGAACTTTTACAAGGGACAAAGTATTCTTACATTGTTGTATTGCTGCTTTTACATAAGTAAGGAATTAACTGAGTTAATTGTCTGACAGATTATATTTGATTCCCATGTTGTTTCTGTCTGTTACTGGGAACAGGATGCTCTTGTAAGAACGACACATTGTGCAAACTAGTCGGTTTCGAGCAAACTGCCCCTGTTTGAATCTGTTATGTTTGTATATCTGCTATCATATAAGTTATACAACTTACAATAGTTACAAGTATTGAAAGTATGAAAAAAAAACACGTGGATTTGTTTTCAAATCGGAAACCTTTGGTTGCTTTAATCTCTTAATCACTGTGAACATCTGCACTACACACTCTGCCACAATCCTTTCTGCGTGAACCAGAGATTACAGCACTTTTAGGAATGATGCACCCGTTGTAGTTTTCCACGTGACAGGTGTAATGTCTTCCTTTTTATGACCTTTACTTTCTGTCATTCTTCCAAATGTTTCGCACTGGAGCACACAGCAGCCTGTTCAACTCATTCATCCTCAACTCACTCGCAGCTTATGGCTGCTGACAGATGAAAACCACTTCTCTCTTTTGCCTGTTTTGGAAATGATTCAACGCCTCCCAAACACCCAAAGGGTCATGAAACATACTTAACACATCTACAACCCTGCGAACTTTAAATTCAAGCAAGGAAAGACACCAAAATTCAGCTGGACATTTTTCTTTGACAGCTGCATTATTCTCTTGGACAGCGTGTTAAAGGAAACCTCTGAGTCATCACTTACAAGTTGTCACTCATTGGCTAAAATGGGTTTCAGGTCATTCATTATCCAAACCTGAAGCAGTGCAACACCTTTCCTCACAGGGGAAATCAATCTCTCTTCTCTTATACAATGTGTGACTTTGTGATGTTGAAGATGATGTATCACTGTCAAACAGACCAGCACGTATTGGCACGATTAGCAATTAAGCATGTGGAAGCTCAATTACCTCGAGCCAGTGAAGTTAAATTAATGCATCTGTGGTTAATTAATGACTGACGGTCTGAGAATGAGAAAGCAAGTCGATTTCACTCAGTTGCGTTCTAGATGGAGACTCGAGAGGGAAACTCTCTTCCCATTTCTCCCAGTCCCAGCGTATACTTCCTAATTCATTCCAGTCCCACGACTTGAAGTCGTGATCCCATTTTAATCTTGATAAACTGTTTCCTATGTTGAGTATTACAGTGATCCTATCCTGAGAACATGGGCAGGTCTAAGCTTGTAGATGTAAAAGTGATATTGTTTTGGCTGAACTTATATTGAACAAATAACAATTCATAATAATAATAATAATAATAATTTGCTTTCACAAACCAAGAGATAGTTTATCAAGAATGCATGTTATTGGCATGAAAGCACAAGTGAACCAGACTCTTGGAGAAACAGTTTCTACCATTTAACAGAGGTGGAGAGTGAGTGGCGGTGGGAGTGTCGCTGCTGCCGGGCGCTGAGGTGGAGAGAGGGCGAGAAAAGCAGCCTCTGTGCAGCAGTGACATGAAGGCGACAGGGTGTGACAGGTTGAGCTATCAGACCGCAGGGTGCACAAGTAGAAATCTTTCACTTTCTCACACAAAGACACACATACACAAACTTTCACACACTTCACACAGCGCACAGTCAGGTCAAATGTTGGTACCACTCTTGAAGCAACTAATGGCTTTATTATTGGTTATTAAAGTATTTACTGTTGCTTTACAGATCAGTTTGAGTCATTATGTTGCTAAGTTGTGAAAACTCCCCTTAGCTGGTGTTGATCCTTTCTATTTCTTAATGTTGCCTGCAGTAAAAATGATAAGCACAACTTTTGGGTTTCCTGGTTGTGAAAAAGTACAAGGTTTACTCTAAAGTGAGAAACTCATGACCTTTTGTCAGTGATTTTCTATTACACAGTCTAATATGGTCTGTGGGCAGTGAGAACTGGATAAGTCTTTGTAATAGATTTAAGAGCTATTTTGCACTTTTTCACAAGCTGGCAACCCAAACATTTTTTCTAATTAATGTCTTATCACTGATCTTTAATTCATTAATAAAATAATAAAGTACAGCTTCTCACAAAGTGGTACCAAACAACTTTTATCCATTCATCATGAGCAAAGCAGATGTACATGCAAACGTAATTTGGCAGGTGAAAGATTAAACACACATCCTGCATGCAAACGTGAGCAAAGATTTCAAACACTGCAAACGAACACTATACCTGCATGCACTTGCACACATTCTCTCATGCTCACAATAGAAACGCACAAATGTATTTCAAGCTGGATTTTTGATTTTATCCTAAGAGCACTTAGCAGCACTGCCTACCTGGAGCATCTGTGCTTCAGGTAAGGCAGTGTAAAGTACCTGCTGCACACGAATGCACTTCTGCCTCAACATGTGGTCAGTATGATGCTCTTCTCCTCAGAAACATCTGATGTTTTGCGTCTGAAACCACCTGCCGACAAGATGTGCTGACATGGACAGCACTTTAAACTGCGAGCGCTCAAAAGGCCTCGGCTTAGACGTTGGAAACTTTCCTCAGGGTGTCCGTGAGCCCACTGAACCCTTCTCAATTGGATCTGACAAATTTGTCACTGAGCCTGAGGTTAGGCTGTTCATCAAGGCAGACATTTGCATGTTTATACGGATGCTGTTTTGCTAGAAACAGCTTCTAAAGAATGCACTGTGATATTTCTTACTGTGTTGAAGCATGAAAAAGCATACAAAATTAATCTACTGTACATAAAGCTTACATCAGAACTCAATTAACCTGTGTTGCAAGTATTGTTTGTGTAATTATACTGTACAGGTGTGTGTTATATCTGACAGTTCAAGTACTAAAGAGGACTATGAGGTACTATTACTTGTTGGTTATTGAGTTTCAAATAGTGTACATGACTGCCATATATTATACCCACGTCTTTACTCCAATCCAGTACAACTGCACAGACACACACGCCTCACTGCTTGTCCAGAGTTCCTCCCTGGGGGGTCACAGTGGCAAGGAGAGGGGGATTTCACGCTTGACCTTCCCCTCACAGCTTCGTGAGCCCCTTCACTCCCGCCTTGATTCTCTTGACCTACTTGGTCATCCTGGAGCAAGCCACTTATAATACCTACGTCTAACCAAGCAGCACGCTGTCTCTCCCCTCTCTCGCTCTCATACACGCACATACACATCTGTCTCACACATCTGTCTGTTGGTTTCTCCCTCTGCAGGGCTCTTTAGCGGTGGCCTCTGACTGTGACTGATGCAAAAGTTTAGAGATAAAGGTTTAATCCCTTTGTGCCAAATATTGTTTTTGAATTCTGGGAAATGAATTGCCCCTGGCTCTCCAATCCCATTGTTTGTATTTTAATCCAAATCTCCTGGGATCTCTCATGTGTTTTCACATGTGTGGAGAGCTGCAACATTCACATCAACTTAAATAGAGAGGAGTCCCTCTTAAAGCACATGCAATCCTGGAAAAAAGGACATAATCTTACATTATTTCGAACAATTCAGCCACATTTTCCCTTAAAAAATATCAGGACTGATTGTCTATGGTGGAGGGTGTTATGAGTATCAACGAGTAATTTGTTGTTTTAGAAAATTGACAGTATATCAGAACAAAGTGTCACAGCTTCGCCTGCCTCAGACGATATGCTGTTAAGACTCCAGTGATCACAGTGCAGACTCTCTTTGTGCCAAGCTCTGGGGATTCCCCTCCTCTTCCTCATCCTTTCTCACCCTCCCTCATCCACTCCACACCCCCAGAGGAGGTGGCTGGAGCGTCAGCAGCACTCAGTGGAATCCAGAGCGCCTGTTTCTCCCCCCCTACGAGCACCACTTAAGGCCTCCTGTCTCACACTGCAGCCCCGGCGGTAGTTGGGAACCATTTTCTACTCAGATGAGCACAAACAAAGACATGCATGTGCAGGAGTGAGGGAAGAGGGAGGCAGAGGGGAGGAGGAGGAGGAGGAGGCCAGTGGCGTGTTTGGTAAACAGCGAAAAAGCTGAAGGGAGCGGCCACTCGGGAGGAGAGAAAGAGGGGAAGGGGAAGTGGAGGAGAAGGAACGTGAGAAGGGGGGACAAAAGGGGATCGTACGCTGAGGTATGACTGAATCGGAAGCCGGTAAAGAGTTGAGTAAAGGAAATTGCAGGGGCTTCCATGTCACAATCCGCAGATGGGCTGTTCACAAAGGAAGGGGATGGCACACCTGGCACTGAACAAACACATATGTATGCACAGACGCACAGCTGGAACTGTACATACGGCTCTAAGTGGTATGCATGCATCCTCCTGCACATACACATTCACGTAAACCATTACAGATCAGAAACAACTCATTCATTCACACACAGCATTCACACAGACACTGCTCCTGCCTCTACAAATACACTCCAGAGAAAGTGTGCCCATCCCTTAACAACACTCTGTAAGCTCTTCAGTGTTGCCCTGAGTCTTGCCCTGTTTGTGCATACAAGGGTCAAACCCAAAGATGACAAAGTCCTCATATCAAAGCCCACACACTCCCAATTGACCGAGTGCTTCTCCCTGACCCCGTTGTTTTATTTGAGTCCTAATAACTCTCCTAATTAAAGCCCCTTCCTATTATTTTTTTCCCTCCTCTCCCCTGTAAAAGGGCTGGGTTTCAAAGTGCTAATAAAATAAACTAGAGGGGGCCCGTTTCTTTATTTGTATGTGTGTGAAGAGTGTGTGGGAGAAGAAGACAGGGAAAGGAGGGGGGAGTTGGAAGGACAGAGGTTTTAGGTTCAGAGGGGGGTAAAAGAAACAGAGGTCAGTGGAAACAAAGAAGAGAGAGACCCTGGGGTCAAGCTGCCTGGTGTCCACAGTCACTGGGCTGGAGTTGTTGCAGGGCGAATGGTCCCGCTTGTATAATCGCCGGGGTACGTTTTGTCCACGAGTGTAGGATAGAATATATCACAGACTGCTGACAGACGAACAATAGCTCACGTTTTGTGGAAGTCCAAGAGGAGCCTTCACGGATCCTTTGACTTGGCTGGTACATCTGGAAGAGCCAAGATTAACCCTGCGTTTACTGGCCTCGCGTATGGCTGACCCTTTTGACCCGAACTGCAGTCTAAACAATATCGCTTATGGGTTAATATAGGACTCAAAGACGCCCTATAGATGGGGCATCAGTGAATCATCCTCTTAGGAGCAAATGGGATAAAATCAATACAATAATGTTGCGTGCTGTGGGGAGATTACCAACAGCTGGCTATTTTCAGTTGGATAGAAAGTGAAACAAGGGGCACAAGAGTCTACAGCCACGCTAGCGGTTCTGTGAAACTGGTCTTAAGCTGCCAGTATGATTCTTCGAAACTACTTGCCGGATGGTGGAATAGCAGTGGAAACCTCATCCGCCCACACCTTTCAGAGATCAGATTGTGGAGCCTGTGTCCGGCAATTTCTCTCAGAAACCCACAATCTGACATTCCCAAACACTTCACTCCCTGATTGGCCAGCTGTGAGACAGGAGTAGCCTTTCACACGTGACTTTTTCTGCAACATCTACAACCAAGTGCTTTCAAGTGCCTTCATGAAACCCTTCAAGAAGTGACAGTATGAAAATGTGCACCATTACCACAATATTTAATTACATTAAATTAAGGGGACACGTATATGCCATCAGAAGCGCTTGTCAGATGGCTCCCCTACACTTTTTCAACATCAGATTAGGGGTTTGACAACTTTTGTAATTTCAGAACAACTACAAGCACATTTGACTTCTGACGAGGTCAGACAACATGTCATTCGAAGTAGTTCTTTTCTAGCATAACCCAGCCCACAGGCATTAGCACACTAACATGCTCACAATGGCAATGCTAGCATGTTGAAGCTTAGTGGGTATAAGGTTTCTCATCCTAGTTAAACACTTTAGCATGCAACATATTTGGTTAACATCCAGTAATCACTACTAACCACAGTTGAGGACAAGTCAGAAGGTCAACAAAGTCATTAGGATTGTGGGGACCATGAGAGTCTGTCCAAAATTTCACGGTAATCCATCCAATAGGCGTTCAGATTTTTTGGTGGAACTTCTGACCAACCAAACAGACATTGCCATCTGTAGATCCACACAGTTGCTAAAAGCTAAGAAATAATATCTAATACAAACATTCATGTGCGTCATCCAACACTAGGGTACGGCAGGTGCAAAGTGACACCACTGACCACATGAGAAAACTGCTAATCAATTTTTTTTATGATATTTGAAGCTCAGCCATAAACGTGCTCAATCTCTGTTAACTCTCTGTTTGGTTTTATGATGATAAACATGTCGGAGTGGAGGTTTATGAGTGTGGCTGCGTCTTTGTGCAGCGACTATAAAAGCAGCTATGCGAATATCATATGCTTCATGGGTCTGCCGCATGTTCCTGTACGCTGGCTGTCATTCAAATCCCACAAAATAACCTAAACACTGGTGTTTGAATAACTTACAACCTCTTGACTAAAAACATCAGCACTGAGTAATACCCAAGGGGAGAAGCAAAAACATAATATGATGATATGATAATAGCTTCAGGCTGTGCATGAGATATAAACGTGATCATATAGGGTGTTGAGTACTCCAGGAGGGATAAGGGAGGCAGAGAAAGTTATGTGTCAGGGTTCAGCCATGAGTAACTGGGAGCCCAGGAGAGGCTGAGGGAAGATTTGGGGTAATCATTATGTGAAGAGAGGGAATATGTATCACGTTTGGCTCAGCCACACATACAAGGGTTGTTTAAAATGTTGAACGAAAGTGGATAGAGAGATGTCAAAATATGTTTATGAGGAGAAAGCCACTTAAGGGAAAGGGTAACTAGCCAAAGTGTGCAAACTGGGTCATAGCTTGTACAAAAAATTGATGTGATTGACAGCAAGTGGAAATGGAGGGGGGGGGGGGGGGGGCAATCGGAATGAGACACAGGTTCAAAGCTAGGGAGCAGGAGTGGAAAGATCACAGAGGTTGAGAGGGAGCTGAGAGAGGGTAAAGAGGGAACCCAGAGAGAAGGCTTTGAAAGAGTCTTATCTGTGACCCATCTGTCCTGACATGCACACTCCTCTGGTTAGTGCCCTGGAGGGGAGGGAAGGGGAGCTGCATGCGTGTCAGTAACTGAGTGTGCAGGGCTTAGGGCTAAGGCCTTGGCCTGTGCACTCTGGCCCGCAAACCAGCCTAACCAGCCCCATGCCTTAACACCCCTAGGAAAAACTCCCATGACTTACTGCTGTGATCATGTGATTGACTGAGCTGCGCCAGGGGAACAAAAAAACACTTTAACAAAAAGGCTGACACACATCAGTGAAGATACAGATATTACTTTCTTTGACAATTCACTTTTCATCTTTGCTGTCAGCTGATTTGTCAGAAACTTTATCAGTGGCGTCTCATTTCTCTTTGGTCATTTGGCAAAAAGATCAACAGATCTGTAGTGGGGCTGATGACCACGTGTATTCGGGGAATTTTTGAGGCAAAAATGTCAGAAAAACAAAATACTGACGTTTGAGATGTTATTAATTCTTAGAGTAATTATGTTATTGAGCTAAAACCAAACAACATATCATCTACATCAACAACTTTTATTCCTGTCAGTGGAACAAAGCTCTAAAAAGTGACATTTCCAACTCATGCCTGATTATATTCCCAATTCTGTCCTCTACTACCAAATCACTAGTTTTAGTTCATTAAGTGCAAGTCACATAAAATAAACAACACCAGATACCTTGTTGCTAAGATGTTTTGGAGACACCTGACCCTCCTGAAAGTCATTTTCACATCACCTATTTCAGCAATTGTCAGAAGTCATACATCACAAAACTCATTGGCAGTCTCACGAAACTAAAATACTTCTTGACTTTTTAGTTAAAATTAGTGTTTTCTTATGTTCTTAATTCTCCTAACTAATACCTCCACTATTAACCTTTTACGTCAGTGATTAACAAAGCATTTACTCTAAGTAAAACTAAATACAGCGTAAAATAAAGAGAACATTGACTCAGTCTTAAGGAGGGAAAGCTGCTTTCAATATCTCAGCAATCTCAGAAAACAAGGTGCAAAGGGCTACCTTCTGACAGTGCACAATAATTATGAGGTTTAGCCAATTACTATGCTACAAAACGTTTGAAAAAAAAAATGAATATAAAAAAGCATTTCTAAGAAAAACCCTTCAGTTGTGATTAGGAATCAGTTCCCACCCTTACCATCCAAAGCAAATATCTATCAGTCCAAGTTGTTTTGCATCAAAATCCAACCTCCTAAGATGTTTGACTTTACTTGCATGTACAGCACACCTGGGAGATTTACCATAATGAATACCTGATGTGGTGAAGCAGTTAATTCCGCCTATAAAATAACTCCCTTCCTCCTTCCTGTGGGCCCCGGCTGTTGTTTATCAAACGAGGTAACGTCCTGTCATGTGACCCCTCCTCCCTCTCAGCAACCCACCTGTGTGGACTTTTCTCTTAATCCCCCTCTAGCCCCCCCCTCTTTTTTTTTTTTTTGCTCTGTGCTTTGAATACTTAGACTACTGAGTGTAACTAATTCTCCCACACAAGGATATTGTCTTCTCCCTATCTCTGCTTTTGTCCTTCCTTTTCAAGCCAGCTATTCACTGATTTCATTAGTTGGCAGTGTGGTGAGAGAGAGAGCTGGCGAAGGGGGGGGGTTTCCAATTAAAAGGCCTTAATAGCCTATTACCATCACCTTAGGTTCAACTCGGCTTTTTTTTTACAACATGAAACCAGCAAAAGATTAATCACCAGACCAGCATGAGAGGTTTTAAAAGCTATTCTGTGATTATTAAACTGTAATTAGGACTGATGATTTTGACCTGCCTTCCACAATGGTTTTGCTACTACACTGTGTAACATGTAGAACTATTCTCATTAACAACAAAGATTACAAGGACAAAACTGTACTACTCTGACAGTTTTCTTAGTGACAAACCATTGCTGTTGCGCAATGACATCAGGTTTTACATTAAAGGCAATAAATGTAATGATCGTTGTTCCTGGTGGGGGTTTAAATTAAATGTGTTTAACAGGCTGCTTTCCCTGCACACATGCTGCACAGATCCTGCAGCTGACCAGGGGGCCAGAAGACGAAGCCAGTCCCCAGGGATGACCCAACCACCCTTTCTCAGACACCCATTTGTCGTACCCCAACCCCCCTCCTCCCTCCCGATGGATGACCCTGCAACCAGCAGGGGTCAGCTGCGCAGAAGGGGCCTCCCGCACCCCAGCCCTCGGTCCGGAGCCACAGCGTAAATCAGCGGCTGTTCATCACGGGAACCCTGCCCTGCCCAGGGTCCCAGCCCAGCCTGGCACCATCTGTCCCCGGACTCTGACGCAGAAGCAGCACTGCCAAGGTGGGTTCCCACTGACCTGCTGTACCCTCCAGGCCATATGGGCCAGACCTGGGACCGGAGACAGATCCATCACCACTGGAGTCTGGACATGATAGAAGGGCACGGTGTATCGACGAAACAGTAGTTCAGCTCTGTATGTGTGTGAAACTGAGCTCATGCAGAGGACAAATTAAAATAAATGTGGACAAATCAAGAGGAATTCCTTATAAGAAAATTACAGCCATTAGTTCGACACAACAAGACCAACGGCATTAGTTGAATAACTGCTTTTCTGACTAAACATTTAGGAAAAACTGACCTTAGTTTAATAATATAGAGAATACTTGTATCAGCTTTGATTAAATATAAACTATAATTTGTTTTTTGGACAGCTTTAATTAAAAATACATAGATGACCCTTCTGCTACAAAAACCACCCCTATTCATTTCACTGACACACCTGCGCAGTGACATCTTAATGGATTCCAACTACTTATTAATCTGCATAAGAAAACAATTACAAAGGGTGGACAGAGTACTAGAATATCCTAATCAGGTAAATCAAATATTTCAAGAACATTACTTGGCATAAGTAGAAGATTACTTGTGGAGAAAACTATTCAAGTAGAAGAAGAAAAGCAGCAACAACCCAAGTCCTGATTGTGACCATTTTTTTTTTTGTTTTTAACCAAGTTTTCTCTGGATTGCCGTGTGAGGTTCAAAAGAAACTTAAGTGGAGTCTTCTTCTGATTAGGCCTTAATTACACAGCTGTAGGCTACTCTTAAATTCCTGCTTTTCTTGCTTAAAGTAGTTGAGCAGACTGCTTTTTAACAGCAACATCTACTTAAGTGAAGGCAAAATTACTGATCTTAGAATATACGTGAAAAAGGAAAAGTCCGCAAAAAAAGCAACTCAATTAAAACACTTGCATTTCGCCTCTGGTTAAAATAAGACACCATCTATTATGCTGACTTGACCAACTGTTATTTTGCTGTATAACTGCCATTGACTAAATAGGTGATGAACTACTCACACATGTAAAACAGTCCAACCTTTTAAGTGCAAGACAAGTCCCTACACTCCACCTCATCACCCTTGACGATTTGACGTCTTTTCCCTCTCCATCATAACGGCACCTGGAATTGTGACACGTAAATCTTATCGGCAGAGACAGTCTGCGGGTCCCCGGGCAGTGCAGCCCCAGCTTATTGCTTTCTCTCACAGCTCCGGCCTTGCTTCTTGCCCCCTTAGGCCTGGCTCTAATGGGTGAGCAGGGGTCATAAAGTGGTTGTGTTACTGTTTTCCTTTTTCCAAACCAGTGACACCAGTTGTTCACCCTCCTCACCAGCGCCTTTTGTGAGGCCTGACAGGCTGTCAGTTCCAGGCGGAGGATAATTGTAGAAGACGACATGCATTACCTTGAGGTGACACCACATTCCACTGAAGGTCTGTCTTTATGAGCTAACAATAACTTTGAATAGCTTTGCAGCAAAGCATTAAAAGTTTTCTTCGGGTCTGAGGAGTATGTTTGTTGCCATCGCATTCTTGCGTTGCATCACATCTAAACAAATATCTTTAAAAATATGTGGAGCAAATTAATCTCGCAGATGAGCGATAATTAAAGGACAGGTTGTTGGTTAAGACTACCACTGACAATTTTCGACATATATTTTTTGTCTTATCACTCTCACGGGCTTGAGGAATGATTTTTGGCCATCATCAGGGTTGAGGGAAGGACAAGAAGACCTTCACAGTGACACATACAACCCCAAGACAAAAATAGACGCCCACCCACATACACGCGCACAGTAAAGAGCGTGTCATTCTGAGAACAAGCGCAAACTACTGAACATTTTGTACTTTTGTCCCCTGGTTTGTTCAACCAATCACTACAGAGCTGAGATCAGAAGCATACAAAAATATAACTGAGCTATAATCCAGTGAATCATAGGTTAACTGCAAGAAATATTTTTGTTACCTCTGGGACTGTTTTCTGCTTTTTTTTTTGTACTATAGTAAGTGCAGCGAACTACAACACTTGGTATTGAATTAACAGTTAGATTTTTAACGTAATAAAATTTATTAGCTGGTTTCTAACAGTTACTCGTGTTATCTTGTCAATAGTTTGTGTTTCAGTATGACTACATGTACAACCCTAAGGAGAAAATGAACACTGACTGGGTAATTGATGTTCAACTTTAAGGGGAATAATGAAGACATCTTGTATTCATCAGCTTGTTCACCCAGCTCATTTTGTCATTTAATCTGTGAATATACTGCCCTCATGTGTTGAGTCAGTGGTACTGGCTTCACAGTTTTTCAGTCTCTTAAAAAAAATACACAACATGCACATAGGTAAGAGTTGTGGGTCACTGTAAACGTTCCTTCTATGCATGCCAAATTATTTCAGAAATCAATAGTACTCAATAATAGTACTTAGAGAGTAGGGTGGGGGGACCTGATTATTAAGACTTGAACGTGAATGCAATGACACTGCCTCATTGTTTCAGTCAAACAGATCACAGATTCATACATCTTGCGGGGTTCATTTCGGTTATGGTAAAGAACACTGTAACAGAATTTAAGCGTTACCCCTTGCCACTCACAGAGTTTCAGTATCCTGCCTGGTTAAGTATTTTTATTCAAACGTTCAATCGTGAATTGCAGAAATGTATTTACAATTTTCTAAGAATTTTGCTTACCTTCATTCACTTGCAGAAATGAGGAAACGTGACCTTCTACTATCTACTTTTGGCCCGTGATACGACGCAATAGACAAAGAGGTTTTTACTGACACACACATTAAACATACAAAGATCAGAATCTAAATGCCAATGCTGTTTAGGCAATAGGCACCTCCCTGCCAGTAATATTTGAACTTAGCTCCATTAATCAAATACCACTGAGACTATGAGAAAGAGCACTGTGATGGAACCATATTGTCCTATGGAATTTTATTGTCTGTGCTAGTTGTCGTGGCAAAATTTACATCATAAACTTAATGTTTACAGTGAGTGTTATACCTCTCTTACAGCAATCACCTGCATTCTTCACACTTCAGTGCAGCACTGCTTCTCAGTCCAACACTTCAGTCTCGTCCAGCCTTCAATTTCTCCTCCATTGTGTGATCTCCCTTCGATCCTCCCATGCAGGGTGGACTCTTAGCCAAGGCGGGGTTACTCCCCCACTGCTCAGGAGTTTTCGCCTGTATAGCCAGTGCATGAACGCAGGTACTCAACTCCTCCTTCAAAGCCTCATTAACCAGACGGTGGCGCTGTATCAGCGGCAGACCCTCAAACTGGGAGCTAACAACCAGGACACGAAAATGGGATTCAGAACCAGGGGGCACAGCATGCATGTGGCTCTCATTGTGGACCTCTAGGTGTTCAGGCTCGAGTCTATTGGTTAGTTTGGTTCTGATAGCCCTCTCAACAGGCCGGCTAGGGTCTGGGTCCATGTGTGGTCTGAAGTGGGCCAGAGGCCGGCTTAAGGCAAGACTGGTGGAGACAGGCCGAACACAGCGGAGGACACTGGGCAGCATCAAGAGGTTGTGGCTGGAGACCACCTAAGAGAGGATGGTGGGTATAAATAAAGATAACATGCTATTTAATGATATGACAGATGTTCATGTTCTGGCAGGTATCTTATTAGGTATTGAAAATTGTTTATTATATCTGCCAATGCAAAATCTCTCAAGTTATTCAAGCACATAAAGATGCTAAACTGCCATACGCAAAACCAGCTAACCCCGTAAATTTAAACCGGGTTAGAATCCAGAAGCTCAAGTTAAAGAATGAATGCAGACTAAACACGTGTTGTCGACTCAAATTAATCAGAGCTCAAATCGCCTAAAGTCACTGTTATAGTTCCATATAAGTCGGTGACAAGACTTCTCATCATGGCAACGCCTTTGCTGTGCTAGTTTTATTGTTAGCTGGGTCAACATTCAAGCTAAACTACAGCCAATGAACTTCAATGCTCATTTGCTAGCATTAGCGGTTAGCTTACATTAAAAACATCTGCCAATATGCACGTAAACTGACACAATGCAACCGAGTCTTTACACCGAACAACTGCATACAACATAGCATATCCGCCCGTGTGTTTGATTGTACAGTTAACCAATAACTGAAGAAGCAAACGTTTGCTAAAGTGCAAAGTGATTTTAGCTGCTCACCTCAGGTGTAAAGTCAGTTGAGGCTCTGGAACCGTTGCGTAACACTCACCGGAAGTGCCAGCGGAAACGCTGGGTTTTGTAGTTTTTAAGCGCCTTTTAAAAAAAAGTTCTATGATCCAGTCCTGTGCATGACCACATGCCTACACCGATGGTTTTTTTAAACATTATTTACTACCTTATTTATATCACATTTAATCTCCGTTATTTTCGAATAAAATCCTTAAAAGTAGTTCCGGTGGGGGAAAAAAATCAAAATAAAAGTCAGGATGAGTTGGTGTTAGAATTTCGACATAAAAGCATACGTTTACAAAAATCAAAATAATAGCCACACTGAAGCCTGCTGCATTGCAGTTGTTCTCAGCTGTTCTTTTCCCCTGTCTGTTACACTTTACCACAGAAGGATTAAACTATTTATATTGGAAGACATAGGCAATAACTATCAAGCCAAAGTTCCAGTGGTTTCCATAATAACCATAATAGCCCATATAAAAATCAGTATTTATTGACAAAGAAATGACAAAGATTGACTTTTTATTTTTTTTCCACTTGTTTATTCTTCATGGTTCTTTGTTATCCATTGTGATTCCAAAGGGTCAGTTGCACAGTAAAGTGCAAACCCAATCAAAAATCAGCAATGAGAAAATATAAGAAAAAAATCTCACACACCTTTAAACAGAACTGATGTTGTCACATTTAGGCTAACTATGATTCATAACTGGCATTTAACATTGATGTATTTACTTCTATTTCATTCTCATTTACAAAATGCACAAAATCAAAGACAACATACAGCATTGTTCATTTACACTTTTTTTTATAACCTTTTTTTATAGTCATGGTTCCACAAACAGTTTCTATACTTACAAACGATCAACTACAGTTTCTACAGCACAGTACAATGACAAAGGTGATAAATTCTTTGTTACATTTAATTAATGGCAATGCAATCTTATTGACAAAAGCCTCAAGACCTAGGGTTGTTTTAGAGAGTACACACGAATGTTAGCTGTTTAGTCTTGTGTCATTATTAAGCCAACACTCAGCATTTTAGTGAACAAGGCCAGCATATAGTAATGTGCTCCAATTCCCAATAGCCTCAAAGGAGAGAATAAGAGACAAATACCCAAATACTTATTGCTTTGTTAACTTTTTGCACTCACAATTGACTGTTGCTCAGGCAACAAGTTAATTATACAAAAAACCCTGTAACGTAAGCTAAGATATGTATCTACGAGAGACAATCTTGACTTGGACGGAGCCTGAACTGAGACGGGTTAGCGTTTTAACAGCATTCCATGTCGAACAAATACAACAGTTATTTTGACATCGTTGTTCTCAATTCCATTGGTGTTACAGGACAACATACAGAGAATAGGACTGCTGGATGCTTAGCTTTTATGTTTGTACAGTTAATGTGCATTTATATACTATCAATGTGCTTCTAAGAGGGGATCTGGGCAAATTTTGCTTTCTGACTTGCTGGCTGTTTTGGCTTCTAAAGCCATTATTTCTTGCAGTTTTAAAACAAGACTATCTGGACTCCTAAAGACAAGTTCTCAGGTGAGTTGTGGGGGAAAAAAAAGTCTTCATTACCACATACAATAATAAGTCCAGCTGTTCTTGTTTCACATGACCAATAGCCGAAAACCTGCAAAGACTCACTGCAATATAGTATATTTCCAGGGGTCCAGATTTGAAGAGCTAACTTATTAGTTACATCATAGTTATTTTTATTTACATATATTCATATCTATAACAGAGAATTGATGGTGTAATGTGTAAACTCAGGCCATACAAAATATTTGGCAATAATTAAAGAGAGGTGGTATTCATGGCACACTCATAGATAATGGGTCAGATGTCAAATTTGATATTAGATTAGTGTGAGACTGGAGCGAGATGGTGAAATGCAAGGGGCAGGTCATCAAAGTCTGAAGCACCTATGTTCACAACTGCACTCATGTTCACAATATTGTCATTTGGTAGGTTTTGGTCTTTGTGCTCTTGCTAAACGCTCGCGTGGTTCTTCATTAAACCTCTAGCAAGGCTGCATCAGGATGTGTCTTGAAGAACTCAAGGCATTCACAATTGTGCATGTACGACAGTGTACACTTAGTGCAATGGGTTGTCTATTTTCTTTAACTGTCTTGAGTCTACGTATGGCTGCTATCCTACAAAATGGCAGTTTGGACAAAAACATTTTCTATTAATCTGACATGTCGATGATTGTTTTGCTTTTCTTTTATCATGCAATTGTGAACATATTACTCTTACTTTTCGGGATCAGGGGAATGTGGCAATAATCTTCGCCAACACTCTGTGCTGTTACCTGTGTGGGATATATGACAATCAGCCCTTGGCAGTGAGTTCTCTAAGGTGAATCTCATGTTGTATCTAGCTACAGTTGTATAATAAAGCAAGTAAGTAAACACAAGGTCCCAGTGCACTCCAAATTCATACCCTCATTAGCAGAACAATCCTTTTCAACTGCAATTAATTGTCACTGTTCAGTGTGTTACATGTCCCAAGGACGTATACATCCCAAATAAGGAAAATATAAAATAGAACTGCTGTTTTTAGTTTGGGTGCAGTATTTTCCAGCAATTTCAATATTTGCTCTCCTGACACTAAGCTTCACTCTTTTACACTGTCTTGATCCAAGAGCAATAAACAAGTTGACCATGTCCAGTATGCTATCACACCATGTTCAGTTCAGTATACCCATCAACCAATAAAATAGAGTTTGCCAAATGTGAAATGGTAAAAGACAAAAAATAAATAAATAATTTTTTAAAAATCTCAATATTGCAGAGGTTCAATATTGCACTAAGAAGCACACTCACATTAATATAAACATTCAGTTCACACAAAGAATTATATTATAGTTTATCTGTCATCTCTTACACACTTAACATACTTTGTGCCTGCACTAAGACCATCAAAACTAAGCCTTTCTGTGTAACTTTTTTTTATGTAATAGTATGATTTAAGTGAGTAAAGGAATATTTTCATTTTGAACCTGTCTTGTGCAGTGTGCTCTAAGGAAAGCGGGGTAAGATTCACCAGTGTTTTATGGTATCACTGTTTGCAACAGCAGAAATAAAGCATTGTGCTGTATTTTATGTGTCCGAAATGTCAAAATATTATGGCAACTTAAGCCAGACCAATCAATAAGCAAATGCAACATGTCCAAAATGCTGTTTACATGTTGTACTCTCAATTTTCATAAAATTAGATACATACTTTGTGACATGCATAACACCCCCCAAAGCATATTTTCTAAGAGACAAACATACTGTAAGTCTGGGAGGAGAGGTACTAAAAAGGCATTTCTTACAAAGGGATATACAGTATGATTGAAAAATGATGATTGAGTGTGAGATTCTGAACATTTTCATTGAGTCAAGAAAATGTTAGGGACATTCACATTGGCTATTGGTTGTGCTTTAAATGTACATTTCAACAAATAGCTTCATCTCTGTGATGAAATGGCAATGATGACAGCACACAACTTTCACGTAGCATGGGAAACATATTTGTTAATTGGTTTGAACGATCTCGTGACTGTTCGATCAAAAACAATGCTTTAAAGGGAAAAGGAATTCGATTTATCTCCTTATCGCATTTTAACAATAATGGAATGTTCTATAATCTATAAAATGGCAGTTAGTCTGTACACCAACACAAGACTTCGGGAGACGAAGAATGAGAACAGGTCTTTGTTAAAAAGAGAAAACCAAGAGAGGTGAGTCTTGGTTTTACCACACAAAGTCAAAAATGCTTCAAATCAAGGCATAAAATGTCGAATTTTTGATTCTACGTCCAACAATGGCAAAGTACTCAAGACTTGAAAGGTCAGTTGTATTTGCTCAGAAGAATGGAGGTGACTACAGAGAACTCTGCAACAATGGCTAGTGGTCATTTCTATGAGTCTATTTGCATGGCTCATTGTCAAGAGCCCCATCACCTCACCTCCAACCCCAGCTATATGTACTTAGAAAAGGGGGACCAAATCTAAATGTACTGTTGTATTCCAGGGAAATAAAATAAAGTTCTCACTGAACACCTTAAAATTATGTTTCCCTCACCTTTTCATTGGCACCAATTCTGAGCAATCATGAATAATTTGTCTCAGTCAGCTCAAGGTTTATTCAGGCATTGTAATGCTCTACTTATCTTTATAGCACAGAGGGGCAGATATCATAGAACCACCAATATTTACAGCTCAGCAGATCTGTGTTGGTCTTCTGCATTGTGTTATGTGCACAGACTTTACTATATGATTGTTGGGGAGGGGTTAGAGGGTAGGATCTGGAGGGCTCTTGAGCTGTTCATTCACAGTGTGGCGAAAACTCTTCTGCCCCCTGGAAAGTTGTTGGCGCCACACTATTGCAGCACCTGGCCCCGAGTTTCTGGAAGTTTGAGGGCCAGAAAACTGCCCGCCGCCAGTGCCCCCGAGGCAAAGAGTATGGGTACAGCCTTGGTTATACCAACGAACGAGGTGAAGATGCTTATACCCAGCACAGCCGCTAATTTACAGAGGGCGTTGAGGAAGCCAAATGCTGTGGTTCTGGGAAAAAAAGAGGAGATACGAGACAGAGTCAATTCCTTGTTTGTCAATTAATCACATTTAAAGTGGGCATAAAAACAACCAAAGAAGAAAATCAATGAAGTAATACAGCAACATTAGATTTATCTTCCATTTTGTACCCCTGGTACAGCAATTTTCTTAATGAATTTAACTGTTTAAAGGTCTCTTGGCACATATTCATTGCGGCGGCTGTAGGTACAGTATATAACCACAAGATGGAGCTACATCTCATAAAATCAAAATTCTCAAAAGCTGTTTTACTGAAAACAAAGGGGCAACACAAAAGATGCCCGTTCCTGTTTTGCTGACTGTTAAGCTCCATACAAACAGTCATGTTTTATGTTATATGAGGTCCACTTTCAATTGGTCACTCAAATTAGGATTTATATACTCTGCTATTTAAGGTGGGGCCAAAAAAAACTAAGAGCACATCCTGCTAAAGCCATTAGGTGGCAATAGGACAACTAAATGCTTTACATCACAAGCACCACCAATGATTTCACCCCACAATGTCATCCATCCCTTTAAGCCAACCAATCACTGTGGGGTAACTGTTATGACATCGTTTACCACGTCATTCAGCGCCACTGACCGTGTCTTCATGGTGCCAGGGAGATTTCGGGGCATGCCCAAATTGCCTACCTCTTGTCAGAGGGATAGAGCTCCACGGTCAGCACATCCAGGGCGTTCCAGGAGGCGATGCTGATCCCTCCAAACAGGCAGAGCAGAGCAATCATGGCTGACTCGCTGTTGCCAAAGGACAGGAAGAAACAGCTGATGCAAGATATCACACTGGAGCCCGCTGTAGATAAAAAGGGGAGGGGGGTGGAAAAGAGCGATTTGTGAAGAAAGGAAGGAGATCCTGCATATTTTAACTGATAATTAATTGGAATTAGACTGTCTGTCCAAATAATTTAGCTGCAGAAATACCAAACAATTTTGTTTCCTAAAACAAGAATGACGGACCATCTTAATTACAATACTGACACTCTTAATGGCACCTTTTATCAGGAGAATCTAAGAATACCTATAATATTTGGACTGATGACAGACCTTTAGAGCGCATATTAAAGTATTCATTGATAAACTAAGGATGAAGTTGAAGCTGTTTGACAGAAATGAGGCTTGTTTCCTCTGTGGAACACATTTTTGTCTCAGTCGTAAATTATGGTGATGTTATCTACACCTTGCCTAAATCAGCCTCCACTCTGAATCCTCTATACGTCATTTACAACTCTACACTCACATTTGTAACTGCACTTTTTATGTGGGCTGGCCTTGCCTCTGTGTAAGATCAGAGCATCATTGGCATGCAGTTATTCATGTAGTGCTCATAAATACATTTATTAATCCCCAAGTCTCACCAGGAGATCTGAAACTTATCAGACTTGGTCCGCAGACTGACTTTGATATCAGCAGCAACTGAGCAGCTCCACAGCAGCAAACGAAAACTGTGCCTTGAACCTCTAACCGATGGTTTGCAATGTAGAGGAGAGTTTCTGATCTTTTATCTTCTAACAGTTCGGCTTCCTAGCTATCTATATTTAAGAAATGAAATGGTCAAAAGCCACTGCCGCACGTGAAGGATGATGATGTACAAACTTCCTCCCTTTCAAAACACACGATGCTGAGTGAAAGTGACCCTGCAACCCATATTACCTAGCATCCTCAACCGTCCAATCTTGTCCATGAGCAGCGCGGAGACAATGTTGCCTGGCAACACAGCCAAGGTGCCCAGGAAACTGACAAAGTAGACCATATAGGCATTGTTCTCATCACTGACGTCACTGAGCAGGCAGCCCTCTTTGTTGTGCAGGAAAGTGCTGTTGATGAGTTTGCAGTTGATCAACCTATACTTGAAGAGATCTGGAGATAAACAAGGGGTGGGGATTGGGGGGGGGGGTTGCAGAGGACAGGGAGACAGAAGACAGAAAGGGAGCAAGGTTGAAGGGGTTGATTCGTGAACTTGTCAGAATGGGGAGAAAAGATGCTGATTGCAATGTGTGCAGCAAAGTAAAATGCAGAGTGAACTGTACATGTTATAAATCTACTAGTGAGTCCAGCTTTCTCTGGAAGGTTATGCTCACTGCTTTTAGGGAACTGTTTTTTTTTACTGTTAAATATTTTTAAATACTTAGACCTTTCCTGAAGCTCGCTCTTTTTACTGTATGTATACTCCATTATATTTATTTCCCTGAGGTTTCTCCCATTTGTATCCTGTAAAAGGGTTTATGTATCTGTGTATCACATCTTGCTGTGACAACACTTTAAGTTGATAAAGTGTAAAGAATAGCCCTTTAAGCCTCTGGATCAGTACATACAGACTAACATGATGAACAGCCCAACTGCATTTGCCATGTGGTTTATTCCCATCATGCTGCATTGGGATAATAAGGTACACTATGGCAACTATCACTCAGTTTTAAATTCTGAACAAGGAGTCCAAAGAGACATTAAGCCCTAAAAAGCAAACAAGTTTCTAATTCCCATTCTAATGAGGAGCTCCTGGCCGGCACTGATAGCAGCCGTGAGTGATTGCATGATGTGTGTAAAGACTGCAAACAACCAACAAAGCAAGAGGAAGGTCTGGCTGATACATCTTTTGTGTTTGTACGTGTGTGCACAGCTGCAGAATCCATAGGCGCCAGTGTCCTTTTCTAAAATGAATAAAGATACAGTTCTCATCAACTTTGTGCGCATGTAACGTCGTCTGTGCCATTTTAGTGGAGAAAAATCGATTGACAGCTTGAAATGAGAAACAGCTCCGCAATTTTAAAGTGCAAATAATGGAGGATTCTCGATTATTCTGGGTTGCTAGGTGACACTGCAGCTCCATCTAGCAGTAGCTGATTTTCTCTTTTAGCAGGTGGAAAATAATGTGTCCACTAAAACTGAACATTATAAGACACAAACAGATGGCCAGGGCTGTTGTACTGGACAGTAATAGATTGTACAGGTAATGCACTTGTAACTGTGTGCTTACAAGACAGGTGTAACTGAAGGATATTATCTGTAAAGAAGAGCTGACAGAGCTAAACAAAGCCACTGAACTCACGCAAACCCATAACAGGATTCCATTTGCAAGAGAGAAAACAGGGAGCGAGAAACTGTGTCAATCACTAGGATAGTTATTTATGAGGAGATCTTTTAACGTGCTATAAATAGCACAGAGAGAATAAGGGCAGAGAGGAAAAATGAGATCACAATGCACCTATATACAGCTCACAACACATGTCTCCTACCTGTGTTGTAGAAGAGGGTGGCAATGAAGGTGCAGTTCTTGAAGAAGGTGTTGCTGGAGGTGATGTCCTCAAAGTAACACTCCTCAAACAGCGAGTCCTCGAACACCATAGACCTCATTTTCAGGTTCATAAACCTGCAAACAATTACAGGCAGAGAGGAACGAAGGAATTAAGACAAGAAGGCAATGAATAGAAGGAAAAAGAAGGGAGATGCAGAGAGACGCGCTTCATCACAGGGGCTGAAACCATTAGACTGTCAGATATTCTATCTCCACATTGTTGTCTGAATATTAACAACGCAAATCAAAGGTCGAAAAGGCAAGGTCAAAGGGAACATCAAAGACAGGCTTGTTAAACATGAACACGTCCGCAGAGCTTTCATCCAATCAAAGTATTGTTCAGAATAAAATATTGCGAAGCCTTATTCATATCTTCATCTGGTTTGTTGTCATGCACCACAAAGTATTTACACTTTATGAATAAAATCATCAATTAAGTATTGGAGATGTGGAAAATCAAATCACCGTCATTCAAAAGCGGGACACTATGGATGCGACACAGATAACTCACTTGTCATTGAAGTACTCTCCCTGGCGGTGCACCTGGTTTTCCAGGGTGAAGTTAAAGGTGACATGTTCTACTTTCTCCTTGACGAAAACCTTGGTGCGGGAGGAGTACTCCTGCTTCTGCAGGTACTTAATCATATCGGGGAACCACACTGTCAGACCGTAGTAGCTAGAGGAGGAGGAAGAGAGAGAGAGAGAGAGTAAGCAAGAATGCTGCTGTCATAAAAAGACAACAATCCATTAATGATATATGATAAAGTAAGTCTAATGGGGGTATTTTTCTGATAAATAAGTACTTCAAATTTTGACATAATTAACCAATATAATAATACCTCTGTACTTTTACTTATGTAAGACTTGACATGTAATGGTGGATTTATACAACATGGTAGTAACACTAGCCAGCTCTTTGTGGATGAATAAAATATATCCATTTCACCGATCAGCTTCCTGAGAAACTCATGTAAGTCACATAATGGCCGAGAAGAACCTGCAGTGGTGCACCTTGGTTCAATCTGATCCTACCTGAAGGACATGGAGAACCACACGGCCATCATCATGTAGGTGGTACGACGGTACTCAGGGGAGAAAACAGTCTGGAAATTACTCCACACCTGGAGAAACATGGACAAAGACACAGAGGAAAAACAGAGAGAGAGAAAAAAGTTAAATAAATATATAGAACATTAAGATAAAAAGTAAACACACAGCACATGTCTCTGAAAACAGGTTTCTCTTCATCGGCTGCAAGAAATAAACACCATGTCCCAGCATCCCTTTGCAGCCATAGAGTAAACAAACAGAGACAGACACAGAAGCACACAAACACTTCCTGTCACTGAATACACACCATCCACAAAGACAAAGAGATGTTTCACAGAAATAAAGCCTGAGCTGAAATTTAATCTGAGTTCAGACGGAGGTTCATGTTGATTATGATAAAACACGGCTTCCCTTTGAATATGATATCCATTTGTGATGGTTTAATGGTGGGAATTTCCATTGCAATATTTGGTCTGTACTCCCAGTGCACACTGATGACACTGCCTGTTTGAAAGGAATCGTTTTACATTTTGGGGGAATATGCTCATTCCGTCTTTTCCTCACAGTTAGAAAAAGAATGTCTTTTGCTGGAACTGTTTTGTTTCTGGACGCAGTGACTTTCTGGAGTCTCTGCTGGTTTCCTTCAACGTCGTGGTGACAACAAGTCTCCTGGAAGTCACTGAGATTGCCTCCAATTAATGGTTACTCCATGTAAAACCTTGCAGAAACTGGTTGTTTTTGTATTTCTGTTTGTGTACAAATTAGGCAAACATGAAATGTGTTAATTAGTGAGCGTTAGAGGTGCTGGTGGTTATTTTTGGATGGAGCCAGGATAACAGTTTCCTCCTCATTCCAGTGTTTATGCTAAACTAGTCTCCTCCAGGCTCTTGTTTCATATTAATGATACAGACATGAAAGTGGTATTGATCTTCTCATCGAGCTTTCAGCAAGAAATCAAATAAGCGTGTTTCCCAAAATGTCAAACTATTCCTTTATTTCATGCAAAGAGACAGCTTTGCTAACGTGATTCACCTTCAACGTGTTGTTTCACTATTTCGTCTGAACATTTACTATTTCCAAATAAAAATCAATGAACTTAAAAACAATCACCTGATGGAAAAGTGATGTCAGCTTTATCCTCCATTTCTCATGCCAGGCAGCACCATCGCCCAAATTCACCAGTTCATCCATCTGCTTCACTGTTTTGATGGTGGTCACCTGGGAGGAGCAGAGCAATCAATCATTACCTTTAATTGTTGTGTTTAATTACTGTTAATTGTGCTTTTCCTCAAAATGCTTTGCAAATTTTCTATTAGAAGAGTTTTCACAATATTTATTGATAGTCAAATTGTGTAGAAAGCGATAAAAAAAACAGGCTTTACTGTTTAAGGTGTATGATATGAGATATGTGATATCAAACGTATAAAACTATTTTACAGTTTTTCATCACTGCTTAATCTGCAGTCTGTGCTTTGAAATATTACAAATGACAAGTAGTTGATATATAAATCAATAAACTGCTATTTATATTATCATTAATTCATAATATTCAAATAATGTGAGAATCTCTGTAAATCTGTGCCACAGATTTGTAACAGTTAGTGAAGAGAGGCACTTGATTTGTCAAATGTTTCACAGTTGACACCACAATATCAAACATGATCTGTTCTGATATTTAATTTTACTAATGAATGTACTAAGAAGAGGTTTTTAGGTATTTTTATGTCACCTAACTTCATTTAAGTATTAATGTAAACTCTGTAGCTTGAAGCATTAAAGAAAATCTATTTTGACATATCAGTGTGTAAATTTATGCAGCACAGTGCTCAAACCCTGCTGCGCTGCCGCGTAAGCAAACATACATGCACTCAACATTAACACTTAACATTCATGAGTGTGACTTACAGAGAAGACCCTCTCTGGGTAGCCTTTGGCCCTCATGTTGGTGTCGTGGACCTGCTTCAGAATCATCCACGCCTCGTCATGTTTCCCGTTCTAGAGGACAAAAACAAAACAGCAAACTGACATGTTGGTCAGCACTCGTGTTGTAGCCCCCCCCTTCGACATTAAAAATGCAGTAGAGAAGGTCAAAGGTCAACAGCAGGTGGTGCGATACTGGAGAAGCACTGTAATCCTAAAGTAACGTTCAGTATTTTCACATCTCTTTACAGTTTGCTGTAGTTTGCAACATTACAGTTTATCATTTGCTGCAACAACAATACCTAAAAATGGCTTAGTAGCACATAAACAAGGAAACTGTAATATGGGAATAGTATTTATTTTGTATGTCCATATACTGTAAGGTAGCTGTGTAAGATTGAATTGAACATTTTAAAAACAATCTACATATGAACTGTCTTAAAGAATCTTCTGTTTTTCTTTCAACCTTTCTTGTCAACTTTGTAATGTAGCACTTTTCAAAATACATTGAACAGGACTTCACCAGTACTTAACGTATCTAAAAGCACCTTGCTGTTTAGCCTGCTTCAAGATTTACATACGTACATATTTATTTATACATTCAAAATATTCTGGAAAAGTATGTAAGCAGCACTTTGTCTGCAGCACAGCGTCTTCCACCTCACAAATGCTCTGAGGCTTTCTGTTTTCAGAGCTGTTTATGCATTCAAGAAGTCAAAACGTATTCAAATAAAATTTCCACAAGGTCTGATTGTGGCGAGAGCTGACAGGCTGACCTCCAGGTAGAAGCGTGGGCTCTCAGGCATGGTGGTGAGGGCAGAGATGGCTGCCACCGAGGGGAAGGCACACACCAACACAAAGACACGCCAGCTGTGGAACTGGTAGGCCGAGCCCATCTGGAAGCTCCAGCCTACGCAAGGAGAGAGAGAGAGAGAGAGAGAGAGAGAGAGAGAGAGAGAGAGAGAGAGAGAGAGAGAGAGAGAGAGAGAGAGGAGAGGTGTCAGAGGAAACAAGAGCAAAGAGGCAGCTGCAAGACTTGAATTCTGTGCACGAGGCACGTCCTCTACATTCAAACTGATTGCATGCATTTACTGTATTTCAGCTGCAGTTGTCTAAAGCTGCATTGCAGTGATTTGTCATGTCTGCTCCATTTTGCCTGGCCACACTGCTCTCCTTTTCATTTTTCTACTCTTCTATGCAACATGACTAACCCCATGAAAAATATTCTCCTTTCTTTCTGCGTATTTGTAAAGAATAAAATATCAGGAAGGATGAAATAAATTGAACTAAAGTGTACAATATCTACAGTATGTCAGAATTCTGGGTAGGTGCTTGACACTAGAAGGAGGTTAATGAATCAGAACATGCACCCAAATGAAAATGATGCAAGTTCTCTCTGTTTCATAGTGATGCATCAAATGGAAACAACCACAGAATCTTATCTTCACATTTTATGGTGGAAACTTAAGTCCATAAAAGGACGGGCTATTCAGCTAACTCACTGACATATTGATTAACAGATACACATATTGCCTTTGATTATGATTTTCTGACTGAATGATCTAACTGTGTGTTTGTTTTTCTCACCATAATGTGGGATGATGGCCCAGGCCATGGCGGAGGCGTAAATACCGCCGATCATCCAGAACATGCAGAGCCAGCTCAGATGCTCTCCTCGCTTCTCCTGGGCCAGGAACTCAGAGTAATAGGAAAACACAATGGGGATGGAGCCACCAATACTGTGGAGCAAAGACGGAGGCAGGAATGAAAACGGAAAGAAAAGTAAACAGGTGAACGGATCCACAGAGAGGAGGAGGAGATAAGAGAGAGGAGAAGGAACAAAGAAGGAAGCAAGAAAGAAGCAAGTGGTAATTTATAAAGGTTGCAAAAACAAAAAGAAGTTAAATTGATGTGAAAAAGGAAACGAGTGGAAAGAAAAGTAGTGTAACAAAGGGAAAGAAATAGAATTAAACAGATTAAATTGAGAGAAAGAGTTTTAAGGAAAAGCAGCTGGTGAGAGTGTGAGCGACAGTAAGAGAATTTAGTAGCCATGTAGTTGATTAAAAATGAAGCTTTAAGTCTTAGAAGACACCAGTAATGGTCCAGCTGATTGCAATCGATAGCACCATCTTTATGGCCTCGGCACATGCTCCATTACAACGATTTACAATCTGATGGGAACTAATGCTGGGAACACATTCAGACCTCTGCAGTTAAACAGGGGCAGTTATTGTTAGTATAGTGATTCTAATTTGGAAAAGATTAAAGTTCAACACACTGCAATGGGCAGCAATGTCCATTGTGATTAGGACACTATGTGCATTTCACCAAAGACAGTGTCACATTATTGAGGAGAAATTCTAACAAAACTGTCTGATTGTATTTTAAGGCTCTCAGTTTAGCAAGTATTTATTTAAAAGTTATTCCAATTCATCCTATGGAGAGCATGAATGTCCACACCAAATTATTTGGATCTACGTATTTGAGGATATGTTTGTTTCCTTACCCGACACCAGAGGCCAGGCGGCAGAAGAGGAAGGAGCTGTATCCCTGGACGAAGGACGAGAAGAAGGCAAACACGCTGTTGATGGAGAGGGAGATGAGGAGGGTCTGCCGTCGGCCAATCCGGTCAGCCAGGCCACCCCATACAAACGCCCCGACCATCATACCCAGGTAAACGATCAGACCTGGAGGGAGGAGGGAGAAAAAGAGAAGCAATGCCAGGGAAGAAAGAGGTAAGAGTCGGTGTATAAGAAAGGTGACAGAGTAAGGAAAGGGGAAGAGATAATGAAGAGGGGAAGAGAGAGCCAGTGCATGACAATGAGTTCGCATTCATCAGTAAACACATTGATATTACTTCCAGCCCTCACTTCCAATCTCATTAGATTTCCAATGCCCAGTAAATTAGCTCATTTGGCAGCTTTACATAACTGCTGAAGCATTTTGCATAAAGCACGAAACAGAGAGAGGCACAGTACAGAATAACTATCTGAACTCTGTGCTACAACAGATCAAGGGTCCACATTATAATAATAATAATCTTTTTCTCTAAATCACTTGTACAAAACACACAAGAAAAAAACCTATTAAAAAATACTACAACTGAAAAACTACTATTAATTTTAAGTAAAGATTTAAAGTACTGAGGCAGCAAGGCAGATTTAAACAGATGTGGTTTCAGAGTTTGTGGGTCCTGACAGCAAATGCACCAAGAGGTGCTCTCAAAGCAATTATCATTAAGCAATTAATATTTTTACAAAGCCAATGTGTAAAACGACAGCGTGAAAACAAACGTGATAATGTGAAGTAGTCATTTGTAGTGATGAACCTACGCAGAGTTATCACCAAAATATACAGCTCTCCTCTGCTTTCCGGGAATTCAAAGCAAGTTCCAGCTCATTGTTTAGCTCGCTCCCAGCACCATCTTCAGTATCTGCATTACGTTTTTGTTCTTTCCCACATCAGGAAGTCACTGCCAGGGAGCAGACAGGCAGATAACAGAAACAAACATCACCTCTGTCAACCCAGTCCTGTGATTTGAGGTGCTAACATGACTCACGTCCCATGCGCTTATCCAAACCAGCCTCGCTCTCTGTCTGCCTCTCTAGCTTTCTCTCTAGCTCTGCCGCAATGATGTTGCTCCCACACACACACACACACACACCAGTTGCTCGCTTGCAATTGCTGCCTTATTGACATCCTGTCAACAGTCTCCACGCTGCCTGAGCATGCTGTGACACAAGTTATTGGCGAGATCACTCTGAATGAATGAGGAGCAAAGGGCCGGTGTGCGGTGGCCAGGCTTGACATCTAAGTTATCTGCACTGTCACTTTTCTGTATGTAAAAAAAATAGTAACCTTACATCTGTTATAAATTCTTTTATTACACGGGCAAATTAACCCTGACATGTCCATGAAGACATCTGCAAAACCCTGGATTATATTCAGTGACAAATGACCTGCTTACTGTGCACTGTTCTTTTCCTCAGCACTCACAGAGACCGGCAGCAGCGATGAAGGCACAAACTGTACCTCCGCCCAATGGTAATCACAGCACAACAGCTGATGGTGTTTGCTGGCTTTGTATTGCTAAATGGTGCAAATGAGTCAGATGAGACAGATAAGTCATCATGGAGGCAGCTGTACAGGAAGACAGAAGAAGAAGAAGCCCACACAGGCTTTAAAAGGATCTGCTGGGTCAGCTGAGCTAATTCATCACACGGCCTAACAAGCTAACTGCTGGGATGATGAAGTTGGGACGCACAGTTGGCATCGGCTAGAATTATATTGACGAGGGAGAAAAAGCCACGGTTAGCTGTGAGGATGGATGTTCTTGACTTGGAACAATATGAAGAGGGGTGCCCTTTTCTTTTAGATGAAAGAAATCTTTGAAGGCATTGATCAAAGTGTGTGTTTCATTCTGCCTTTGTGTGTGTGTGTGTGTGTGTGTGTGTGTGTGTGTGTGTGTGTGTGTGTGTGTGTGTGTGTGTGTGTGTGTGACTCATTCACTCTGTCTATCCTCCATTTCTGCCTGTCTGTGTATTTCTGTGTAAACATGGCAGTGCTGAATGGGGGAAGAAGGTGACTTTCAGTCCCTTGTTTGATTGATTGCAGGGGATACTTTGTGTGCGCATGTTGCCGTTTTTCCATGATCCAAGGTGTGCGTCTGTGTGTGCAGATCATAGAAAGTGTGTACACTGTAGGCGCGTGGGTGGTGTGCGCGTCTGTGTGTCCGTAATTGTGTGTGTGTTCCCCTCTGGCAGGGCAGAGAGACAGCTGTGAGCCTCTTCTCCTGACAATACAGCTCACAGCGGCAACAACGAGCCAGCGATGATGACTGGGCTCAACAGCCGTCGCCGCAATGCAGCAGCACTGAGGTATACGGGCGGACAGATGGACAGACAGACAGACACCCACAGTGACCAGGATGGGTATACAGTAAGTATCTCTTCACAAGTCCCCTATAAAGCTGCAGGCTGGGAGTCTTACTGCCGTGCTGACCTGTCACCCTTTAAGCACTGTAACTGGATCATTATCTCTCCCTCTGTCATCACTTTTGTCTGTTCTCAAGCTCAGATCTGTCTATTTGTAGAATGCATTAGCAGCTGTACTTGGCTCAAGGATAACCGATGTCCCAGTTTATCTCATTTATCTTACTGTCATCCGCGTTCAAAGGTTTAGCGGTTTTCTGACTTTTTCTGACTTATTTGGAAACTTAACGACAGAAATTAGGAAAACTAGGAAAATTAGGAAAACATGTATACTGCCCCAGCTACAAGCCGTCTTAGGCCAAAATGTTGTGCTGCTTCTCACCAAGCACAAAATACATCTTACATTTGCATTTGCCTGTTTTGATTGCAATGAAAAAACAAGGTTTGAGGGTGCTGACAATGATTCTGAGGTGCAAACTCAGGAAAAGGTTATAAGGATGTGGGCAATTGGTGTTTGCTTGTTACAGCTATTGCAACTGCTGTTTGGTCAATTACGGTTTAGATGTGACATTTATAAACTGATTTCACAACCACAACAACTAAAGGAAAAACAGTCAAATGTCACATGGTAATTTCAATTCATTTGAAATTAAGGGCATTGGCCTTTCTCAAGTAACTTAAGTAGGCTTCTGGGTTCTGTTTTAGTACATCAGTAAGTAATGTAGGTCCATTTTAAGTCCATTTTGTCTCACAAATTAGTCTCCAAAAGCTTTTGTTTCAGATACACCTGAGATAAAATAATAACTGCACAGAAAGACAGAGATGAGCAGGGTGAGGAGTGAAAGGACGACAGAGAGGAGAAGCAGGAGTCTCCAGTCAGCTGGGCCCCTCAGCATTCTGGAGAGGAAGTGGGGGGAGGGAAGGATGGAGAGTGAGGAGGAGAGAGCGAGCAAAGGGAGAAAAGGGAGGGGAGGACGGTGGCCAGTCTGCGCTGTGACAGAACTCCCAAAGGCTCCAGGGTAGTGTATGTGTGTGGGTCTGTGTATAAATGTGTGGTTGAACACGAAAAGAAAAAGTGTGTGCCGCTGCATGGCTGCGTGTCTGTGAACATGGCGGAGGTAGGGGGAAGGGCAAGGGGGCCACTATTAATAGCCGGTTTTCCCCTTTCTGCCAGAGTGCACAGAGCTTTTTGAATGAGCCACGGACTGAGGCTCTTCAGCGCTGGAAGAGAATGTAGTTTCTCATCAGTGGACTTGTCCAGTTAGCCCTTCACGCTCCTCACTGCTAAGCACTGAAAGCTGAAAAAAAAATAAGTGATATAATTGCTGTAAAGCAGGGGTCTCACCCCCGTGACAGTGAGTGCTGTGATGTGAATGCAGGTGTTCACTCCAAACACCACAGCAGCTGATTAACATACGCTCAAAGGGTGGAAATAACTTGTGAAACGAGCTGTTTGGTTGAACTGATACCTGCATACATTATTGCTCCATTTGGCGCACGAACAGGAACAACAACATCAACCTCCGTCAGTCTTCACAGTAAAGCCTCCATACTGTTTGTGCAAAAAAAAAAATCTCTGCAGCCTTTGTTCATGTGGCACTTAAATCACAGAAATTTAAATTGAGACAGCATAATTTCCTTTCTGAGACTCATTTCCATTTATAATAACGTGTACCAAAATTTCATTGCTAAAAATAGTTAATTATATCGAGCAGGCTTTAGCATCCAACTTGGTTTGCCTGTGTCGTCTGCCAACATCTCGCACAGGAGTCGATTCTCCTATCTCTACGCCCTCTCTTCGTGTACCGCCTCATCCTTGATCTCTGTTCAGTTCTGGATTTTATGTTTATTAAAAGGCCAAGGAGACATTATGATATGCAAAGGTTCCTTTTAGCCTCAGGAGAAAATTGTGCAATAGCTTTCTCCAAAGAAAAAAAAAACACAATGATTAGAGGAGGAGAATGCATGTAGCAAAGGCTGTAGCTTCAAACTCCTTGAAAACACAGTATATCTGACTATATCTTCACATTATAAGTACTTGTGCTCATTCAGTCCTTTTTCCCAGTAATCTCCTTTCAGTGTGGCCTGAGCTGCTGCATGTACCAAACCTCTGTTTCATCTTCCCATTATGGCAATCCAGCTGCAACTTTAGCAGCTTCACAACAAGGGCAACTCAATGACAACCACTCTGTGCTCCTCTGCTGCCTGTGAAAGCATGAAAGTGTGTACTTCCATAGCTCATCGTGCAAAAACACCTCACCACGAGCATCGACGCTGTCATTTAAAAGCCTCACACTGGTTTATCTGCTTTTAATTTCCCTTTTACTTAATTTGAAATTTTTGTGCCGCTGGAAACATAGCATGTCCCTGAGATCCATGCTGTGCATTTAAAACACACCTAACGATGTTTAAAATGCAATTGCAGGGAGAATAATTGTGGATGGAGGATTATTTTTTTATCTAATTAGCAGTGATGTGTTCCTGCTTTTTCTACGTCCTAATGATTTCTATAGTAAAAGGGCAGCTCATACATGCAGCCTTTCACTGTCATCCACTACATATATAGTGCATACAAATGCACACACACGATACATGATCTGACAGTGTGCGTCAGGTTAAAGTGGCTGGCACTATGACAGCGGAGGAAGCTCTCCATTTGGACCGTGCTGAGAAGGCGGCTGAGAGTGGGGGGTGGAGCAGGGAAGAGGACACCAGGAATCATGGGATGCAGAGAGGCATGAGCTAAAGGATGCTCTCTAGCATGAGTCAGGCGTGTTGCGTAACAGGGAGAGGGGAGGGAATGGGGGCTGGTCATGTCTCCCTACTGGCTCCCCCCTTGCATGACACAAACCCAGTCTCACAGGGTAATCCATACTTTGTGCTGTGCATTGACCACAGGGAATATCACACAACCCAGTCACCGTTTAAAGGCATGAATGCTTGTCAAGCTGTGTGAGTGTTGTTGTGCCTATGTGTGTATATGTACTATATTTACAGTTCTGCAGCTCACTGACCAGCAGCACAGTTGCACTCGAGCTGATAAAGAACATAATGTACCCGATCAGAGAACTCTTCTAAATGTTTGGACTGCAAGTACAAGCTATGACCCCTTCAAAAAAACAATATCAATTGGCGATGATGGCAATAGATAAGGTCACCCAGAGGCCACTGTTAGCATAAGTGTTATTCAACAACATTAATTTAGCCGGAGCTAATGTGGAATCCATGATGTTCACTTTCAAACAGCAGAGAGACAGGCTTCCCCGTCTGCAGGGAAACAGAGTTGATCGACGTGGCAGCAGAACTGCTGAACAGTCAAAACGCTGTGAGTGCAGTGGAAATTATGTAATATCAGTCCATGCTGAGATACTGTAAAGTTTGAGTTGCTGATATTTGGATCCAGCTCAACAGAACTTCTGATGCAATTTTCTGTTTTCTTGCATTTTGATTTAAGTTTCAATAAGGTAGATTCAGCAGCATGTTATAGCTCAGCAAAAATAAATGTAAACCAGAGCCAGTTTAATTCAGCTGTATTTGGTCGTATTTACAGATCATCTCATCCATGTTTTATCAACCTGATTTTAGTAATGGATTGGTTGGATTTTGCATCTCAAGACATTTCATATATCCGCTTCAGTTAGTGAGATATACCTTCTATATTTTCCAAAACTGCTTTCAACAACCCGCAGAGATGAATGGCTGACTATGAATTTTGCATGCTGTAAAATGTTTTACATCAGTGCTTGACGTCTATTTTCCGCAGGCAAGTGCCTTTGCAGTGGGAAAGGAATACCTCAGTGTGATGGCACACTACAATCCATCCACTGGAATAAAAGATGTTTCCCTTTGGTTCTCCTGACAGATTTGATACATACATACATACATACAGTATATCTGAGTTTTTTACATAAAATAAACTGTATGTTTTAAATTGTTAAACGTATTATCCTCAGGAGACCTCTGGCCATTGTTCAGTGTCCTTGCAGGGCGGCCAATGACAGATGGCAAGGCAGGTTTGGACTGTGATTGGACATTGGCCCTCCGGATAGGAAATGATCACGAGGTCTTTGCCCACAACATGCAGAAGCACAGACACAGGGACAGACACGCAGCACATCCCATGACGAGGCAAGCAAGAGGTTGAAAAATGCAGTAAATGGACATTTTGAAAAAACTGCTCATAACCACCTTTATACCCACACACACACACACACACACACACAAACAGTGCAGCGAGAAAACAGCCGAACTGAAGCAGAGAACATTGTGTTTAGATTGGCTGGAGGGTTCGATCGAACATCCTGCTGCCGTTCAGAGGCTGCACAGGCAGTTGAATCTCAAACAGCTGTAGTTTCTCTGCCAGCGAGGCTTTATAAAAGCAATTACTGCAAAGGTAACGGCTAAGTATTAGACAGAGATAAAATGTGAAGTGGTGGCATAAACTCCCAAAGGAGGCACTGAGATGAAAATAAACACAGAGAGGGCACAGACGACAGCAGATGAGCTGCTCAGACTCATGCATGTTTTATAAACACTTTCATAGTATTATTTGTTCTATTTGGACCCAGGCGAGTGATGTGAAATCTTACCCAGCATGCCCTTGTTTGGCTCAGACAGACACATGTCCTTCTCCGCACTGGGCAGCACGAAGCCCACCACAAAGATCTCCACGCCGTCCGCCATCAGTGCCAGCCCCAGGACAAAGTAGAGCGTCCACTGGAACTTTCCGTGGCCACACTCCTGCAGGATGGTCTCGTACTGCTGAGCCAGCTCCTCCTGGTCTTTCCTCCTCTCACCCTCGTAGGCCGACAGATCCCTGAACTGCTGCGCCTGGGCGGCTGTCACCCCGTCCATGCTGCCGGCCTTGCCTGAGTCAGCCCTCGGGATGCCCTGGTACTCGCCTTCGTAGATCTCATCATCCTCATCGTGCCCTTCCGTGGAGTCACTGTGGCCTTCATCGTCATTGGCCCGGCTGTCGTTGCGGTAATATCCATCATCGTTGCTCGGCACACCAGCGTAGTCGTCATCATCTTCCTCCTCAAAGCGCTTGTAGGACCGCTTGGTGTACTCATCGGCCATTTTGTCCACGCCGCGCCCAACCTTCTTGCCCACCTGCTTCTTGGCCACTTTGGCAATGTCCTTGGCGCCGCGGATGAAGTCTGAGCGGTTGTCTCTGTAGCGGCCATCGTCGTCCATCTTGGATGCGTTGAGGTGGTGGTCAGTTGCTGCTAGGAATGGGAGGTATCAGGAGCAGCCCAAGCACATGAGTGTGCAATGGGGATTTCTGTTAGCCGATGAATTCAGCACCGCGGACAGCTCCCTGCTCCACTGCACTGCTGCTGTCGGACTGTGGCCAGCGTGCACCCAAACACCAAATCCTGTGGAAAAGCAAAGAAAAGGGCTTGTGTTAGAATGATTCATTACACTGGCAGTATAATGCATGTGAGGAGGAAACATCCACTGTGAGAGCGCATTTTTAAATGGTCTATGTCAGAGCCAATTAATCCTGAAACACAAAGGACTATTGGCATTCACATGGCGTTGACATTATCTGGCTCAACACTAATTGCTGGGAAAAAAAAAAAAAAAAAAGGACACGACAGCTTTAAGGAGCGAACATCTGAGTGCAGGAGCTCAGGGGCCTATATCGACTGAGCAGCAGTCATCCCATAGCTCTCTCCTCGGCTCAGCTCAAATCACAGTGTGGCATTTACAGCAGTGCACAGCCGAGCCAACATGTAATGGAGCATGCTGCGACACAGACAGCAGGGCTACAATGTGGTGCAAAACAAGCCAGTGCATACAAAAGGTGTTGCTAGTGTTAGGGTTGGATTAACGATCCCACTGAGGACACTAATGATTATCATCTGCGAGCTCTGACTGATGTTAAAACCTCATGTGAAGTCAGAACATAATGGCACTTTATGATGATCTGAACAGTGAAATTTGTGAAGCGCATTTAAGTCATTTTTCAACCATGAAAACAACATATTCAGTGTTTCATAAATCTATGTTCACTACACCAACTGTATTGAAGAAAACTGGTCCTGTACTACTCTCGTTGATCCATTACCATATCTACCCTCTTGCTGAATCTACTGTCCTCTCAAACATATTTTAATTTAGCTTCACTCCTCCTGCTTTTCCATCCTGTGTCATCCTTTCCCATGCACCTGCTGCCAATATTCATTAACGTCCTGTCTCCATTTCCTACATCCCATCGAGCATATACACGGTTCATAGCCCTCATCAACTGGAGAAGAGAGGAGGAAAGTTCAGGACAGAGCAGAAAAAGGCCATCATGAATCTATGATCAGGCCGCCCTGCTCTTTTCTCCAACACCTCGGTCACTGCGATGCTGCCCCTGTTTGTCTCGCTGATGGGGACATGCTGTGCCGAGGAAACGGCTGCAAGCACTACAAATGGGCAAAACAAACTCAGCAGGGGGAACATCATTACCATATGTTTTTCAGCCAGTATCTGACATGCTATGAATTGTTGATATTATTGCTTTTATACACGTACATCGTCTACACATGAATAACTCTGCTTAATACTCCCAAAAACACTACTTTCACTTTGAGGGAACACTTTGGCATCTTGGGAAATACTCTTGTTTGCTCTCTTGCCAAGAGTTAGCTGAGACTAAGGATATCACTTTAATTTCTGCTCAGTAAATATGAAGAAATAGCCAGCAGCCAGTTTTCTTAGCATAAAGACTGGAAACAGGGGGGAAACTGGCTCTGTTCAAAGGTAACAACATCTGCCTACCAGCACCTCCTAAGCTCATTAAGTAACTTTAATCATTAAGGAACTACGTGATTAAGGCATAAGTTAAAAAGCTGACGAGTCTCAGCATACATTTAATGCCAACTTTCAGTGAATGATAATTTTCAACATTTGGTGCTGGGGACGTATTTTACTTCATATTAAGGGGTTACAAAAAATGCTGGGAACCACTTCCCTTGGCCTGGCATGTTCAATGTCACTGTTTACCCATTGTCTACAACAATAACAAATCTCCAACATGTATGTGCGCGGGAGACCAAGCTGAGATGGCGTGCCCCGGGAGAGCAAGCCTCTCAGGGTCGACTGCAGCTGTAGCCAACACTGAAGTCATTCCAGTAGCTTCCCACAGTCTCTTTAAAGAGAGCGGTGGTAACAGCTCAGCAGGGGAGAGAGAGAAAATGTTCAGCCTGAGGGAGTCAGCCGAACCCCACAACACAACTACAAAACCTGTCCGAATACACAGCAGAGTACTGTCAAAGGGAACCATCTGATGGACCAGACAATCGAGGGACCCACCATCACTGAAGGCTTCTGCCCCAATGAGAAAAGTCTTCAAGGCTGTGTTGAAAGACCTGCAGGAGAAGTTCTGTGGTAGGCGTGTGCTGGAGTCTGTCATACTCCTCCAGGAACCAGCTGGGGACATCAGCATCGTCCAACTTTTACTGGTTGCTAAACAGCTGAATCAGTGACCAACATGTGGGGGTCGAACCCTTCAGGCTGAACTGCAGGAACAAGCAGCTGGGGCTAAATTGATTTCTCCTGTTCCCCTGTGGCACTGCCTTTGGGTCAGGTATTTCTGAATCTCTCACTACACAGCTCTGTTCAAACAGATGTAAAAAATATGTGTTGCTGAACCAGGGTTTCCTCCAGTGTATTGCAAGCTGGGCGACCAGCTGCAATACAGTTGACCAACCACTGTATTTTAAGATGTCCAGAGTAAAGATCTATACCACCTCTTACGGTATATCCGATAGCATTTATCCATACCTGTTTATTCCTCATTTTTGTGGTCATGTTCAGAAAAAAAATAGTTGTGCAGCTCTTTTGTTTCTGCAGCTTCTCGCTCTGACAGGCACCATCACATCATAGGCAAACGTTGTGAAAGACATTTGGTGCTTTGTCACCAGCCTGGATCTCGTCCTACAAATTGCTCACTTTAGTTTTCACTTGCGTGTTTGTGTGAACTCACTGGCCAGTTCACGGAGTTCCAGGATTTAGATTCAACCATGTGCCATTAACCGGGTAAATGAGCTTAGACGAAGGTGAAAATATAAAAACTTATGGAGTCAGCTGAATAAAAACTATGCTACGGTCACATCAGCAAATAGTTTTGCATTAGTTGCTCAGCTTTGATTCACATGATCAGCTGTTGTCACATCAATCTGTTTAGTCAATCAGATTTAGACTGTTGCAATGAATTTGGACATAAACGTTACTGTAAAGCATCATGTCTTTACATTTGAGAAGTTAGAAATAGCAAACATTTCTCTCTGACTCTACACAGCTTTACTGTTTTGGTTTGGCCCGTCAGTGCCATTTCCTGCTGGCAGCTGTTTTCCGTGAAAAAGCTCTGATAAGCCCACTGCGTGTACCTGCCTAGCAACAAACATCAGACAGAAAAGATTAGCAGCTAGCCGCTGAACACAGTAGAGCATTTATCAACTGTATAACAATATTTTTCACAGGAAAGTACAATTAATACTGGAGTTCGCTCCAGCACTTGGCCACAAACATGACTCCAAATGAAATGAAAGCTGCCTGTTGCTCTGTGTTTGCCAGATGTGTAAAAGGGCAACTGTTTGCTAAGATGACTGCCATAAAACCTTAATGAGCTCATAACATGTCAATTTTGTATTCACGGCCGGTTGCGCATCACCAAAGTGGCCACGAGAGTCAATTAATACGTTCAAACGTTCAACAGAAATCATCCCATGGGCAGAAAAGAGTGTGGGAATGAAGTGAAACAGCCTTAGTTCCAATAAACGGAGATGTACTATGGTAGAGATTTAACACTGTAGTCCAGTTCACACTGGTCCCTTAAATTACATGCTATGAATTTCCATCCAATGGGTAATCACCACAGCTGGATGCGGACCCTAATACGTTTATGCCTTAACATGTATTTACCCAAATGGCTGGTAAAGACAAAAAGAAAGACAAAAACTGACTGTAGGGAAGTGAACCTCACTTCTGCTCCATGATGAATATTTTAAAGACCATGTCAACGCGATAGTTGTTCCTCCTCACTCCTCTCAGCTCTGCCCCGCTGCACAAAAGATGGATTTCATGGCTCAAAGACAACAGTCAAGGGAACAAAAAATGACAAACTCAAACTCCAGCCATCTAATCCACCGCCCCCTCAGATATTTATCACTGGCAGACACTTTGTCCACGTTGTGTTTTCCACAGTCTGTGATTAAGTTAACCTGGTACAATGCAGGCGGGCTGCATTAAAGATGAGGTCTGTGGTGGAAAAGGGGAAATTACCTTGTTTGCAGTTTTCATAAATATATGTAAAAAGATGGAAAACCAGGCACGGGAGTGGTGTGTTTGAGTGTTCAAATGCTGATTCATCTGTATGCAGACTCTACAGAATTGGCCACACACTGAAAATACTATGCAGGGGAAGAGTTCATTTGCTTGGATCGGCAGCAGCCAGTGAAAATACTCAGTTAATTTGTATCTGTGCCAGTTTTGACATTTACCCGGCCTACGCAGCTGCCATCAAAGACAAACTATGTTGAGGGCAGAGGGGCAGATTTTAGAGCCGTGTAAATATGCTGAATATGGAGAACAGGGGAAGATTATGGCGTGTTATTTATTGCTAACAACATGTAAGACACGCATGTGCACTGCAAACATGCCAACCATCTGATGGTTCCAGCCTCTTTAATGTGAAGATTGTATGCTTTTCTATGTCATATATGGGTTCTGGACATATGAAGACATCACCCGTGGATGTGGTAAATTCTAACCAAACATATGTTGTTTATATTGTTGTTTTTTTTTATTTCAGATGATTTTATCCTGTCAGTCTGCTGTGTCACCTCTGACACCCGGTCTGTAAATAAAACTGTATTTTCTGTCTCTAAATTTAGACATTGCTCTGCTGCAGTCCTCTACGTCCGTCTCTGCACAGTGACTCAGTCGATTTTCCATCTCTGTCTGTGGAACCCTCCTTCGTCACCATGGTCACGAACTTTATACCAAGAGGCTGCTGAGGCCCGTCTGAAAGCAATGAAGCAGCCCATCACCATCCGATTAGTCTTTCACAAGCCGAAAGAAGCTGAGATGAGAGTGGGTGTCGGTTGACTCTCTGCCTATGAATAACAAATACTTTCCCAGTATTCATATGCAGGGTTACTGTGCAGGTGAGGGGAGGGGGGGGGGTGCAAATAAAAACCCTGGCTGTCATTTGCTGCTGATGCAAGACTATGACAAGATTATGTAATCCCATTTTCTTCTAGTGAGCAGAGAAGATGCCAGAGGGATGAGAAGTACAGCCACACACACACACACACACACACACGTGGCAGGCTAAAAGCATGCTAACAAAGGACAGCAGGGAAAAATGTGGGAGCTAAATGAACGACAGTGTCTTGGAGCTGCACCAAAGACTGACACAGTTTAACAGAGACACTGACAAAAATCTGAAAATTGCTTATTTTAGTAAAAACTAAAACAGTCTCTGCTGAAACATTTTGATGCTCAGCTTGTGTGGTTAGTGTGTCAGTATTGATGGCAACACTGATGTCTTCGTGCTAATTTTAAACGTGACTGGCAAATGTACTCTGTCAACAGTTTGTGAAAGAAAAACAAACCATGAGAATTATCAGCGGACTGCCTTTTCTTTCAGTTTATTGTTTTTATTTTTACTGTATCGGTTCACTCTCACCGCTCTCGTCAGTGTGGTTTCAGCCATCGCATGGAGCTGTTTCAGAGAAAAAGCTTCGATAGACCAACTCAGTGACAGAAGAGACAAAGTTAGAGAACTGAAGTGCTACTTTTATCATTTAGATGAAATGACCCTTTAAAAAAGGCATTGTTTTTTTTCCTTTATCTGTGAAGATGAGATTATGATATATGTTATTTTTTGTTAAGAGCGATTAGTTGTGATTGCAAATAATCTTCTTCTACATGATCTGAATCTTCAGTAAAGTTGTACACTGGGAATATTAGATTTCACTTGCGAATCTCTTTACCCACGTCTCAATTATTTTCCTCACAGAGAAACACTAGGGATTTCCAGCTGCCACTGATGGAGTTATAGCCCCATTAGTCCAACTCTGACAAGACAGTTCTTTCAACACCAGTGAATAACCACCATTCATAACTCAGTCCCTCAGAGTTAAATGCTAAGAGCCCTCGGCAACATTAAGAGCATCTGCTAAACTGAGCTATTCAAAATAGATTTCCCCTAATACATCTGGCCTTGGCACTCGATGATGGACATTTTATTTAGTGGAAATACAAGACCCATTTAGCAGCGGACACTTTTTGGCAGGGAAAAAGACAAGCAGTTACTGGCACAGAGAAGATGGATGAGGAGGAAGAAACCAATGAACCAACAGTTCATATACACCACCATGACAGTCGCCCTCAAACCACCCGACTCCCCGAAACCGCTCTCTGAATAAACTAGTTCTGATGAAATCCCATCACACTCACAGCTCGATTTATTTTCTTGACAGCGTGAGCTACACAGACTTAATATCTTTTCCTCTGCTTTCTCTCTCTTCCCTGACGCCCCAAATAAGACCAGTGGGGAATGTCACAGTTTATCGCTTAACATAACTATAACATAATGACATGACAATCACATGAAAACTGTAGGTCACTTTTGTCAAACTGCCAGAGGCCAAGATGTTGTCTCGGCTTCTAAAAGAATACAAGAAACATGTTTTCATTTGAGTTGGACAATAAGCTGAGAAGCAACAGCCGGAAAATATTTGTCATCAACAGAATCAAGGAAAAATACTTTGCTCCTTTTCACACAATTTCCCACTTAAACTATAAACAACAAGTCATCCCAATTACATATGGGAGGATGCCCACAGCAAGACTCAGTCTGAGCGTCCTCATCCAGCTGCAGGCAGCTGTTTTCACTTAGAAAGCCCTGATATACCAGCGGTTCACCACCTGCTGAGCACCAAACAGCAGACAAAGTTAGTGAGCATGACCAAAACACAGCTGAAAACAGGGAACACCGGACTTCTATTCACTGAGGAGCCAGAAACACAACTCTTCAACTGTTTGCAAACACATTCACCATTTCAACTTTATGAGGCGATGATAAAACGTAAATGTGTTTACAGTCTGATTTGCTTACTCTCTGCAGGTTTAAAACAACATACAGCATCACATTAAGAAAATCTACCAAACATGGAGAATGTTGGATTATATTCTAGTCTAAACTATAGTAATATTCATCTATAGTTCTCCTTTGTGAGCTGAGGAGAGACTGATTTACAGCACAAACAGAAAAAAGCTGATGTTCTCCCAGTGTCAAAGGATCTAAGAGCCTTCAAAGCCTCAGTGGCAGATACTGTAGTGACTGTAAGACTGCATAGAGGGGAAAAAAGCTCCTAAACATTTGAAGGAGAACTGTTTTCGACAGCAAACACAAACCACAAAGAGAAGATGAGACGAGCAGCAACAACCTTCAGCCAGAAACAATGGGAATTCTGGACAATGTGGTTTTAGCTTTGAGAAACACAAGCAAAAAAAAAAAAAAGATCAAGTGAATAAGTCAGAATCCAGAATGATCTTACAGTCAGAGATGAAGGACATTACATTTCTACTTGATGCCTCTGGAAGGTGAAAACGGCCTCTGAAATACTTCTGTTACCGCAGCTCTCAGTGCTCAGTGAGTATTCTCCCAATGAATTTTTCACAGCTGTCATTCCTGATGTGCACATTGCAGGCAGCTTGGACAGGCACAGCTGGAGGGGCAGTGGCAGCGCGACATGAACAGTTTGCGGAAAGAAAACCGGGATCAAACAGAGGTAAACGCACTCGTTTAAAGATGCATCCAATCAACAGCCCTTCGTTCGCTGCCAGGATGAGTCACTCCTGTCTCCAAATATAACCACAGCTTTAATCACCACACAGACTGACACAACTTCGCACGTACACATTTGACACAGAGACACACAACTTCATGCATTAACTATCACTCATCACTAGGGCTGCAACTAATGATTATTTTCAGTATTGATTAATGTCAGGATATAGTGGAAAAAGGTGTTTTGTTTTCTTAAAAAAACAATGAATAGGTTATAAAATAGTTGTCGATTAATTTTCTGTCAACAAGCAAATCAAACAACTAAATGTTGCAGCTCTGCACTGCTTTAGGGCTGCAATTGATTTTTTTTTTTTTTAACTTTCTAATGCTGGTTATGATTCTTTTTGAGTCGTATTCAAAAGTTTTGTTTTGTCTGACTAAAACCAAAAAATATTAAGTTTAATATCACTTAAGAAAATAAAAGCACTAGATCAATTTTCTAGAATTTTCTATCAGTGGACTACTACGTGCAGAAATCACAATCAGACTGACGTTCAGAATAATGAACGGTGGTCTCTCTTCTCCGCTCTCCACTTGATGCTCATTTGACGGCACAGACGCTGCAGTTAGCGAGACGGGATGAGTGATGACCGTCTTTGTCTGTGAGCGTAGGTAGATGTGTGCGAGAAAACAGAGGAGTGAAGAAGAAACGCATGTGTGAAAAAGTGAGAGATTACTGTAATGCAGCATGTGTGTCTATGTGTGAGAGAGAGAGAGAGAGAGAGAGAGAGAGGTGGGAATGAATAGGTCGGTAGTGGATCCTCTGAGCTGCAGATGGCTGGTAATGTCATGCAGTGCTGAATTCATTTCTCTTGACATCTTTGATTTCTCTCTGTGACGCACGCAGTGAATTCTCTCCTCTCTTAGATTGTCCCTGAGGCTCAGCCCAATCCTGATCAAGATGACATGCTGATAGAAAGAATTAAAAAACAAAAATCTGTGTAGAGACATGAATGAAATATGATGAGTTCATTCCTGAAACACCACATATCCACTGTGGCAAAAAACATACAATCGGATTTAGATTTATATAATAAACACAGGATAGACTACATGTTACAAATTACATTCACAATCTATGTTTTTAAGGATTGGGTGGGTGCCTGATGTTTACTGAGACTCACTGGTCATATTTCATTTTAGAACAAAACTCTTGACAGAGTTTCTTAGCAAGACCAAGCACAGCTACCATCGTGGTCGCAGTCGGCTGTCCTTTCTGAATTGGACAAAAGTAAAACTGTTTTAGCTCGGCTAACAAGTGTGAATCACACCATGATCTCTTAACAGCAGTGATGTTCCGCAACTGGCTTTTAATGCAGTTTCATGTGCTTGTTTTCAGTTTACAGGTTAATTTAGAACAATTTTTTGAATTTACAATTCACTCCTCACAACCCACTGAGATGCACACAAAACACTCCCGAAACACACACACAGCGCTGCATCCTGGGTAGGGCCAGCACGGCCCACGCTCTGGCTCAGTTTGAAGATGTTCCCCACAAGACTCAGTCAACAAACACCTACTTTCATAATAAAGCACACTGTCCGCTGCCTCGACGGGCTCAGACCACAGGAGGAGATTACATCCAGCTGTATGTTCCTTTCAGATCAGCTCATCAAAGTGGGAGAGAGAGACAAGGCAGCTGATTGTCTTAATATTATCTGTAGGAGGATGTGCAGACTGCTGAGCAATGGGAAACAAGCTTTCTGCTGACAGAGCGGCTGTGATAAACTATAGGGATTCATCTTACTGTAGATGACGCTTTACTAACTTACTGTTTTAAACACCTGAAGCTTGTGAGCCACGCCAGCTTCTAAGGATGTAAACGGCACTTGTTGTGCAGCTAACAGCAAACAGTAAAAACTTTAACTTCATCAGGAGAAAACCTAAGAATAATGTCTCTTTTTATAAGTTCCACTGCACATTGTTCCTGCATTAGAAGTGAAATTAATTTATCAGAATATTAATGTGTGGCAGGAAACGGTGTGCTGTAATTACACAACAAATCTTTTTGCCAGGCCATAATTAGGGCTCAGTTTTCCTAAATTATAAGGCTCACTACCACAAAATATTTAAATATATACTTTATATAAATTACCACAATCTTCTCCTAAGAGATATACATTTTGAAAATTCTGTTTTGTTGTTTTAATGATTTATATTGGCTCATTTTATATAAGCACCCTGAATGTCTGAGGGGTAAATTGTTAAATCAATGTAATCTTTTGTCACAATTCAAAACAGCCTATAAACACTCTGTGTGAGTCAGTTTAGAAACCTCCTCCCTCACTGGTAAAGTCATTGAAATGCCCTCTAAGCTGGGTGAGGTGGAACAGTTAGTACTCTTTTGAAGTACAGGCACACACACATATATTATATGCTGGCTTTTGCTCATCATCCTGTCCCAGCCAAAGCCTCTTGTGGTAACACTGAATTTCAGCCATCCACCAGCATTTATCCTCCATCCTCATCTATCATTTTTCTATCAGCTACTCTGGTCTGAGCTTCCAGGGTAGTCCTGCTGAGGCTGTGTGAGGGATCCATCAATTATTCATGTCTTGTTTTCTGGCCACAAGGACAGAGGTGGCAGAGCCGACTCGTCCCCCACCGGTGATGTATCGGTGCGATAAAAGCCTCTCGCAGAGAACCTCGGTCCAGCTCCTGCTCATCTGCACCAACCACAGTGTGACATCTGCACACAGTCATACGGGGCGTGACAATTTTATTCAGCTGCTCCACGTTCCTGCATGGCTTCAGGCCCATCCAGGCTAAGGACATAACAGCAGCCTGAGTGGAGGGCATGATGATTGGTTGTTTGGCTTACTGGGTCATAGCTCCATCCCAGCGCTGGGCTGTACGTGCACAAGTCCCCTTTGGGAGAATCTGCAGCCTAACATGAGTCACGTCATTGTTCCCCTGCTCTGGCTCTCAGTGTGCACTGTCACCCTGGTGGCACCAAGGCGGCTAGCAACACCATGTCAAACACAGTGACGTCAGCTCTCTGCATCCATTTTGGCCTTGCTCACTGCAAAATGGACTGAAGAGGAGCCAGACCGAGGGCAGCTGAGAGGTGCAGTTCAAAACACAGCAACACAGCGGTGTGTACAGCCTGGGTTTTTCACTGCAGCTCACACTGGTCTCATTTTCTAATGTTAAGTGCATTAGCATTCACCACTAGTGTAATGTGTTTGCAAGTAAATTGTGCTGTGAGCTCCAGTTACTGCAGAACGTCTCTTCAACTGAAGGTGTGTTTGTTAGAAAATGACTGACCTGCTGAGAACCGACAAATTACAAATATGAAGCAAAATAAATTTATCATGAAAATGTGACAAATAAACAGTTACTAACATAATCACCTCAGGTAATGATTAGACTTTGGTGACAAGAGTGAATAGCTGTACTTAGTGACTGCAGTGCTTTGAGCTGCATACCAAACATGCTGTCTTTTTTCGCAGGTATAAGGTTTATCATGTTTAACCATTTGCTAATCAGCACTAAACACAAAGTACAGCTGAGGCTGGTGGGATGGATGTCATTAGTTTTCCTGGTACAAATTCAAATGTTGGCCTGATGATGATGATGATGATGCCAAATGAAAAGTCAGGGGAGAACCGAAATGAATTCATCCCGAGACAAACATGAATGTCTGCACCAAATCTCACGGAGATATTTCACTGTGGACCAAAGTGGCGAAGTGATTTACTCTGCCATGACACAACTGTGGGGGGATAAAAAAAAAAAAAAAAGGTCCGTCCTGATATGATAAAACCAGGTCAACATGCTTTATGCAAAGCAACACCACAACTTCCAAGAATGAAAGAAATTCTTCTCAGACGCCCAGGAATATGCTACAGGGATTATAGAGAGAGATTATAAAGCTCAGACTCAGTATGGAGATATCATTACCACTGCACTTTCCAGATGCTCTGCTGCAGCTCGTCTCTATCAGCGAACAGTGGGTGTAATGTTTTTTTTTTTTCATGGTTGTGTGAATTAGATTGTTGTCACTACAAGGTTCGCTCTTGCTTCCCTGTGCATCAAAGCCATTTGTGCTGGAGCTGTGGTGTATATCACCTCGTTATTGTGTTAACTTCAGTCTATTGAACTCTATTCTTTAAAATGGAGCAATAGAGAAGAGGAAATGCTTTATTTTACACGTCTCATAATTTCTTAAAAACTCCGAGAAAGTTCCTAATTACAAGGGCTTTGTAATTACGTACTAATTGCATGGAAGACAGAGACAATTTTCTGAGACAACACACATATTAAAGGAGTGATCTGACTTTTTAGGAAATACGCTTAGTCAATTTCTTGCAGGGGAAACATCTAACCTAGTTCTGTCCAAAAAATACACCTACCAGCACCTGTGAAACTCCCTAATTTCTCTACTGTGCTTCCAGTTTCTTATGCTAAGCTAAGATAACTGCCTCCTGGCTTCAACTGTATGCTTGACAACTACACACAGATTTTCATATTTGCTTGCAGCTGCACTGGCTAAGGTAAAAGAACATTATGTCTACAAATGAACTGGAATTAATCAGAGGTGTACCAACTGAACACCATCTCCATTTCCCCTACAGTTAGTACCAAATTTCACAATATTTCCATAAATCTTCCTTGGAAATTACAGTTACAGATACATCCCTTCCTATAGAATTATAATTAAACTATTAGGAAAATTTGGGGCTTGTAAAATACATTTTTATTCCCCCTTATGATTTGTTGCATAACTGCAATAGTATTTAATTAAGAGACAGAAGACACAAATATAAAAACAAGGACAGGGCCAGTGAATATTAATCACATGTATTTGCTTACAAAAACAGGAGAGACAGTCAGACACCTCTTCTGGCAAAAAACTGCACTGTCAGTTGTTAATGGAGAGTTATGTGCTTGACACTAATCGCTGCTTCGACCCCTCCCCACCCCCATCTGGAGACGAGGGAAAAGGCCATCAATTATCTCCCAGTCCCACAGTAAATCTTTAGCAGTAAGGGACGTTTCAGCAGCAGCATCACAAGATCTGTCGAGAAAACCGATGCAGCACAAATGAACCCGTGTTCCTCGAAGCACTGGTCTAAGTACTGAAACAGCTGTGCTAATTGCTGATCTTGACAACGCCTGTATAGGTTAGTTGAGGGGTATAGCTGTGCTCTACTGCACCAGCCTGTTTTTTTTTTAGCTGTTATGCTAATATATCCAGAACCACTGCTCCCTGCTGCAGGGAGAGGCGAGTTGTAACTTGTGACAGGGCTAATCTCTGCGGACAGACCGGAGCACGGCCCAATCAGCAAGGGTAGCAGGCAGAAAATGAGAACACCAAACAGAGCAGCTCCCTGAGCTCCTCCCGGTTTTAAGTGGAGCTCCTGTGTGTTGAGCTGTGTGAACGGTCCTTTAAATGGGAACGCCGGCCTCACCTGCCACAAAGATGTCAAGTCACGCTGCTTTTGTTGGGCTGAGTGATGTTGAGTGATGGCTCAGTCTTAATAAATCAACATGTCGATAATTGTGTTCCAGAGCCAGCCTATAGAAAAACATGGACACACTGTCACTGCCATCACCCATCTAAAGGATTCATTTGATTATTTTCTCAATTAATCATTTTGTCTGCAAAATGTCAAAAAAAAAAAAAAAACAGTGAAAGATGTCCACTATCATTTCTCACAGCCCAGAGATGCATTTAAAAAGTGCATTTTATTCAACCGACACTCCAAAACCCAAAGACTCTGTCAACTTTCTCTCAATAGGATGTCACAGAATTGCTGTCAGCTACTTTAAAGATGAGCTTGTATATTCTGTCTGGGTAAATGTGTTACCAAAGCTCTTGTTGCAGCCATGAACACTAATTAAGAGGTTGAAAGTGTCAGGGTTTGAGTTGTACAGTCACAAACTATAAATCACATAAAGAGGACAGGATCCTGCAGGTTTGCTGTGGTAGCTGCTCTCATCGTTGCCACCTGTCATGTGGGTTGGATGCATATATGGCTCAGAAATTGACTGAGCTGCAATGATGGCTGCCACAGGGACAAGGCACGTTGTAAAACGCAACACCTCTCAACACGGAACTGGCCATAAATTCGTTTTCCAGCAGCTAAAATCACCTTGTTTCTTTGCAAACCAGAGTTTAAAAACATCCAACAGGCTTCAAACACAATATCAGACAACGTCCCTCTCAGGGCAAAGTCGTTTCAGCACCACTGACACAAACCACCGCAAAGCAACACCACAGAGGAGAGCAGAAAAAAAAAACTGCTCATCACTCTTTCTCCGTCATATTCTCCCCACTGGGTTTCTACAAGGTCATTGTGGCGCACGACGCAGGACAGGACACCCCAGCTACATTTGCACGTTTGAGCTTGCACTGATCCTGTACGAATCGAATGCAACTGCACATAAACGGGCAAACTTTTTTTTTTATATAATCTGAGATAAAGTGCGGCTAAGACCGATCGACAAATTTATGTCCGTGTACTATGAAGAGAAGAGGCGGAACAGGCGACGGAGACAGACAAGGGCATCGGTGCCAAAACCATCGCCAACCAGAGAAAACGGGATCGATGATGAGAAGCTGGTCGCATGAACTGTTTAAAGACATTAAAACATAACCCTCGTAACCTCCTACCCTCCCATCTCTACCTCCTACACTGAGTGAATCCTCTGTGCTGAGATGGATGATGATCGCTCTGAACGCACAAGACCTCCCTGCAAGAACAAGAACGAAGGGCGCATTTCGCCAAAATCTGCAGTCAGAGATCCTACGATCCTGTCAAATTGTAATATTTCTAATTAAAATCGATATATTTTTTTTCCACCGTGGTTCCACTCGTGCCTTGATTCCCTTTGGGTGCAGGTTTAGGGGTCACTGCGTTGCGCATCAAAGGCCTATGAACTCTGTTTCTGTCATAAATAAATAAATGTAGAGTTGTATCACAACCACACGGAAAATATTCCTAAATGTCATCCTGCTCCTGCATGCACGGTTGAAAACGGCCACAGTAGCTGAACTGGGTGCATCAAAAGGCATGTTAAGATAAAAATCAGAGAATTATTCATCTACTTACCTTTTGGTGGGAATGTCAGCGCGTTTTAGGGTAACCGGAATTAGCTTTTTTTTTCCTGTGCAGGGAGTCACCCCGAGTACTTGAAGCAGAAAGGTCCTGTGTGCTCCTGTGATGTAGACTGACGTAGAAACAGAGAGCTGCACCCTCCTCCACCCTCCGCCCCCTTTACTTACTACACAGTACACACCATCCTTCTAGGATGGAGACACCGCCCCCTCCTCCTCCGCCGCTCCCATCCCTCTTCCAGCAGACACCATTCCTCTGAGGAAGAGTAGGGGGGGTTTACTGGTTTCCATGAAACCAGAAACAGTAAAGGTGATTTATTTGTCTCCTGAGTGATTCAACCACTGGGGACTCTAAATACTATAAGGTCAGACTTCACATGGGATGCACACGGCCAGGTGGAAAACGGGCAATGTCCACCCAACACGCTCAGTGCGTCTCCTTTGGACCGTCGTTTGCTCCATATGCACCAAATGGTTGGTGCAGTGAACTGTGCAAGACGAGCCTCTCCCCTGCACGTGCTTGGGCTCGTGCCTCTAATTGGCCATGTTAGGAAAAAGAAAAAAAAAAATCACAAGGACGCCCCTGGTGGAAAACAAATGAAGCCCTATCCTATTAATTTAGTAAGAATGTGATTAAATAAATGACAATCTGAAACCACAATATAAAAATATAGGTCTGTTACAGAAAGCCTAGAAATTAACAGTGACTTTAACTGTGGAGTTTGTTCGCCAATTTTCTTGCTTACCTCAGATTTGATCTCACATGATGAAAATCATCAGAAAGCCATGACAAAGTAAACCTGTAAAACTGTTTAGTCTGATACTCTTGAGTAAATCTTCTAGCACAGCTTCACCAGCTTGCATCAACTTGAACAGAGATGGGAAGAATTCTGGAGGGATCGAAACAGGTTGTCTTCAGATCAGGTCATAATAGGGAAAGCACAGGTGTTACTATGAACATTAATGAGGACTCTGCCCTCTTCAAGTGTCCCAGTAAAAACATAACTCATTTGGAGTTGTGTTTTTGGCCCCTTGATGATAGTGGGTCTAGTATTCAGTCTTTTTTCTTAAGGAACCAGCTACTGAAGGAAATTTCTGTCTTTTTCAAAACAAAAGTAAAACAAAGCGAACCATGATGAAGATGGGTCTGTTCTTCAGACACTTCCTGTACCTTCTTCTTTTATAAGGTACTTGTTTTCTGTGGGCTTCAAACCACTAGTAGCAATAAATACTGACTGAGAATGTTAAAAAAAAAAAAAAAACAAAACCTGTAAAATAATAAAAAACTAAAATAAAACTTAGTTACTGAGACATTGAAAAACAGTGAAAAAAAATTGAACTCATAAAACAACACTATGAAAACCTATGAACTGATGAATCCTCATTCATTCATCCAGGAAATAAACATAAATACTTCTCTCTAAGGATGCCCCCCCCCCCCCCCCCCCCCCCCCCACCTCTCATTGATCTGAAACCATGTGACCTCGTTCATGGTAACATATGTGCGTAACTCCTCCGCTGTGCCTCCAGCATTTCAGGTCTTTCAGTCAGATCTCCACTGACTCTCCAGCTGTCGTCCGATTGTCATCAGGAGCAGGCAGATCAGATGAGGGCTTTCATCTCGTTTTAGGCTTTCAGCTGCTTTTGTCTGTTTGGGTCATCTATTGATCAGCTGGACTAAAGGGCTGCTATCTGCAGGCAGCAGCTCCTCCACCTTCTATCCTGCTCAGTCTGATAGCGAGGGCGAATGTTAGAGTGACAAAGTGACACATTATCGGTAGTTATCACACACATTATCACAAAGCTGCAGAACATATATTACATTCATTTCTCTATGATGAACTGGCCAACGCAAAAACAGCCAGGTTTGTATTGCCAGTACATTAAATACTACAGGGTGTAGCAGTTATTAATTTGAATTTTGGGTTACATTTTTTTTTTGTCTTTCTGTTTGGTGCTGATGTTGAGCAGTTTTAATGCTCACCATCTTAATTAAGTGTACTTGCATGCTAACATTTTCTAATTATCACACACTAAACACAAAGTAGCTGAGGCTGATGGGCCTGATGATGGCAACAGATGACCTGAGATTTTTACTTTTAATCCTGAGAGTAAGATGTCCAGTCTCATTAAAATGCTTGTTTGTGTTATGTGTTTGTGTTTTTTAAAAGGAGAAAATTGGCTGATGTATCATTACCTGATCAGGCTCAACAATCAGTATCAGTACTGTTTTACATGAATGAACCGATCATCATGTGTCATTTACTGCAACAGAGACAGAAAGAAAGGAGTGAAGAGAGAGAGAAGGGGGCATGGCCGTTCAGAGGAACCTGCTGGTTATATGACAGAGCAGATGAACGCAGCTACACACTTTACCCCGGAGCAGCCGGCAGCTGGCCCGGCTGAAGCCCTGACACGCCCGATTATCATCTCAGCAAAGTGAAACACACCTCCAGAAACAAATTGCAGCTCTACAGTGTGTACCAGACGTGTGTGTGTATCCACAGCTGTTGTCTGTAATTGTTGTTTTAATTGTGTCTTCTTTACCCTCCTTAACAAATTGAAAGGTCATACCTGTCTGACGCACAATTTAATTTCCAAACGTGATCAAATTTCCTGCACACAATAACGTGGCAAGGGCCAATTTAATGATGTGCCTGGGCCCGGCCCTTATCTGCAGTTGTAAATGCTGTAATGAATTGTAGTAGGAAATGCAGGCCTTTTATAAAACTGCACAGGTACATGTGTTGAGCAGCTCAAATGTCTTCACTACTGACCTTGTGTTTATTCCCTCAGTATAAACCATGATGCAACCTGGTTCATTATCTGAGGCCCATGTAAGCTTTATAATATTTTCACTTAAACTGTAGAAATATAATCTCTTCTCATTAAAGGAGGAAATAATAAATGATAAAATGTTAGTGTCTTCGAGCTTTGATTTTAAGGCAAATACTTGTCGCCATCTAGCGGCCACTTTAGGCAATACAGGACAAATATCGATCAAACATCCAGTCCAAATTTTTTTTCATGTTTTATATAAGATTTCTATATACAATATTTTGTGTGAAAACTATAATAACTGTAATCTGTATATACTGCTTGACATGACATGATATACATTTATTAGTGTAATTAATTTAATAGAAATACTGTTTCCGTTTTTTTATGCGGAAATGTCTTTCGTTATAATGATTATATTATTATAGTGACGCACTTTAATACAAAATCCCGAGCTGTAAACATCAAATCAAAGGATCCATGTATGTAGATTTATTATTATCATTTTCTGGTGATGAACGTTTTAAAAAAACACGATCCTGAGCGACATTAAACCTTTTCTTTTTTCAAACCCTCACCGGTATCTGAGGCATTTTGAGGCCATTTCAGTCTCCTGCTCCACTTTGAGCTCATTGGTGAGGTCCGGTCAGGCGTGTGAATGTCTCCCTCTGATTGATGCAAATGAAACTCCTCATCTGCGCCTCTCTGCCGCTGCCGGTGCGGAGGAGGAAGAGGAAGAGGAGGAGGAGGAGGAAGGGAGAGAAACGACCGGAGAAACCGTCGAAAGCGATTCAAACGCGCAGACAGCGGCACGACATGAAAGTAGCGCTTTGTTTACCTCCCTCCACATGCTTGAGGATGATGATGATGATGGTGATGATGATGGCACATCCTTTTCATTTGCATATGTAAAAAACGTAGGAGGGGGGTGGTGCAGATTTTTTTTTAGGGGAGGTTGTTTTGTCCTGAATTTAAAGACAGCACAGATTCCGTGGTGTTGCTGTTTGTTGAAATATGATGCTCGGCAGAAAGCAGGTCGGTGAAATCTGGATTTTACCATGAGAGGAACCGGCATGGACCTGCTGTGGAGGATCCTAGCAGCTCTCAGCTTCGACTGCTTTAAAGATTCGTCGTCGTCAAGGTGAGTGGTGATCGATCAACCTGAATTTCAGCGGATATAACCGAAAATTAATCACACTCCTGGCAACCAGCAGTGACTTTACAGAGTGCTTTAACCTGTCTCCAATCTCCTGTAATATCACTGTGCTTTTCTTATAATACACCTGTTTGTTCCTGTGACAGATTTGCTTGTACCTTTCTAAAATTCACCACTCTGGATAATCCTTAATTGTGTAATCCTCACTGGAAATGGCAACTGCAAAAATCTGAATGACATGTTTTTGTTTTTTTCAATGAGGATTTTTTTTTTTTTAATACTAAGGGGAAATATCGTCCGTCACTTCGCAGTTGTTATGACAACAGGTTTTTCTGAGACATTATTGGCTCTCATTTTCTCCAGCTTTGCCTCACTGATACCAGTTTATGTTACACAATTTAGAGTCAATGAAAATGAAATCCAACAAAGCCATTTATAATCCGTCTCCTCTTAGGTGTGTCCATGGGGAATCCAGGAATATTACCATAAACGATTTTCTTTCTCATTGAAATGCCTCAGAAAGAGCCTGAGCACCATCTATTAGCATTTACGTTTTATGCAGTCACCTAATGTCTAATTAGTTGAGACAATCTGATGTTCATTTGTCAGTGATACAGGTAGCAATCGGAGCCAGTAATGAGGAAGGCAGAGCTCCAGCACCAGAACAACAGACTGTACCTGAGCCTACGTAACAAGGAAAATACAGTCTCGGTCTAAAGACACGTTCATGTCAGAAAACACTCCTCCACAGTCCAGATTATTGAGCAATCACTCTAACTCCACCCTAACCCTGATCATTTCAGTCTTGTTTTACCAGTTATTTATTCCACGGAACAAATGTGTGTGCACCAACCAACAAATCTGTTTTTACTGTGCACTGGAAAAGCCTGATCCAGGCTTGTTGTATCGTATTCTTAGTGTTTCCACTAACACTTATTTTCATTATTGATTATTCTGGGGATTATTTTCTTGATTAATTTTTTTTTGCAATTAAATTTCAGAAAATTGTGGAAAAGAAGCCCATTAAAATGTCCCACAGCCTAAGCAGATATATTTAAATTGCTTCTTTTACGCTACCAACAGTTCACATCTACTACTATCATATATAAGAGAATAATTTAATGTCTTGCTGAGAGTTAGGAAGGAAGATCAACACCCTTCTTATAGCTGTATGCTAAATATATTTATATCTGTGATAAGCCAATATGGCCAAGCCAAAGACCTTCACATTCTGATACTGCTCCTCTCCCTCTTAGGTGTCCCACAAAGCTGAGCTCCAGCCAAGCCGGCAGCCTGGAGAGCAGCTCCCTGACCGGCTCCCTGTCGCTGGGCCCCGACCTTCCACACTGCCAGTGTTGCATCTCCTACGAGGCCCGTCTGAAGCGCCTCTCCTGCGGCCACCTGTACTGTGACCCCTGCTGTGACCAGATTGTCAACCTGGCCTTCGAGGACATTGAGGGCCTGTCCGACTACCCCTGCCCCATGTGCAAGTCCATCCGCCAGCTGGGAGGCCTGGGCCCGTCCTCCTCTGGGTACTTCAACGGGCCCTACGGCATCCTGCAGCAGCAGTGTACAGGGAAGGAGCACGGTAGTCGGTGGGGGTAAACTTTAAACTCTGTCATGAGAGAAATGTCGAGTCTCTCCTCTGCTGTTGGACTTCTGGTTTCTTTGCCTACGACCAGGTTGATTTTTTTTAATGCACTGCCACTGCCATGAAAGCTGTGTGGTGACTGTGGACTACATCTAATAGTCATCTTACTTTAGTCGGCCTTGCTCTGTCGTCTGTGGTAATCAGGTGAAACATGAGAATGCATGACACTAACATCCGTAGGTTTAAAGTGCCAAAATGCATAGACTGTTGGAAACCTGCACGTCAGCATAACAAATACGAAAGAGGGGTCTCTTATGTTTCGGTTCATTTTATCCCAAAGTGTCGTGAAACAATGTACCGATCAAGAAAAACACCTCATTCATATTTTTAATAGCATGTAGGTTTTCTACCAACTTCTGTATAAATAACATTTGAAAAAAAAACTTAATTCTAACGAAAGTCGGGAACCGGAGCGACCAAACCAGAGCTTTACACGAAGTTAACTGTGCAGTAGATATTTTGTATATTTAACATTTCTTGTCAGGCCAGTTCTTACTTTGTACATTTCCTGTTACAGTATTGAGCATTTTGCACATGATTGTCAAATAGTTTTATTCTGACTGTACATATCATGCAAGGCCGTTGGATTTTAAATTTAAATTCTATTGTTTGTACAGTGCCATGCTACTTTCTAAGTGTTCCAGATCATATTGTAAATATTTATTTTGTTAAAAAATAAAGTTTGTGAGCTGTGTACGAGAATTGGGTGTTTTCTTTTTCGTGGAACAGACTCAAATTATGAACTCAGGTGAGAGTTTATGAACTGATAACACTTTTTATTTATCAGGATCAAAACATGCTGATACAAAAAAAAAATATGTACATCTGGCAAATTGAAGTTCGTACCAAAACCATTAAATTATACAAGCATACAGACCAACAGGTGTAAGCAGAAGATCAAATCAGGTTTTCCATGCAACAGGACAATGGTGACCATGTGTTTTTCTTCCATGGAAGACAAGCAAATGCATTAGCATCACACCTGGAACGCTCTGAAATTGTAGCTGATATCAATATTGATGTGATGGAATATTTACAACAATTTAATAATTCATAGTGCTATCAAGTGAGGTACCTTTTGACATGAGAGAAGGTCGGCATCAGTCACATCTAACAACTGTTATCCTGCCTTAATCTATTTAGAAAAAACATGCTTTTTTTTTTAAACACATGATGGTGCAAATTCATTCATCTGTGGGAATGACGCCAGTGCATCTACTTGACACCCACATCATGCGAACGACAAACCTGTTTGGATTTAAAGGCGCAGGACTGGATACTTCCCTCTGTGATTTAAATACAGTCAGACACTTCCAAGTCCTTGACCTAAATGCAGGCTGCATACTAATACACCACCAGACAGGACAACAAAAAAATAATGGTAAAAAGAGGAGGAAATAAGCTTCTCTTCGCTGGTACCTCGTCAAGGTACGGCGATCAAAATAGGCAGAATAATATTTTTGTTTTTCAGTTTCACCAAGATGATGGAGAATTTCTCAAAATAATACTAAATTTGGTCAAAAATCACACGTATCTACATTTATGACATCAAAAATTGACCCATAATGGTCAAACGTACTTGAAAGACAAAAGTTTAGATAAGATTATATAACTAAAGCCCTGAAATGATCTCTGTCATGCAGGAACTCATTTATACTGCAATAATATTCAGTGACTGTGGCCACATCCAGACATGTACAGGCAAACATAACACTGAACTGAATATAGGCCTCTCGCTGCTCCCAAGCACGCATGCAAGTGGAGCGATATGAGAGCAGTACCAAAATAGCTCTCATGCCCTAAATTCCACATTAAAGTCACTGGTCGCAGCGCCCGGAGTTCAAAAATGACAGTTTTCAGAAATGTTCTTTTTCAAAACAAAATTCTACTTTCCTATAAGCTGAACTAGAACTTTAGCATAACAAAGATATAAGGAGCTATTTGTAAAAAAAAAAAAAAAAATTTTTAATTCTAGAGACATGTAGCCTGACGGTCACACAGGTCACAGGTTAGTTCCAGTGAAATGCTGATGTGTGTTCGTGCGTTCACTGCATTGTGTCGTTTCAAACTTGTCTCAAGAACCAACTTATGACACCACTTATCTAGGCCCTGCCCAGTCACTGCAGCCCATTTAGGATAAGAAGCTTAAAATGGAAACTACAAGCTGTCTTTCTTTCTCGAAAGGTGGTATGACATTTACAAAGTGCGTCATGGCAGTTTCTTACTGCATTCTGAGATACTGCAATATGTGCTTATGAAGTTCCTTTTTAGTTATACATTATTAAGCATCTTCAGCCCTTATTCTTTTTTTCTTTTTGCTTCACTGTAATTAGAACATTTCATTAGAGGAATATTGAATACCAGGATTTGTTTTTGCAAATATACAAAACAACTGTCACATTTTTTAATACAGTACAGAGGATAAGTAGCAGAGTAAAGAGATCTTACACTGATTATTTCATACAACTGCAGCTCACTGTGCAGCACCCACATGTTTCTATTCACTTTGAATCTATCAAATAGGGTTTGAGAGGAAACATAAGCCTTGGTCTCCTCATTACATGACACCAGAGAGAGTTTGATCAGTGTCACACGGTGCAGGCAGGTGGTGGAACCGTCTGTTTCATATACAAGAACAGTAAAGGTGAAGGCCAGACATCAGGAAGCTATTGATCCATTACTCTTGGGAAGTTTGGCGTTATTGGGTGCTGGGTAGTAGCGCTGATCAGAACGGGCATCTGTTGCAGAAGAATGCCCAAACAGGAAGGTGTGCTTGCTGCTGCCACTGCTGTCCTTGTGGCTGGGTTTGGACGGTGGGGCTGAGGCCGGCGGAGGGCCCCTGGAGGTCTGGTGGTTGGTGGAGGTAGGAGGGGGTGCCACTCTGGGCACACCCGTGCCCTGAGGCCTTGACGCAGGGAAGAGGAAGGTGCCGTTGTTGGTGTTTTGGTTCAGATTGGTGTCGGTCCGTCGGGGGTCAGCTGTCTTGGTGGGTGGGTTCAGATCCGTGCTGGTGGACACCTGTGCTAGCTTGTCTTTGAGCTGCTGCACCTCCCTGGCTAGTCGCTCCACAGGGTGGGGGTGGTTGGCGGAGATGGGGTGGGAGAACGCCTTAGAATGGAAAGTGACATGAATAGTTTGTCCTGGAGACCTCACTGCTGGCACCAAAGAGGTCTTAAGAATAGCTGGGTTTCAGTCACGTGATCATGATGACGCACGCACACGGAGCGATTTCACATGGAGGGCAGGAAGTAAGTTATATGTCAAAGCCAACGGAGGACATATTAGCAGAGATCCCGTGTCGAGACGGAGATACACACAATTAATCAAACAATATGTTGGACGTGACCCGTACCTCATGAGCGAGTTTTCAACGGACGTTAAAGATTTACCGACAATCGAGGCTGTTGAGATCACCGATTATCTCGTACTTCAGACCTCTTATCATACGAAATAGCAAATGAAAGCCTACAAAAGCCTGGAGGCATATAACTTTTTTTGTGAGCGGGTGGGTTCACAACTTTGGTACCAAACGGCTCCAAGACGATTATCGTTTGGTCTTCGCCAGGGTGTTTATTCTTATACTGGTTATGTATAGCTAGCAGCTAGCAATAGCGGCTATAATGTCAACACACATCTTACAGGGATACAAGGGGGTTTATTTGTCAATTACATAGAAATTCTAATGTATGACATGACAGCGAAATAGCATTTGGACTACTGAGTCAACGTCCCCTAAAACTACCGGAAACCGAATAATTATTACTATGTAAATGAGCGTTAGTTAGCTAGCTAACATACCTTTGACGAAGTGGTCACTGCAGACACGGGCATTAGCAGACAGCTCCTCCCGACTGGAGACGTAGGTTTAAGATCCACCTTTCACGGCGTTGTTCTGTAATTTTATTTTTTTTTTAAAAATATTTCTCACCTTTATGGGTGACTACTTTTGGTACCCTATAATAGCTTTTTTCCTTTTTCTCTATTGGAACGATTTGAGCACCGGTAAACTACACAAAACGTAGGCGTTTTTCCACACGGTAGATTCTCAGTGCGTCAGTCAGCTAACGGCTGAAACACTTCCGGCTCTCCGTCTGAATTTGGCGCCCTCGCGTCGCTGCGTCGTGACGTCACGTGAAACCCACCTATTACCTTTCAAATTAAACTGGTGACTGGTTTAGTATTTCTTCTTCTTGTTAACAAATCCCATGAAAAGACCAAAAGCAACAGTGAGATCTATCTACATTAGTTGGATTATCTATAGTTGTTTCTTTATCTTTATTGTTTGTCATTATCTTGCAACAAAACACCAAACAACAACCACATTAAAACAGTACTAGACCTAATTTTCAGGCCTGTTTCTTTAACTGAACCGTGCAGACATTCCTATCACAAATGTTCAGTTATTTTTGAATTAATAGAAATCTTGTCTCAACGCTGCAGAAAAGAAAGAAAATGATCTGTTGGCCTGGATGGGCAGTTGGATGTTGAGTGAAACTGTAGGGGAAATACTTGAGAAGGTGTTTTATCCCTTTGATAGGTTTTACTTGTTCCTATACAGCTCCTCTAAAATAGATGACTGTACCCACCCACACAGCCCTCGACTATTCTTAAAATCACCATGGGGACACTGAGAGACAAGCTGCTGTACAGACATCACAATGACTGTACCACGTCCATATTGGGAATTGTCGATCAACAGTTCCAACTAATCTGCACATCAAAGAGACAACGTCATCCACCGAACAAGCAGTCATGATGTGAGAGGATGCAACACCGAGGACACGACGAGGCTATAAACAGCGGATATTTCAGAGCCTTCAGGAAGTGCTGTGGGCCAATTTTGATTAAAAAAAAAAATTGTGTAGGATGGAGCCCACTTACTAAACTCAATGACACATCCGCACTTAGACACTCAAACCTGCAGAATTTAAATTAGACAGCCACTGAGTAATGCTGGCTGTCTGATGGTTCTGTATACTGTTGCATAATTTCTTTAGTATAAACTGGGGGTTGAATGAATGTCTACTCTCAGTAAATCACAGCCTATTTGCCTTTTTAATCAGACATGTAAAATGATTACATCTTTCTTTGGCTGTCAGCTTAAAGTGGAAAAATTTACCCCAACATTTGTAGATATCAGGGTGAGGGCATCATTTATAAGCTAAAATCTACTCATATTAATGTTAACGGTACATATTAAATATGTTTTGAATGTGTACCACCTCATTATACACCTTCTAATTTTGCTGTAGTCCAAATCCTAACATTTCATCCCAGCCTTCTCTTGATGTTTTGAACCTTTGGTGACAGTGACTTTGAATATCAAAAAGCAACACTGAGCTGAGAGAAATTTTGAGGATTTGAGGGAGATATTAGGGAATATAAAAACTTAACTTCAACTCTAAATACTCAAAATGTAGTTGTGGAGTTTCAAATATGACTTATGTCACACAGATAGTAACCTGTTAGCAGAACGAAACAGTACTGTTTTGGTTTCATCACAGAAAGTTTGATAATAATAAAAAGACAAATTAACACCAACCTATCATTTACACCAGTTGTCAAAAAGTTTCTGGCACCTCATCACATGTAATGACCTTAGTGTGGACAGTTCAACTATCCTGTCAGAGTCTATAGAGATTTTTATTTTAAAGCTATCCTGATTCACCATCATATTCAAGTATTCCCAGCTGTCTAAAGCACACTTCCTTTATACTGTACCTGTGCGTGGAGCGCCCCCCGGAGGTAGCACTCCCTCCACAGGCCCATGCAGGGACCCATAAGGAGGGGCAGTAAGGGCTCGTAGGGGTCCAGTGGTCCTTGAGGTCCAGTGGTGGAACTGAGGCCATGGGGAAACTCAGTCAGGGCCCAAGCTTTGAGCAGCCTCTCCAGGCCAGGCACATTTTCAGAGGATGGCGCCCTCCGGTGGCTCTTCTTGTAAACTCCTGAACTACTGCTGCTGCGCCAGGGAAGCAGGTTAGCAGGACAGGAGAAAGTGCCTCGAGAGAGGAGGAAGACTGAGCCAGGGATAATGTCAGTCAGCTGATGGGCCGATGAGACAGCGTGAAAGAGAAAAGATACTATTAATTAAAGTTTTAATTCAAGCCACCTGAAAAAATAACCTAACAACTGAATTAAAAACTGATTTATAGGTTTCATTCACAGTTACAAGCTAGTGTTTTGTATCATGCGTCTCAAACATAAGCTATGAAGCGTGAAGAGTACATACTGTAGGTTTTAATTTAAAAAAAGATTATTTTACTGATCTGCACTCCTCTAATCAGAGTGTAAAGGGCAATACAGTTAACCTGCTCCCAATTTGAATTACATGCATGTCTTATTAACTACCACAAGAGGGTGTAGTGGTTTGCTGAAAATGCTCAGGGCATTTAAAGATATCATTTCAGAATGCAGATTAGACAATTTCCCAGTAACAACATCTGTAACAATCCCTAAAGCTCTCCAATACAGATGAGCCAATACAATGTACTGACTATATTTTCATCTTTATTCATCAGTGAAGATTACCTGTGCAATATAATGTGCTGCTTAGATCAACGCCATTGAAACTGACATCTGTCTATGCTGACATCTGTCTGTCTGAGAGCTCCCAGCCATGGCCACTAGAGGGAGTGTTGCATCATGTAAAAGAAGCCCTACCCTGTGCGTGTCTGGGTTGGTGTTGAGGTTTCCATTGAGCAGCGGCTGGAATGGAGGGGCAGGGGGCACAGGTTGGGTGAAACGGTCTCGCCTGTGTTTGCTGTACTGCAGGGCCCAGTCCCACACCGGGGGCAGAGGAGGGTCCGATGGATCAGAGAAAGAGTCTGGATTAAGCACATCTCGCCAGCCATTGACAGGTGTGTAGGACTGCCCGAGGTTCTGGGTAAAGTAAGAAATTTTGTTATAAGACTTTTTATTTCCTTTCATCAATTTTCTATTGAATGCCAATGAGTTGAAGACAGTATTACTAATTTAAATGGCACAATAAAGTTGACTGATTATTAATCTGATCACTACATTGCACAGGAAAGAACCTATTGGCCCTTCTCAGTCGGTCAGAAGATGCCAAAGCCCCTCTCAGGTGTCCAGTACCTGGGAGCGTTTGCATCTCTCTCGTTGGCAGTTGGCCAGGAAGCTGGAGAAGAGTGGCAGGTGGATGCTATCGTGCAGGGCCAACAGGAAGTCCTCTGTCAGCTGGAAGCGAGAGGGATACTGGGACCACAGCTGCCAGACACAGTCTAGGAAAAGCAGAAAGACTGGAGCCTGCAGAGAGGGGGAGTGGAGGAAAAGAGCAAAGAAAAGTTTGAAGAATGAATAAAAAAAAGGGGGTGGAATGAGAGGGAGGGTAGCAGCAGAAAGACAGAAAGGAGAGGACACAAGGCATCAAAAGAAAGAAAAAGTGGAAGGAGGGAACATTAGAAACAAAAGAGGTGGATAGAGGGATTAAAAAAAAGAGATGGAAGAAAATTAAATGTTAAGGGTCTAAAATGTTTGGAGTTTTGTCTTAAACTCGTCCCATGTTCATCTTAGCGTTAGATGCATCTCACTTTTAGTTCCATCTGCTGACAGTGAATGTAATATCAGCAAAGTGAGTTTTTTTGTTTTCTCCTGTATCTTCAGTATTTTGATGACCTTTTGTGCTCCACAGTGGGAGGAGAGATAGAGCAGCAGGAGTGTCACAGCCAATCAAACACCTCACTGCAATTTCTGTGTCAAGCTTGACCTCTCACCTCCTCTTTGTCGTTGTCACGGTGGTAGTTGATACGGCTGCAGAAGCGATGGCCGGCCATCACCCACTCCTTCTGCACCAGGCTCTGGAAACCATGCTGGGTCCGACAGTGGGGGTCACACATCACCTGCACCAGGCTGGACACCACACAGCTCATGTCCCGATCATCCGCTTCTGTAACATGAAAACAGGAAGATCACGAGTCAGGGAGTGATGAATTCCTCCTGCATTGCTCAAAACACCCAATGGTTTTCAATATGAGAGCAATTCAGGGACACACAACCCTTTCATTTAAAACCACCATTTAATTGTATTTCTCTTAATGCTTTGTATTTTCTTCTTTGACAAAAGAGGGAGAGAGAATAAGACACAAATAAAAGACAATAAGCCAAACTTGTAGTTAAAAATTAAGCTGGAGACAAAGACCCAGAGAGAGCCTCACTGAGAGACAGTTTTCTTGGGATAGTGCAGTGAGTGTAGTGAGTCATTTCTGCATTTACTGCTGATCCTGCCAGTGGCAGATCTGCTGCAACAAAGAGATTGAGGGGATGACTGATGTATGAACCTCTCGGCCAAATAGGCGACAGAGAGAGTCGAATACCAGCGGCAAGTAATAAACATCCTTAGATGAAAACAGCCATTGTTTGGGTACTGCAGGGTTGGGTCTGTCTCTGTGGGTGTTTATGAATGTACTATAGGCAGCCACACCAGTTTATTAAAAGTAAACAACAGCCCAGTGACAGCAACAGTATTTAAAGAGTACTGCAAAACATTATCTTGTATTTTCTTTCTTTTGTGCTCCTTGGTGGAGGTGAAAGTTGAAGGCACTGTAGACAGGCGCCCCTGTCAGACACACTGAGGTCACCCTCACTTCATGTTCGGGTTTACCTGGTCTGTCCAGCAGTATTCCCCGCCACCTGATCCATCTTACTATCAGGTGGTGATCAGTTGACACCTCTGCTCCACAACAAACAACAGTCAGCATCTTCCTCTCAGCAACAAAGAGTTGCATAGAGGTGACCTTCTCATTCGAAGCGAGACTCTCCGACACAGAGACACAAACCTCAGGGGGTTGTGAGTTTCCCAACATGCACTCAGCACATCCAAAGGGACAGTTCTTGTAGCGTGGGGTTTGCTTATCGAGGCCCCTGCCTTCACCTGATGCTCAAGTAGCAATGCACCAGACCACTAACCCTACCTTTCTGGGTAATGGAAGCACATGGCAGTGACAGACCTTGAAATAAATCTATGTCTGTAATAATATGCAATTGTGTTTTATTTTATGTGATCAACAATTTTTATTACAGTCATAATTCTTATAGCCTACCTCAACTCTCACGGTTCAGAGGTTGTGGTAGTGCAACTGTGTCCTAAAAAGCATTTTGTATGGAGGCCTATTGACAGTGTGCATGTAGGCTCAGTGGAGTGTGCTTGTTACTGGTACATAGCCACTTCAGGGCAAGACCTAATGTGGGATTAATGAGAGGGAGGCGCTGTGAATAATGAATGGATTGAACAACATAAGCCGGGGTCTGGGATCACGTGACTCACCTTGCAGTGCCACAGTCAGGTGACCGCCACGAAGCAAGCAGGCTACCTCTGAAGCTTTCCGCAAACAGGACCTGGACACAGAGAGGCAGGTTGATAATACACAATGGAATCACATTAATCTAACAACAATATATGTTACAAACACAGATACAGAGTTAAAAAATATATCTACAAAATAAGGAGATACCTGATGTAAGCAATAAGACGCACAGCACTGCAAATACTGATGTTTATAAATATGGATGCCCATAAAGCTGTCAAACTTTAGCAGAATGATCTGAATGCAGCTCGATTTGCCTGCAGTTATTTTACAATCCATTGACCAAATATTTTTTGCTGCAAAATGATTCAAAAGAACCTATGAATACACTAATTTATTAATGTCACTACTGCCTAAAAAGTATAATGAATTTCACAAACATATGTTGATCACAAAACACCAGAAAGCTAAGTAATACTGATGAATCTGGGTGCTTTATTTACACTTGAAATGTAATACTGTGACTACCATCCTTTTAGTTAAGGTTTTATGTTGTGTTATTTACCTATAAAACATACTTTTTTTAAGGCCCGGAATCACAGTTCTTCATCAGTCAGTTAAGAATTGGACATGAAAACTTTATAATGAACAATGAAAACCCATGAATAAAAAGAACCTGAACATTTTTTGTTATGCATGCATGGTTCACCAGACTGGCCAATCAGAGCCGTTACCTTGTGTAGTCTAGCCAGTGGGTACTTTCCAGGGTAGATAACCATTTGTCATCAGGCACCGACACAGATGTGGAGATATCTACAAGCCACAGCAGGAATAAGTGAGATCATATTCAGACATCATTACTTCGTTACTACTAAGCCTTAAAGGGTTTAACAACAAGGACATCAACACATCAGATGAACTGTAGAAGAAAACGGGGCAAAACAACAGACACAACAATGAGATGAGATCTGGAGCACAAGGTTATAAATAAAGCTTTCAATACAGCAGCAGACATTTAGACAAAGAGCAGGTCCACTCTAATGAAGATGCACTTTTCAGTAAATCATTAGTTAGTGTTTACTGCACATTGTTGAACACATTTATGGCCATGAGCTCCTGCTGTTCCAATCAAGTTGACAATTTAATGTAAATTCCTCTTTTGTGTGTTTCTTAGTCTTTTATGGACGTCAAGCTTGAAAATAAGTCATGACACCATGTGGCACTAATTGTGGTCAATTTGGTCAGTGCATGTAAAAACTTAAAAGAACAGTATTTATTTTTTACAATCATATAAGATAAGAAGAGAATCCCCTCCTTCAAATAAATCATCATCATACGTATTTTGAACAGGATCCTAAGTGTAAAATCCATATAATCCCTGAGGGGTTAGTGATTAATACAACCCCCAAAGTCTATTTTCATTTTTATCCAGTTGCTGTGAAGACTCAAAGCCCACTGCTGCTAAGCTGACCAAATACATCTGAGTGGCTGTTTTTACAGGACAATCCTCTGAGCCGTGAAGCACTCACCCACAAAAGACAAAACACTGAGCTGACAAATGTGTGAACCGTGATAATTGGTAACCATTACACATTGTTCATGTGCATGAGAGAGTGAGAGTCTGTGTGTGTGTGTGTGTAAGTGAGAGATGGGTCAGCATTTCAGTGCCAGGGCCAGCAGATGTAGACGACCATGGGTTTTGTCATCTCTGTTCTTACTCAACCATGGAATGTGCTGTGTGTGCCATCGTGACAAAAACAACAATTAAGTCTGTCTCACAAAGCCTGTTTTGAGCTACCACTATAAAAGTGGAAAAACCCTAAACAACTTTTAAAAACGACATTATAATTACATATATAACGTCTATCAAATGTGACAAAGACATTTTGTAGAAAGCATTATTATGCCACTAACCCTTCAGACAATATATCCAACATGACTGAGGTTTATATAACCATTAGTGATAGATGTGGATAGGGATACTCTTCAATAGCATTTTATCAAACCCAAATCCAGCCATTAATCCATGTATAGAATCTGAATCCTTTGGAATCTCCTATCAAATCTTGTGAAGTTTACCTTTTAAAGCTTGCAAGGAACTGAAAGAAGTGTAACTGCTCTTTGTTGTCTAAGAGGACAGCAACTCTATTGTTTTTAGTCAAACTTTATGTTTCAGCCTGCACCTAAAACCTAAAAATGTGTGAAAAGTTATCTCAGTGCACTGAGTTCACTTAGATGTGGATTCTTCGTTTGTCACAATCATGTATATTGTCCAGTTTTGTGCTGTGTGTACATACATGTTTGCACAGGTGTTGTGAGTGGGTGTGAGTGAGTACATGTCTTATCCCCACCTCCCAGACAGAGAGCGCGCAGGCGGCTGTGTGCTAACTGGATGTCGGCAGGTGAGGGCAGCTCCTCGTCCAGCTCCACCACTACGCACAGAGAGGACTGGCAACCAAACAGGATCATCTCCAGGTTTCTACAGAACAGCACATCCTGCTGTCAACACACAGCTACATCTGCAACAAGCTTTACTCTCGCTTACACCGACAGGCACACAAGCAGTAAAATCCATTCCAAAACACCAAACACACCCACCTGATGTCATCTTTCTCATGGTAAATGTTGTTCTGGAAGCTGGCCATTCGCAGTAGATCGCTGCCTCGGGGGTGTCGCCAACACCAGCGCTGCAACACAAAACACAGTTTCAGCCTCTTTAATAACATGTTCCATATTCTTTAAATTCCCTGAAGGCACTCACTGCATCTGTGCTCATCTTGTAATTTGTGTCACAAGGGATGTTAATAAGAAGGGAAAACATAATGAAAGATGATTGCAGTTAAAATATCTTTTAATTATAATACATAAACTCTTGGGAAGTACAACTGCTAATTTGAATTTCTCTTTTTTATATATTTCTCATGACACAACATCAGTGCTGAATGCAAACACCTCCTTTAAAAAGCATGAAAACAAAGAATCAAACTTCAGCATGTTTTTTGAGCTTTTAGGCACCAATGTGCTTTATGCTATGTCAGCTTTGTGAGATGTGACCTAGAAAATATGTTTGATCTCCAGAAAATCCAACTGATTACACCCTAATGCACCTTTGTTTTCTGAACAGGCCTACTTTCATAGCGAATGACATTACAAGTTTGTTTTACTTCTTACTTTGGTTTTGGACTTACAAATACAGGAATTACAGACACTGTCTTTAATCCAGGACAATTAGAATAACATAGAAAACGTAGAATAGTCTGTCTTGTTGAAAAAAAATCACAATTTTTTTTTCATCACATATGTTAGCACATGAAATCGTGGACCATTGTTAAAATGCATGGTGGCAGATGAAGCGGCAGGTTAAATCAATTTCTCAATACCAGGTGCACTCACAGGGATGCGTCCTTCATTGAAGTGGGCAAAGCTTTTCTTCAGCTCAGTGTCTAAAACCTTCTGTGGAACCACGATGAACCTAGGCAGACTGATGACAAAAAAGAATGCTTAGTTTTATTGAGAGGAAAGAAAGAGTGGAATGATAGTAAGCATGTAAGATGTATGAGAATTTTTGTATTCAGAACACCCACTTTAACCTTTTAGAATGCATCAATTCAACATATTAAGTGGTTTTCATAATGTTTTCTAGGAGTTCATCCTTGGCTTTGCCTGACATTCTCAATGTCTTTTACAGTGTCTCCCAAACATTCCCTTGTTGAAGACTCGCAAGTAGATGTACTCACACATTTCTGTAACGTGTGTTGTTGGTGGATGCAGTTTGATATATCATTTCATGTTTGCCTGTATGATTAGGATGCTTGGACTTAAAAACCAAACAGAAACAATGATGTTTACAACACTGCACAGATGGTTACTATTCTCCCTGGGTGTGAATTTACCTGGTGGACATCTCAAAGCGGTCATTAACTGAGCTGACTCTCCAGCCACTGGCCCCACACCTCTCCAGCTCTTGCTCCCAGTCCGAGGCAGACTCAAACCAGTTCATGTGGGCGTCGCGGCGACGGTTGCTTAGAAACTGCTTCATTTCTGGAGGAGCAAAGTGATTCAAACACATCAGTTGAGGCTTGTTTTTCATGTGCATAAAGCAGATACAGTTGTGTTGTTAGTGTTTTAAATTATACTTTATATAAAACACTATATATCTATTTTGTGCTTGCTTCTCTCAATATGCGAGTGGAGTTTTTGAAGGTCACAGTGGTACAGTGACATTGCAGAGCACTGACTACACACTGGCCACACTTGACCCCAGGGACAGAGTTGAACTGTAGGTCATCTAACAACTTGTCGCAGAGGGGGGCTTGCATTATTTATCTGACAGCTGACAGTCACCTACAGTCTGGCCAGCCTAGCGTAGCTTTAACATAGCATAATGTATGGAGCAGACAGGCTCGCATTTCCCTATAGGTTGAAGTGAAAAACCAGCGGCTTATTTATAACTGAGCAAAGTGGTTGAGAGTTTTTGTTCTGTTAACGAGATATAAAGTGTGTCCTATTTGCTAAGACTTAGTTGTATTCTTAATCTCTGATAGCACAACATTACATTTAATTATGATGGCTTAATCTTTCCCAAATGGAGCTTTTCAATCACTGCCAAGATAAGCCCCTGAAACCCTTAGCGAGTTACTCTTTCAAACCACTGGGAGATTTCCTCACATCTGGCCACGGTTTTAAAGACAGTATTTTTATTGCGTCATCATGGAGAAGAATGTTTCTAATTTTGCCAAGCAGAGGGGACTTGAGCTTTATACAGTATGTCACTGTGGTCTGCACAGAAACCATGATGTTTCCTGTTTAATATTCTCTTCAGTATTAAAGATGGCAGAAGATAGAAATAAACAGAAACTAAAATAGATGAAACAGACTTGAAGTCACCGCCGTGATCACTGTGCTGTGTACATTCTGTCTCTGGACCTGGACTGAGTGACAAGTGAGAGCAGACGTGGTGAAGACACACCAGGAGAAAACTTTGAAGGTTTTAGAAAGCAAGTAAAGCACACAGCAACACAATCATGCTGTGTTTCTGAGTCATGTGGGCATGTGCTTCTCACTTCCCCTGAGCTGCTATTTCTATGAATATTCATTACAGTGAAATATGCACAGGAATAAAGCAATGTCGGTCTCTCTATCTGTTATTTAGTCTAGGGCCAAATAATGTACATTTTACAGGATACTGGTCGGTACATCAAGATCAGTGTGTAGAATTGTAGCATGATAGACAGACTGACAGACTAATAAGGTATTGTATCAGTGCCAGGCAGGGAATGGATAGTTGTATACATGAGGATGCATACATTAATTTGCTCACCTACACTCCCGAGGGCAGCGTTCTGGAAAGATAAGACCGACCCTGGTTTGAGAGGCTGGTAGGTCTTGGCAATGGTGTAGGTTATCTGAGGAGGGAAACCACAGTGAGCCCATCATCATGACAAAGGTCATCAGCTTTCAACACTGAGGCCCTGCAGCATCAGATCAATGGTCTATGGCACAGATCAGCTTCTCTAGGCAGAAGTCTTTAAGCTCTGAAATGACTGATAAACAGTATGACAGTAACCAGAGCCTTGAATTTAAGCCACTACACACACACACAAACACACACTTAAAGATGCAGTAGCTATTCACCAACCCTAGCACACAAATCTCTAGTAGAAAAACATTATTAAGAAGGTATAAAACAGGGTATACTGAAATACAAATCAGAGAGAGCAAAAAATGAAAAAAATATGTAAAAAGTGCTAAATAAAATAACTTAAAACAACTGTATAAACTGTGATTTCAGTGGCTGAAAAATAGAAACCTATCAACCTTCGGCAAAGCGTTTATTATTTTGGGGCAGAGCATGCATTAGGTGTTTAGGTCAGCTTGTGCTATAATTAAAATGAGATCAGTAAATTCCTGGATATAATCAGGAGACAGACACACACCTCTATGACCTGCGCGTCAGGAGTGAGGCGGTCAAACAGGAAGCAGATGACTCGCATGTCCCTACAGTAAAGCACCAGCTCCTCTGGAGTGAACTTCAGCGAGGAGTTTGGGGTCACCAGCTTAGTCCGGTTTGGGCCCACTGCAATACAGGGGAGAAAGGTATGACATAAACATTAACCAGACAAAAGGGTCAAGATCCAAAGAGATATACAGTATGTAGGTTACATACACACAACCTTTGGTTCTTAACTTAGACTTGTAATGTGTGGGCTCTATTTTACAGGGAAGCCCAAAACCTGCACTTTAAAACACACATCAAACACAACAGTGCACTGTTCAGCTTCCCGTATTAGTTGTAGCATCAACTCTGTGACTGAACCCAAACAGGGATACGAATACTAGTCAATAAATCTCGAGACATTGCGTGAATTAAAACACTTTTTGTTGCTTAAGAGAAGAAACGCAAGCATAGGGGTTTACTTACCAACCACAACCTTCTCTATGGATGCCAAAGCCACATCGTGGTCTCCTAAAAGCACTGGGTCTGCATTATCCTGCATCATGAAACATTATTTACAGAAAAAAAAAAATATAACGTTCTTCTGAAGTTCCTACTATATACACATTAGCAATATTTATAAGAATATATGTGATGAAAAAGTTTTAACCAGACAATAACAACTCATGGAACAAGCACAGCACATGTATTTACTCACATCAGGTTTGGGACTGTCCTGCGGCACAAAGGCCACTCTGAAGTGAGTACAGAAGAGGGTCCCAGACAGCCAACCTCTTCCTTCCCTGGCAGTCAGCTTCTTCCTCACCATAACAGCTCTCTGAAGTACACATTCGCCTAGTAAGGACAGAAGACAGATGTAGTACAGAGGTTACAGGATGGAATTTATGGGTGATGTATGTCAGACAAGGGGTTTCAAGGGGTTTTGAACATGTCTTGTGGAAAACTGCACAACTGAATGTGCATAGCCAGGCTTCTGATGAGGATAAATGGCAGGAAGTGCACAGACAGAGAAACAACAGGCATGGAAGTTCACTGAGAGTAGGCAGCAGGGAGTGGGTGTAACAAACACCCTTAAACAAAAACAAAACAGGTATGTCCTGGAGTTATTGCTTATTGTTGTAAGTCCTCGGGCCAGGACTTGCCTGTCCTGGCACACCAGTAAAAATTCAAATTTGTCTGTCAAATGTGCAGCTGAATATCAAGACTCCCCAAAAGTTTGAGACCACTTCCCCATTCACTTGAAGACTTTTGGTCCCCTCTATAAATAACACATGGTTCTAAAACTGGTCTTCATAGTTTAATATCAGTGCGTAATCAGTGGGAAAGCAAAAGAGGCATCTGAAATTCCAGGGCAGAGCTTCCATAAATAAACCTTTTCACCCAGAAAAATATCTTACACACAAACACAGATGTGCATTAACACTCTCAAAGAAAACGAAAAGGAAAACTATTTCACCACACACAGAGACGTACACACGGCAGTGAGACAGCACATTTAAAACAGTTTCCTGCAGGAATACAAAGCCCCTGCCAGCTAGACTGTGGGTTTCCATGGAAACAGAGTCCGGGACAGGGCAGACGTGGAGAAAATGGCCTTTTTGTCCATGACAAGAGGATGGCTTGGCCAGACACATGGCAGGGCAAATGTTTTCATTTCATTCAGAAGACCAAGAAAAAGACAGGGAAAGACTGCTGGTTCCTAGAGACTGAAAAAAAAAAACATTCTGAGGAAACACAAAATTCCTCCACTGCACATGTGGAAGGAACCAGAAGGCCCTTAAATTGAAAACAACAGTAGAGCTGTTGGGCTGAGCCCAGTCTCTGGAGAACGCTCTATGCTTAATGAATGTTTTGGGGGATACCAATGCACAAACAGGAAACAGCCATTTTTACACATGAAACATTTGTTTATTCTGTGAAAGAAAGAGGAAGAGGAGCCTTTGCTTTCAATATGATAATTTGCTGATTGCAAAAGAGGAGTTTAAACCTATGGCATGGTCTATTATTATGCTTGTACCCTTTAGCTTCCAAAACCATGCATTAAAACCCTGGGCTGGACTTACCAATTAAACCTAACCCCGCATGATCTAGCCACAGAGATTTAAGACACTTGGGACTGTGAACACAAGTGAACTCTTGTTGAAAGCTTGTCTTTCTTTAATGTCTCCCCACGGGGCAACAGAGCTGAAAACAATCCTGTAGGATGTACATTTGAGAGCTGAAGGAGAAAGGAAGAGGAAAACAAGGAACAGAGGCCTGTGGTCCTGTTTGCACTCTCTGGTGAGATTTAAGAAATCTGTGCAAGCAGGTGCCTCAGGTCAGCATGAGTCAGCTACGTTAATCTGGGTAGTGAACGTGCTTACGAGACAGTTGTCCTTTGATCAAATAAAATCTTTTATGTTCTTCCTGGTGAGCTCCAGCTAGAGTGCATTTTCAGCTCCTTTCACAGAGTAGAGCCGCACTATCCAATCTTTTACTTTAATAGTAATAATGATAATAAATTTGATTTAACATATTATCAGTCTGTGATCCCATGTGTGTATGCCACTGATGTTTAGGACATGTCTGGATATTTGTCTGGTACACACCTTTTGCTGCGGCCCACAGTTACCAAGATCACAGCTATTAAGAAAAGAAAAACCTTGAGCATTTCATGCAGCAGACAGAACTCACCATGACTATTTGATTTCAGATTTCAGAGCTTGCCAAAATGAAATGCTGAGTTGGAGTTTTGACCAATTGAGGAGCAGAAAGGCGGAACTAACAAGAAACTCTGTGCCTCAAGGAAAAAGGTGCATTTGATGGTTTTATTACAGTGACACCAGATATTTACTGGCATTTCTTATCTATATTTGAATAGTAAGGTCTCACACGCAGCAACAATGTGGGGCCTGGCCCCATTTCAAATATTGCAAAGCCTTTAAGAGCCTTTAAAATCAGTTCAACTCAAATACTGAGGAAGACTTGTTTAATCATGTACTCCTATGAAGAACAAGTCTATTTGGTTATGTTAAATGTGCACATATACAGCATTTTGTTCCCACAGCATAAATGTGAGATTCCCCTTTAATGTTTCAGCTGCTTCTGTTGATGTTGTGGTCACTGACTTGGACATGAGGAGAGAGCGACCTAAAGGATCAGTCTGAGAAAATACAGCTGAAAGACATCTGAACCACATACTCTGAACCTCTGTTTTATTTGTTTTTACCCACATTTGTTCCTCATTTTCAGCTAGCATGCGTGCTGAGCGAAAGGTTTCGGCCCTCTTCAACCCTCCACTGGGAGGAACAGTAAAGACCAGGAATAGGTTACACTGGGTTAAATCTACGGATTCAGAGGTGCTGATATTGATTAACTAGCAGCGGAGGAGGATATTTTCTGTATGAAGGACAACAATAACACCCTCAGTGCCTGTAGTCTTCCTTATAATCTGACATAACACAACATTTCCAGAAGAACTCTGGAAATTTTGTTGACAAAGTACAACACAGAAATCCCAAAACCTCCATGTGTTGCAATATCCACAAACGGTGACAGCAGTTTCAGATGTCAACCAAGTTATGCTAACTTGTCACTTAATACAACAAATATGTCCATCTTTCCCCTTTTGTTAATCCCCCAAAAATCTTGTTTCATATCCTTTTTGTCCAGTCACAGAGAATACACTGCAAAATATCCATTCAAAGTCACAGAAACAAAGAGACTTTAATACCTTTTCAGATCGAAATCCAAGTATATATCAATGTTCTGGTCTCTTGTTCATCAATCAACGAGGCATAAAGGTGACTGACAGCCTTTAAATCCTGCAGTAACATAAGACTGTGGAGAAAGGAGATTGTGAAGTTGCTCTGAAGGGGGTCCTGACGGCTTAGCATTGTGTGTGAATGGGCAGTATACCCCTTCTCCCACTCACAGCATTGAAAAGGTACATGATCTACCTATGGCTGTTGGAGCTGTCCTGACCTGTTTGCCCTCCTGCAGGCCGGCTCGGTTTCTGCGCTCCTGTGTCCCCGGTGTCACATGAGAACACCGTGGATGCCGAGCGCTGCCTGTTAACTACGGACAGAACGGGACAAGTTCTGCAAACGTGCCTCTGATTCTGTAATCCACATGATTTTTCTCAACTTGTCAGTGCCTCTAGTTTGAGACAGTATGCACTTAAGGCACTTTTTAAAAACAACTTAAGTTACCCTGCCATGAAATAACAGCATCACTGTGTTGTTATTGATATGACAACTGTACTATACTTTTTACATAGGGCTGACAAATGATCCATCCTACTGCAGAGCGTGCGCATGTGTGTGTTTGAGAGAGAGAAAAGGAGAAAGAGAGATTCCACAGGTGCAATGTGAGAACTTTCACTCAGTGTGGTAACACTGACTAGTGACTCCTTTGTGCCTGAAAGTGAACTTGTTCTCACAAATTGTCTCAACACTTACACTGCAGAGTGCGCACAGAGCCAGGGGATAAGTTTCCCTGCCCCATTATTCTGAATCCATTTTTGAAAAAATGTCCGAAACACAATGAAATGCTACTTTTCCAGCAGACTAATTGTAAGTAATTTTAGGCCACAGAGGACCTCATAAAGCTTTCAGTAGAAAATGACAAGGAGGAGTCTGAAAAAGCATAACAGTGCTGTCAATACACATCTGCCTCTGTCTCCCTCTCAATAAAAAACAGGTTCTCATGGACAGCTGTGTTTCTAATCTGCCTGGAATGAAGGTGGGGAAAGAGAAGAAAGAGAAGAAAGAAGGGGCTAAGAGAACTGTAAGGTGTTTTTGGAGACGGAGATGAAGATGAAAGCCAGCAGGGGAAAAAATGTGAAGTAGAGACAGTAGACATTTCACAGTGAAATGCTAACAGCTAAGAATAGGATCTCTGTGAGTGTTGTCAAGTAGCAGCAGTCTCTGGAAAGTATTTGATGAAAACACACTGCTGGAAAACAAATTAGCCTTGCTAAGTGAATGAAATAAGGAAGGAAGTGTGTGTGTTTGTAAAGAGTATGTGTACACGCATGAAAATATGTGTGTGTGTGTGTTATGGATGAATACGTGTGCAACTGTGTGTGAGAAAAGTCAGTGGAAGCCCACAAGGTGCGTGTATCAATACAAAAAATACTGAGACTGAAAATACAGCTTCATAAAAAAAATATGATATATGAGAAAGAAAGAGAGCATCAGAAATGGAGAGAAGCAGAACAGTCACTAGGTGGAGGTGAGCTGAAAGGAAGCAACCACACTTCTTAAACCCCTTTGAAAACACACACACATTTACGCTTAATCTGCTCCGGTGGAGAGAGCTGCAAGTAACTGCTGATACGCAGTGTTAAAGATTATCCTGTCTCCGATGTAGGAGCTCTGGTCTACTGCCATTCTTACAAAAAGCTCCCGCAGGGTGCTGCTGACAAAAGAATATGAGCAGGCCAGACGAAGTAAGGCCAGTGATTTTCAGCGGCTGTACACTATCCAAAAGATTATCACTGAGTTAACGGGGCCGCCCTCTGGTAAGCCTAGCTGGCTCAGCTGTTAAAGGGGTTTTAACAGTTGAGGAAAAAGGAAAGTGATTTCAAGGTGCGACCGGATTCTGTTAGACACACCTGGAGGATCAAGGGTCATCTTGATCACAGTCATAGTCTGAGGGGCCAACACGATTAATAGGCCATTTATAATCCATCTTGGAGGTCCAGGTCCAAGAATTGGTTGGGTTTTTTTTTCTACTACAAATCTGCATTTCACCAGAACTCTTTAACACAAAACGAATAAAATGCTGTAGGCATGACTACTTCGGGTGTACAGAGAATACACAACACTGCCTGATAATGCACAGTCATCTTGTTTTGTGATGGTGTTGCAGCAAGAAATGGGTTAAATTCAGCTGTAACCACATAATAACTAAGTCACTACCCTAAATGCGTCAACTACAGTCAGCGCAGCAGTACAGAAAACAAATATAGAATGCACTATTCTGCATGAATTGAAACTGTAAGCTGTACTGTAAGGCACACACTTTATCGCTGATACAGGAAGCATTTATCTTGTCATCAGTGCTTCATGAGGCTCTGACAGGCTGAAACACAGGTTGCTGATTTTAATCTATTTTTGTTAACATATGAGAATATTTCAGGGTGCAGTAAAAATTTAGGTGTTTTGATCTCAAGTACATGATTGTTTACCGGGGCTCTCAGTCTTCTTCTGCGTGTTCATGTTAGCTTTTCAACAGCAGATGTTTTCCCATCTTAAAAGGCAGAGCACCTGTGGGGACATTCCTGGTCCAGGTGCGGCTACAATATGGAAATTTCAAACCACAGGGAACAATGCACGCAGCAGCAGTTTTCTGCCCAGTGTTATTGCATATTGTTATTTTATCTGATCCTGGAGCAGCAGTGGCAGCTTGTGAACTGAAGTTCACACTGCAAAGTGTTATATTGTTGTGCTTGATTAGCCGTGATGTCAGCTATAAACTGATTATTGTCAGAGTAGCTTGAATCACTATTTATTTAATCAGTGCAAGATTGTTTGGATTTGTCAAAGACAGAAGTTTAGAAAGTACAATAAGAAACGGTGATTATAGTAAGAACTGATGTGCTGAGCAACCATGCCACTGACATGTGTATGTGTTTAAAAACACAATCCTACCTGGTAGACAGCGTAGTCCAAACACATCTCTACTCCTTGCGTTCACCCCACTTTGACTCAGCATCCTCTCCTGTAAGAGAAACAGAGCTGACATTCACGTTGGTTTCCAAAGCAACAATCTTTATTTTACATATCACTGCAACAGACAGGAGACGTCCTGTCCTTGAAGGAATAGTTTGACATTTTAGGAACCCACTTATTTACTTTCATATCGTGAGTTTGGATGATGCCTGCTGAGTCTAGCTTTATAGCTAGACTTCAGTCTCTTGGCTAAACTTAGCAAACTGGTTACAGGGAGTAACCATAAATTTAACGAACAGACATGAGAATGTTATTGATCTTTTCATTTAACTGGTTGCAAGAAACCAAAACATCATATTTACCAAAATGCCTTACGATTGAATAACTTCATGTTAACAGAATGCAGAATTTTGTTAACTACATCTCACAAGAAAATAAACACCCTGAATATGAAAGCACTGTTCAGCTGAAAGAAACAGTCTTCTATTTTTAACCAGTGCTACAGAATTAAAATTGTTTACACAAGAAATACAAATGTAGACTAAACAGCACACACACAGCCCATGGACAGAGCCTCATGTCACCTTTGGTCTTGTCAATTATATTTAAATCAGGGCTCTGCCTGCTTCTGTCATCAAAGCCTGGCTCGTCTCAGTGGACTCATTTTCAAAGACAAAGAAACAAAGCCAACCACACAATGCTCCGTGATTCTTAGTTTCCATGTTGCTGTTCTGTTTGTTCCTGCTCTCTCTATAATAGTCATGGAGTCTGGCGTACTTGAGTCTGTTCTACAGGCAGAGTCCAACCCCACAGAGCCACAGAGGTTTCTATAATCAGACTGTGAGCTTACTAGCACATATGCTTCCACTTAACTTTGCTACTAACCCCCCTTACGAAAGCCATTTACATTTATCGGCAAGAAATCCTATAATATGCTAACCCCTGCAATGTGAGAGGACAATAGGATTATACAGGTGCTGAACAAGCTTTATAGTAACACAGAAGCAGAGTTAGGGTCCGGAGATGACATCCAAGAAAACTATACATTGTAGAGCCTCATACTTCTCTCTCAGCAGTTCTAGCTGAGTTTGGCCCACAGCAACACCAGACTATTCATCATTGCTGCAGTTAAGGCACCGGCTTTATCATGAAACACCAGCATTTCTTCGAGTCAGCAAGGATGTGTGAACAATAACAATGAATCCACTCAGTCGCCAATGTTATGCTAACAATTTTGCAGTGTGGTGAATTCTGTGTTAGCAGCCTGCTCATGAAAACCTGAGACTCTAAGCTTGTGGCCCTCCATAAAAAAAAAACACACACACAAGGAACATTTAACAAAGAGGGCCTTTGCTCCATAAAAAGGCAGTAAAATCACACTTATTCATAGCTGGTTGTTTTCTTTGCACGTGAGAGCGTCTGGCTGTTTCATTAAGAGATGCAGAGATTCTGCAGTTTGCTGCTGACGCTGTTTTGATGGAATATGACCATGCCCTTAGAGAAACTTTTTTTTCAGATTTATCAAAGCTTATAGTGTGTACTTTTTGATATAACGGTTTATGTATGAAGCAAGGTATATATTGTATACTGTTAACCCACTGCTTTCCTCATTTCTTCTCTAAAACAAAAATAGACATCATAAGACTTTCTACTCTGTTAAAAGGAGAAGAAATTAAAAATAAGATAAAGAAAACCATACCAATTTACTGATTAATTAAACCAGGGCTAAGTGAGCCATGAACACAGAAATATGAATGAAGAATGGTTTTAATCAGTCCAGGTTCTATAAGCTCTAAATAATGTCATGTCAGCAAGTCTGCTGTGGTGCAATATCTTGCTATAAAGTGCTTCTATACTGCCAACTCTAAAGTCTGTAATAAAACTGCAGGAATTAGCCAATAGCACAAGGTTCTCCTCAATATATATTCCTAAACTGTGTTTATTCCAAGACCTTCAAGATATGGTTAGAGTTCCAACAATTTTACTGACCAAATTAAAAGGCAGAACGTTCTATGTTAGCAAAAAAAGTTGGGGAAAAACAGGTCTTTTTTGATTATAAGACAGGACACTAAAATTTTACAAGACTTAGTTTCTGCCAGAGCATTGTTCTTTTTTTTTCCATCTGGTTTTAAAATGTATCATGGTTTCTTTCTCTCTCTCCATCAACACCCACAGAAAACCCGCAGCCGAATTCCTTATTCCTTTTTAAGAACATCAGAGGCTATTCAGATCTTGTTTTGTTATTCCTTCCATAAGTCTAGTGCGTTGTATCTGTCCTCTGAAGGTTGTAAAGACTGACAAACTTGTGGCTCAGGGTCTTGTGAGGCAACTGAATGTAGTGGATAACAGTGCAATACACAAGGTGAAGTACTACTGGCACTAAATGCGGACTCTGCTATGTACATAAAGTGATTAAGGTTGATATGAGTGGAGCTCCCTCAGATAAACCAGCAAAAACTAGATTTGTGGCTGCAATTAAAGTGACAGATTAAAAATATACAGGAAATGCATTTACATGTGAAATGCAGGCACTTCTGCTTCACTTGCAAGTTTTACACCTAAGAAGTAAAGAGGGCAACAGAGATAAAGAAAATGGAACGTGATAATGTCTAAGAGGAGATTTAAAGATACTGCGGTCAAAATAGCACTGCTCTCGAGTCCCTGAGTCACACATCACTCAAAAACCACATTTCCAGGGATGTGTTTTTGTCGACATTTCAGTTTTGCTTTCATTGTGTGGCTTCGACGTCCCCCACTATATCACTTTCATTGCCCCCCACCCCCACCCCTGTGCTGCCTCTCTGCCCCACTTTTGCCCTTCTCTGCTCCCTCCCTTCATCCTCAGGGACAGTGGCCAAGGCTTGCTGCAGTTTCCATTGCTCATGGCTTCCCCTTGCTACTGTGGCCAGCCAGACTTCTGCAGTAAGCATGCTAGTTCCTCGGTCTGGAACATACTTCTCTCTCCCCGAACAACAGACCAAACTCACAAGAGTAAACTGAATTTTTGGTGGGACTCTTGAGAAACAGTAATCTCCTGTGGGATCTTAATCCCCTAAATTTAAATCTCCTATCTGTCCCAACAAGCTGAGTCGCAACCAAAAAGGAGAATATGATGAAAATATGATTTCCATCTGTTGTTAAGATGAACAATTCTGAGTCTCTTTTAAAAGTTACACATATACACATTAGCTTTTAGCCAAAGTTCACTGTGCTAAAAAGTGTTAAAGCCCGTTTATTTGTATTGCGCTTTTCATTTCCTCACATGAATGGGGACAGTCATTTGGCATTGTGAACTGGCTGGGAAGCAAAATGAGGACATGAGGTAGTTTTCCTAAAAGGAGCTCACTTTGAAGTATTTCCTCTTTTTCCATTTAGAATAATGTATGAGATTTTTTTGGCTAAAGAAACAAAACGTACTGTGACCTCCCTACGATTTATGGATAGCCATGCCTTTGCATTAATTCCTTGTCTTTCCTTTAGCAGCAGACCTGTAATGATGTACTATATTTCCTACATGACAAACAGAAGACCTGACATGAAATTTATTCATGTACTGAAAGCAAAATACCAAGGACAAAGCAAAAGGACAAAAAAACCGCCTTGAATCTAATCAGGAGTTCACAGTGGAATGAAGTCCTTGGTGGAAATATGCTACCACGCTATCTTAAAAAAACAACTCAGCTCAACAAAAGCTGCATTTTGGCCTCAATATGAGGAAACGCTGATATTACAGAAAAGAAAGAAACCAATTCCAACATATAGGGTAAAACAATGAATAAATGTTTAATGAATGGAGAATTCTGGTGGTTAATATTTAATGTGAAAATTTCTGCATCACACTATAGTGAATAGGCAGCTTTGAACCCATTTCTCTTTAAATGCCTACAGCAATTAGCACAGCTCACCCCGTTTTATTCGCAAACCTTCCATCATAAACGCCCTGGCAACATGGGAATATTCACAGCATTGTCTCATCCGTTCTTCATCATAGCAACATCAGTCCAGACTTCTAGACGCACAATAAACAAATAATTACTGGCTTGTTTAATGTTATCCCCGCTGAATGATTTGCAATTCATTGTCCCATAAAAAAAACAAAACAGATATTTGTGCAGTTGATGATGTATTGTAAGGTCAGTGCAGAAAGGTTCAAAGGTCATCTTAAACCAAATTAAACAGTGGACAGCTGTACAGTACAGGACAAGACGCATTGAGGATGACAATGCAAATGTGTCCTGGGCCACACTGATGGAACGCCCACTCAGCTGACATCCTCTGTGTACGTTGTTCAGATATTTCAAAAGTGGTGGACTGAAAGTGCCAACCAAATTTGGAACAGTCACGGTCCACTAATTGTATAACTCAGCGCTGCAGAAATCTTGGTGTCATCTTTGATCATCGCCTCATCCTTGGCATATAAACATATAAACTCACTGGTTTACATTTCAAAAATTAGACACTTCTCTCTGCCAAAAATCTGGAAACTGTTATTCATCCTTTCATAACCAGTCGATTGGACTACTGTAATTCCCTGCTCTCTAGCATCAGAAAAAAAAATCTCTCTCCCGACCCCAGGATTTTAACTTTGTCTAGCAAATATAAACACATCAGACCAATCCTGGCTTCACTTCACTGGCTACCTGTTGCTTTTAGAATCGATTTTATTGATTACTTACAAAGCCCTGAGAGGCCTCGCCCCGAGCTATCTATCAGATTTATTACTGCCCTCTCGCTCCCTCAGATCACCGGGAGCGGCGCTTCCGGCTGTTCCAAGGTCTAGATTGATGAACAAAGGTGATAGAGCATTTGTAGTCAGGGCTCCTAGACTTTGGAATGACTGGCCTGGAGATACCAGGGCAGCAAACTGTCTCATCTTTCAAATCACTGTTAAAAACCCACTTGCTTTTCAATTATTTCACGTTATAGCATTTTAGTTTATTTTACTCTATTTGTGTTTTATAATTCATTGATTAGTTTTTATTTGTCTTAGTTTGTTATTATTATAGTTATTACTGTCACTATTGCTAATATTATTATTACTATTGCTTCAGGACGGTCAGACAAAACAAGACATTATAAGACACTATATTCTGATATGTTATGGACAAAAAAGTCAATTGACGAATCTGGGAAATAATCAGCAGGTTAATCTATAACAAAATTAATTAATAATTGCATAAAACCAAAACCAAAAAATACAAATTGGCATCAGTGTAGATTATTGACCTGTTAACATTAGCCAGCACTGACTAATCACACACTATTTGATTTGACAGCAAGTTTTCATCAGTCGCCGTAGAGTACTTCCTGTCAGTGGAGACGTGACATATCAGTTTTCAGCAGTTTTCTTTTGAAGGGTGGGAGGGTTGCCTAGTGGCCAGACACGTTATTCTGTGACTAAAAGGTCACAAATTTGAACCCCGTAACAGCCAGCGTGTCAATCAACTGCAACACTGCTTCTTCTTGGTCTCTGGAGCACACTTAGGGTATATGTGTCTAAACCTCTAACAGTCTCAATAACAGTGCAGCATTGCAGGTGAGAGTGTCAGCTAAATGGCTTAAGTGAAAACGTAATGATGAATATTGAATATTTTCAGTGGCGCATAATCGTCTCTCTGAAGTGTCTTTGAAATGTTATTACGACAGTCATCTACCCTGACAGCTCAGCCCCCGAGAGTGCAATTATCAGAACCACTCTATACACTCAAAACAGACAAACGAGCAAGCCTCTCAAGACCCAGCCCTTTCACTAGTTAATAGTGCCACTGCTTAATTATCACCCAGTGCCAGATCGATACAGCCTTTAATGGAACCATAAATCTGCACTGGCGTTAAGAAGAGCCCATTGTTGTGCTCCCTTCAGCCCCTGAAGCTTCAGCAGCTCAGGGGTTGGAAGTGAATGTAACGCCTGAGTCCTATGGGAGCGGGTGTGGGTGACTGTACTGGTCTGCCCCACTCATATCAGGCTTGGATCTTCAGCCACTGTGAATAGAGCTCAGATGATCCCTCCTCTGGCATTTTTGCTTCTGTGGAGCTTTGTACTGTGTGCCTTTCATGCTGACTGCTTCAAAGCTGACTGGGAGATGCAGATAGAGTGAACTCAGGGGGATAGATCCAGCCAAAATAAGCCTTTATAAACCGATGTTGTTTTCTTAATATGACTCAGGTTTTTTGTTTGTTTATTTTTTTAACATAAATGGCAAACATTTTCTAGTTCAAGCTTCTTACTGTATGAATTTGCTGCTTTTGTATAATTATGTGATCGCAAACTACACCTATTTAGATTTTGGACTGTTGATCATACAAACCAAGCAATTTGAAGATGTCACCTTCTGCTTTAGAAAATTATTGTGATGGACATTTTTCACTATTTTCTGTTTTTTTTAAGCAACTAATTAATTGATTACTTCAGAAAATAATTAAAAAATATATAATAAAAATAATTAAAAACAGATGCAGCCCCATCATATTTTACACCATCCAAAATGGGTTGGATGGCATAAACATGGTGATTACAGAAGATTCACCAGAATGTGCAAACTCCACAGCCATCTGGTCCAAATTCAGTGCAGGATTGGATTCAGTTTTCTAAAGTGGTCTTAACGCATGCTCATGGAAGTGAAACCCACAAGAGAATGTGGGTGGCCTGCACATATAATCTACCCAGCCTACTACTCCACATTACCATATCTGAGGCTCAGCCACATTCTCATACTTGGACACATGGGATTCCACTGGTGGGGGGGTTGTGGTGATTTCTGTGCGTCTTGTTCTGAGGTAATCAAATTCAAAAAAAAAAAAAACTCCTCTACCTCCCGACTGCTGTCTCCATGGCGACAGCCAGATGTTGTGCAGTGCACATCACCCCCACTCCACATGCAAGCCTCGCCCGAGGGCAGAGTGAAGAGGCATCTGTTACCATTTCCCCCTGCGGCTGCTGAAAATAACCAGGGAGAGACAAAAAGCCAGGCAACACAAAGACGGTGCCAAGAGACTGTTCCCAAAAGGAACAGGCCACTCTGAACACACTCATACCATGTGTACACTTTGCTTTGTGCTGTCTATCAAACCAGCGACTGCTCCTAACCTCTATCCTCTCAAGAGCACCTAAACCGGGGCAGTATCTTTCTGATCATTTGAAATGCAGCAGCACAGGGATTTCACCTTCTGCATTTCAAAGCAATTCACTGCAGAATCGTACAACCATTTAAACCTTGGGAAATTGGGAGCAGCTAAAACCGACTACAACAATTCTGTGCAGTTCTCTGGAGATCACCGTCTGTGCCATATGTCTCTGTGTACAACAACTGGATCCCATACGAAGGACAACTCCTGCCATGACAAGTGATTAAGATTCACCACCATTCACTGGCCTGCACCGGCATGCAGCGAAAGACAGTGACATTATGTACCCTTACAGTAATTATACATCTGCCTCCCGTCCAGAGAGATGGAAACAGCAGCCCTTTGTAGCCTAGTTTACCCCTGTAAAGCATCCATCCTGACCTATGAGCAAAAATAATATGAGACCATCCACATTCACACACTGAACAGCCTCTCACTGGGATCTCTGAGGAGGGACCGCAGGTTTCTAATCCAGCCAGGCTTGGAAACTACCTGGTTGTGCATTTATAGCACAGCGTGGTGAATGATGGCCAGTGTTTCCTGCATCATGACATAGCCTGCTTCCTGGCCTCTCTGGTGTTTAATCACATGAGGAGTGATGATGAGTTAGTTACAGCACTGAAAAGGCAAAATTGGCTGTTGTGAGATTAAACTTACAGAGCTCAAACCTTTCACTGACTGGCTTGCAAATCACAGCTCAACTGAGCTCTTACTGGATTTGCAAGGCATAATGAAAAGAAAAAAACACATTAAAGGTCCAAAAAGACATACAAAAAAGGAAAACCAGCTGCATTTTCCTAACCCAAACACTTAAAATCTGATGAGTGCTGCTAAAGGAAAACTACCTCTACTGGAATAATAAAGCTTCACCGGACTGGGTGTCTAATATGAAAATAAGCAGCTCAGTCCTTACAGTTATGCGACAGTGTGAAACGGGACACAAGTTAACTAGTGTGTTTTAGCTTTAGGTTTTCACTCAACTCAACAAGCTAGTTAGCGTCAGTTAGCTAATTTAACGTTATGACCTTACCTTGATATCTGGGAGCATTTGTCTCACTTTGAACGTGGTTTTAGATCCTGTCAACATTTTTCTTTTTTTTTTTTTAACGACGAGCCAACTCGACCTAAGTAGGACCAAAAAAAAAAAACCGAGCGAAATAAAGCTCACTGAATGAAAAGAAAAAAAAAACTTAAAATGGTTTTATAAGCTAACGGTCGCTAAGTTAGCGTTCTCCTCTTTCCATTTTTGTTTTTTTTAGCCGAGTAAAAACCGTAAAAACGAAGAGGAAAGGTCCAGGGTCCGCTGACGGCTAACCCGTATCACCGGCTGCTACAACTGAGGCGGACGAGCGAACTATTTTCGCTCTTTTCATCGCTATTCGCGCTGACAGCATCCGTGTCCCCGACCACACAAACAAAACGAGAGCACACCCCGCTGTAGCCGGCCACCAGTCACTGGGCTCTTACTAACGCCTGTTAGTCACTAACGGAGAGATGTGTTCACCGTTAACTGCTGCTGTGCTACCCATTGCGTACTATTTGTTTATTCCTTCGCCATAGTGAAGCACACACTGGTGGAAACACACACACACACACATACAAGAAGAAAAGCCAAGTGCAGCAGTGAAGCTTCTTAAAGGCGCAGTACATCTGGATCAGGAAAAAGTAAATGACCCTATGAAGTCCCAAACTGTCACAGTTAAGAGTCCACCACCAAGTTTTATTTTGCTCGCTTGAAAGTTGGAGCGAAGACTGAAGGTGTAAGGAGGCCAGTTTTCCCCGCTTTCATTAAACCCCTTGAACTCACCATCAGTCGACACAGGCGTCACAGGCATTTATACAGAGGTGGTGTAAAAACACACCACTGCAAGTGAAAGTTCTGCATTCAGAAAGGTGTTAGCATCTAAATGTGGCTATAGTATTAAAAGTAAATGTACTCATTGTGGTGTATTATTATCTGTTATATTGTTGGATAGTTACTGACCCATTAATGTGTAAGCATGGCAGGATACCAGACACAGGCTAAGGGGCCCGAGAGGCCATGAGGCCCCTGGGCCAGAGCCTCTGTATGAAGCTATAATCAACATTTATTGTTTCAAAGTCTAAGAAGTCAGTTAAAAGGCAAAAAGAGCAAAGCAATATGTCTAGAGAGAGACACAAAATGACCACAAACAAAGAGATGAGCAAAAAGATCTTAACAACTACAGTAGTTACATGTGTCTCTTTTAGTATGGGGGTTTACTGTTGTGGCTGTATAATGCATCACGTTATAAATACATCATATGTCCTGTACACGCAATCTGTTTCATCCATTCTGATGTTTTTATCTTGACTCAGTTTGATCTACTTATTTATTTGGTGGTTGTAACCCAGCAGCCTAAAAACCCTAACCAGGGATGGGAACTGCACATTAGCAAAAGCTGTTTCCAAGGAAACAACATTTGACATATGCATATGGTTAATGAAACGTATGAGTCTGTTTTGCTCTGACTTTGCATACAGGCGACTTGTTTTTGAGGGTTTAAATTGAAGCGGTAGCAGAGCCAGTAAGCCAGCATCCATAAAACCATTCAACTCTTGACCTTCTGGTGTTTCAAGCCTGCAAAAAAAAAAAAAAAACCTCTTGCAAAACAAAATAATCCTGTTAAGTTACCATCTACAGCCTGTTTTTGTCCAGCAGTACCTTTTTTTGGATCCTTTAGCGGGTCTGTGTGGGGACTGGCTGCTCTTCTCTCTCATCCAAACTCGTGGAAAGAAACCAGCAGTAACTTTCTTTCAGACAAATACAGGAGGCCAATTCAGAAGAAATTCCTTTCCAGCGAGAACAGGGAAAGTCTGAATAATCCTGATCGTCAGTCCTTCCTGCTGAACAGGTAGGGAGACGGTGTCCTTGTGAACTATAATAGAGAGAGGTCTGGATTTTTTACCACATGGGAAACTGTTCAATATTACATAAGGGTCTCCAATTTCTCTAATACATAAAACAGTCCCAGACACAGGACCTTGCATCATCTGAGCTGGAGTTATTCAGCAGTGTATAATGCAACAAGGTTAGGGTAATACAGAATGACACAGATAACAAGTAAGTTAAAAACAAAATAAGTAGCTAAGCTCTGTTTGTTATCTGTTTTGAATTTATTTCTATTCCTTTATTCCAAGTTTGTCATGTGTCTACAGTTCGACTTTAATAATGATGATGATAATATATAGTTATTTGTTTATTGAAGAAATTCAGTTTTCTCTTGTTACATAGCAGCTATATAACAGTAACCCAGAGAGCTGGTAGGGATTTGGTACCTTGCTTTAGGACACTTTGGCAGGACAGAGGTTTTCTGGTGATTTTGGCCAGTTAGAGGAAGGTCTCACACCACCATCCTAACAGCTTAAACAAGATGAGATTAAGAATTGGCTTCAGATGTACAGCAAATGTAAAATTTTGCCCCTTACAAGTGGGGCTGTCAGTGATGATTATCTTATAAATAATCTGTCAGTTTTTGATTAGTCAACAAAAGGTCCAAAAACAAATGTGAAACATATCAAAGGTCGTGTCTTCAAATTGTTTTATCTGCTGTTTTGATGCTTAATTCTGTCTACTAACACATAAGACACTGAAATGCTTCACACATTCCAGCTAGTGCTGAGACCTTTACTAAGGAATAAATTTAAAATCTGTAATGTAAATATGTACATGTCATTATAGGCACAACCCTCAATTATATTTTTATGGAATTAATTCCATTCCATCGATCATATCGTTGTTTATGATCCAGAAATTGGTAGATAACAAAACTTTTTTTCCCATATGAAACAGAAATGAAAGAAGCATAGTGTTCTTGAAATACAATGAGAATTTATTCAAACGGTGCAAAAAAATTAATAATTATAATAATAATAATAACCTAACATAAAATCTGATGTTCTCTCTATCCAGATTGCACTGTCACACAGCCTTAGGAGACTCTCCTCTCAAAAAAAAAAGAACCAAAACATTAAAACGATAAAAAATAAAAACAGATCAAAAATACCAGGACAGCTGAAATCAAGTTAAAATAATGCACAAATTTGGTAAAATGGATTGCCATTTACATGCAACAGTTCCAGTCCCATGCAACTCGAAGTATTCCATGTTAATGTCACTCACGATGAATATTCTGTTCCCACAGAAATGACAGTGTTGTACAATATATAAAAATATATTGGGTCGGTTGTGTTGCAAAACAAATTCTGAGCCATTTCTCCTCTGGTTTGGGGGAAATGAGCTGGGTCAACAAGGACGTCACTGTCATGTTTTTAGCATAGCATGGATTGGTGTGTGTAGGAAAAAAGTAAACAAAATGTACAAATCAAAAAAGCAACAAACAAATAAAAGCCAGACTGCTAGACAATTAGCCATGTGAGAAAGAACATCCTAAATCATCTCAACTAAACATTCCACAAGGAAACCTATTAAAAAAATCTCACTATAAATATATATTTTCAAATGGTATCTTGTTAGGTCAGCATTGAGGAAATTAGTTTGCAATGAGAGAGCCTCGAGTATCGAGAGGCCCGTCCGGGAATCGCCTTCAACAGCCAAAATGTCAACAACAATTCTACCCCAAACCCAGGCTCTGACAAGCTTATCGTCCAACAATATACATTCTTACCATTTTAAAAACACTGTAAAACTTTGGGCTTACAAAAATAACGTGGAACATATTTATACAACCTCTCACTGTTTTCATCTTAAATACAAAAAAGTTTGTAGCCTGTAAAGTCTGATGTTTTACTTTTTTCTGAGGCATCCGCTTCATTGCAAAAAAAAAAAAAAAGAAAAAAAAAACAAAATTAATAAAAATTAAATAAAATTAAATAAGAAATGGTTTTGTAAGCTAATTATTACTTTGGAGGGAGGGAAAGAGAGTATGCACACATACATATTTTTAAAACAGGCTTCACCTTCCCACAGTAAGGGTACGTTTGATGGATCTCATCTGAATCAAAATGCTCGTGCATGACCACATGTCAACACACATAGACACAGCAAATGTTTTCTTGGGAAATAGCAAGATTTAAGTGTTTTATTGTCATTAAAACTTTAGTGTCACTTTAAATGCACAGCAAAAAGCCCCCTCCCCCCCAAAAAGCATCTGCAATGTTTGGAAAATACTGTAATACAGTGTTACATAGTGTTAAATTAGCACTACTGAAAATTATTCCCTCAACATTTTGGTTATTTTCATCTATAGTTTGGATGTAGGGCACAAGGGCAAGTTCCAAAGACTGAGCAAAAAAGAAAAACAAATCAAGGGTGCCCTCAACTGGGCAAGGCAGTGAATTGCATACTAAATTGTGCTTTTCTAAAAGACTTAATGCCAAAAAACAGATGAAATCGACAAGAGTAGAGCAACTACCGTCACACTACCTGAAAAGAAATTCCTTGCCATGGCTTATTATAAGGGAAATAATAACAAACTTAAGCATTAAAGTAGTCATTTCGACATTTTTACAACTAAAACAGCTTAAAATTTGAAATTATAACAAGGTAAACTCAAACAGAACATCAGCTGGTATCAACTAGTTGATACAGTATGCCTAACTGAAAAAATAATGGTATTATTTCAATAGCTTCCACACAAATTCAAATAATATTAATAGGTAAAATTTGTGGGCAACTGCAGCCAATGAAGGAAGCAGTACAAAGTTGGTGTTCATCTTCTGCAATGGACACACAGGACTGTGATGCTGAAAAAGGCAACTAGGAAACTGAGTGAGATGGTGACACTGGCACCAAAATGCTGTAGCTCTACAGTAACTGAATCCTTTAGAGAAAACCCTCTGGCCTGTGCCCCTGGTTTCCCATGAACAGAGGTGGCAGTGTCTGCAGAGATGAACAAAGGACAACAGTCAGGCCACTTCAAAAACAGCAAAACGTTTCGTATCTACGGACATCAGGAAAGTGCTTGAATTTGTGCAAAAAGAGATTACGTTTTGGCGGGACGAATGCCAGAAATTAAGAAACCGCCTTCAGTAGAACTTTAAAATTTGCAGTGGACGACCACACCAATAAGCATTAAAATGTCCTATTATTCAGAACACCTAATGTGATTAATGTCTTAGTTCATGTTTTGTGTGATCATGAGATAATATGAAACATGTTTTGCTTTTCTAAACCATCAGACCACTGAGGGTTTGTTGTTTCAAAACAGTGATTTTCAGAACCACAACTTGTCCCCAGAATTTGTCAGTGCAATGCGACTGTCATTTTCGAGTATCAGCATCCATTAAAAGCGGATGTGCCACTTTGTATCATGCAAACAGATATTGGAGAAAACTGTCACAACTGAAGATATCCCCACGGCTTTAGGACGACTTCTCATCACTTGTGTGATGACAAATCTGTTAATTTGTTCTACAGAACAATGAACTTTTTCAGCTTCAAAAATGCGCTATGCAGCGTTTTAACAACACTGTTTACACGGTAAATCACTCATGTGACAGGCGTCTCCAAAATCTGCTGCGCTGGATGTGACATTTCGACTTTGTAGTGTGTAGTATTGCATGTCTGGGTTGGCCACAATAATCAAAGGCCTCAACACCATCTATTGTTGAAAGAGGAAGACCAAACTAAGAAAAAGAAACATTCCAACAAACATATGAAATACTCTGGATCCGGCTCTGGGAACAGTATCTTAACATAGTCAGATGTTGTCGTCTTTGTTCTGCAGTGCCGATAATGTGACCAATTGCTCTTAATCTTCAAAGGGTTGACATCCTCAAAATCCAGTTTATAGATGTTATGAATTTGACAAAAATGAAGAATTTGTTTGGCCAGAAAGATAGAGAGACAGTGCAGAGCAGTAGTGTTAAATGCATGTACATTTACGTGTTTGCATTCTGGAACATTAGCACCACAGCAGCCCACAGAACGCTTAATCATTAGCATTGCACGGTAGTTGCAATTTGCATTATGCAAATGGAGACCAACAAAAAAGCCATTCGACAAGGATTAATTCTGCTGTTTCCCGAGGTACATATGACGCAAGCATCTAGTAACAGTAGTGTAAAATCTGTGTAACACTGAAATCACCCTAACAGGATGTGACTTCAAAATGCTCAAACATCCCTTAATTGACCAATCCAAACATTATCACAATCTACAAATGGAGTGGAAACACTCATGCCTTTTGTTTGTGCTTGCATCACTGTGCATGTAGAAGTGTGAGTCTGACTTAGTGTTTATGCGTGCATGTATTGTATTGTGTATTGATGAGTGTTACGTATGGCGCCTGCCATATACATTCTCTCCACTAGGAGGAGACGATAGCAAGACGTTAAACTTGGATAAAGGAGGAGAGCCTGCAACTCACACACACACACAAACACACACAAACACACACACTCATACACAACGCCTGCATAAGAGCCACAGCAAAATGTAACAGAAGTGCAGTTAGTTCATCCTATGGTCTAACACGTGACCCCAGCAGTCAGAAACCACCCTGTTTATTCTGTAGTCGTGTTGACTCTGTCACTTTCTGACATGGTTCAACAGGAAGTGACACAGCTAAAAAAAAAAGGGAGGGAGCTGGCTTCCTTTCTCTTGTCCATTCAGAGGCTGATCAGCCCCAACCAATATTTTGTTTAACTGAAAAGGCCACTCATCGAATTCGAACCATAGCAAGGTCCACTCAGAACCTGTGGATGGCTGGTTCTGTCTCCCTCTTCTTCAGCTCTTCCCGGTAGCAGTAGGAGCAGTAGTTGCCCGTCTCGGGGTGTCCGTAGTAGGTGCAGTTGGGTGTCCGACAGCGACTGGACTGCAGGCTGGCCAAGCCACCGGCACTGCCCAGCGAGTAGTGTCTGACTGGTGGCTGTCCGCTCCGAGAGTCTAGGTTGGAGCGCATGTCCCGGAAGCCGTTGGTGTAGTTCCCACCAGCAGGTTCAGACCCCGGATAGTCCGGAGGGTCAAACTCTGGCGGGTATGAGGGCGCGAGGCGAGAGGGACTCAGGGAAGAGGGGCCTTGTGAGTTATTGTACTGGGGGTGGGAGGGACCCTGCGTTGTGGGGCAGTGTCGGGGAAGGGTGGCGTACGAGGGAAGGCCAGGGTAGGAGGTTACAGGGGAGCCACCAGCTAGCTGGCGCCGATTATCAATGTAGCCGTGCATATGAAGGTGCTGGGTGAGAGGTGCTGCAGCAGGAGGCTGATCGATGAAGGAGGGCCGGGGGATGGGCACTACCCCAGAGTACATAGAGGGGCTCAAAGGAGAGGGCTTGAGCTGGTTGAAGGAAGGTGACGAGTTTTCTGACAGCTCTTCTTTGGCCTCATAAGGCCGGTAACTCAGCTCCGTACCACCAACCACCTCCTTCTTAGCTGGCTGGATGCCATTAGTGACGCCCTTCCTTTCTGCGTCACGACGCTGTTGTTCTTGCTCAGCTCGAAAGCGCTCCTCTGCATCGGCCAAGTAGCGCTGGATCATCTCCTCCTGGAAGGGCTGCCGGTTGCTGGTAGTGAGAAGGCTGGCAAAGATAAATTTCCTCTCACCTTGCATGGCGGCTCGCAGGATGCCCAGGCTAACCTTGACATCTGCACTGTACTTGTAGGTCTCGCTCTCAGTGCTGCTCCCACCACTGCTGCTCATACTGCTTCCTATTCCGTTGAGACGCTCGCTACCTGAGGAGGGGGAGCCTTTCCCAGAATCCTCTGAGGCGTGGGCTGAAGGCGAGCTATCCTTGCTGCCCTTCCTCCCCCTAAATGAGCCCTTTTTCTTCTCCCCACCCTCCTGCTTGGCACCTCCAGCTCCAGCGTTCTTCCCTGTCATCAGTCCACCCACGTTTTTCTTCAGCTTGCTACCCAGGCTCTTGCCAAAACTGCCAAGCTTGTTGGCCACAGAGTCTGCCCTCTTCTTGTCTTTATCCTTGTCCTTCTCCTTCTTGGTTTTTTCCTTCCCCGCTGTTCCTGTCCCTGCCCCTGCTGAAGCACTGCTAGAGGAACTAGATGAGGAAGAGGAGCTGTTCTTGGCCAATGACCCCCCTCCATTGACCGTGGATCCTGTGGTTGTGTCGCCATTGCCATTGGAGCTGCTGCTCACTGACTCCTTGTCCGACTCTCCTGAGTCAGGAGGCGTTCGGGCATCCTCTCCTGCTGACGCTGTGGGAGACTCGGGCTGGGCCAGAGGGGCTTGCTGCAAGGAAACAAAAGCAGAAACAAGCTAGAGAAATACTGCAGAACTGCTGCTCAAATTATTATGGAAAATTTAAAAAATATATATAATATTGATAAGAAATTAAGTTTAGCTTTGGGATCCTGAAATCCTCAAAAAATGAAAGACAAACTCCTTACAGTACAGGCTCATGCCCCTCAGGTATGGGGGAAAAAACATGAAGATATGGAGGATGTGGAAAGAGTGATTCATAGAGCTTTTTTTGCAGACCAGTGCAGAAAAACACAAGTAACTCAGTTTCCAAAAGCCTTTTCATATCTACAAACAGGTGGAAGAAGATGTAAAATAAAGAGTACTGCATTTGGAAATGACATGACCTACATAGTGACGCAGTATTGTGATCTCAAACAAGGAGGAGGTCCAGAGTGGCCCAACTTTCAACAATAATGACCATCACACAGCAGCGGTAGCATTGCTTAACAGAATTGCTTCCACTGTTGTTAAGCAATGCTTATTTTGTAAGCACTGCTTTACAGAGTGATCCCCTTAAATCATATTTTATTACAGGGATTCCTGTACTGCCACCACTCTGCTTGACCATGAGGCTGCTATAAACTGGTCCTTCCAAGCTCCCTGGTGTTAGCATGTAGCACACAAGAGGACCTTTGTCACAGGGTTTCTGTGGTGTGACTTTATGACATGAATGGCCCAGTATAGTTTGTTTCCACATTCGGTTTGTACTGCAGTCAGAGGACAGCAGAAAAAACAGAAAACAGAGAAAAAAAATCTTGCCCTTGTTTATAATGAGTGTGGGAAGTTAATACTAACCACAGGCAGCTGTAACATCTACATCTACCAGCTATTTTGGCATCTTATCACATTACAGTCTTTGGAATACTTAACTAGCACTCATGGTTAGTTAGAAAATAATTCCCTATTCTTTTTATCACTCATATCTTGAGCAATTTGGGCCAAGACAGGATGTCCAATAAAATGCATGATGAATCCTGTTGTCAGAGCTGGTTTTATAAACCTCCCTGCTGTAGATGAGCAAACATCACTGGGGGTGAATTTGTGGATTTGGACCTTTACCTCACAGGGCAGGGGAAGCCAGGTGACCGTCATGTAGCTGTGTAACATCTGGAGCTTGGCCTCCAAAGAAAGAGCCACACTGGAAGGAAAAGAGAAAGAATGACACGTTAAACTCCTCCGTCATTACTGATTCTCTTCTGTGATAGAAACCAGACCAGCAGTTGTCTTTTTTTCTAATTTATATATTTAATTTTTCATTATTATGTGGCACAAAAACTAAAACTGTCAGTACCAGTGTGTAATAGGCAATGTGTGCAGCAAAACATGCAGATCTTTTCAATGATGTTTATTTAAAAGCACTGTTGCTGTTACCTTGTTGACTTGTAAATGTTATACCGTGCCCTGAATGGTACAGTGAATGGCAGATGCTCTAAAAGCCTCTTGCTGTTATGCATCCTTGTTCTGCGATAGCCTTTTAACTCAATGACCTTTTCAAAACAATGTTAACAACCACTCATGCAATATCATCTGTGTCCACCATTTCATCTAAATAAGACATCCACTGTGTCATCAGCTGACGTAAATAAGGTGGAGGATTATTTTTACCGAGCTGCTATTTTGGCACTCCTTCCCTTGCTCCATTCAAAGAAGGTATTTAGAGCTAATCTTTTTGTCACTGGCAGTGAATGTCACTAATCTGGAGTCAGGGGTCAGTCCCTGCACACTGACACTCCGCTGTCTATCCTTTGTGACCCTGTGTCAGCACATCAGACAAATCAGTTTGTAAAAAGCACCTTGACAAAAATAACTGCATGTAAATGCATGAGATTCTTTTTTTAAAAGACCATACCTCGCCAGCATCACGTTGTCTGTGTCATCCTTGCCCCACTCCCAGTCTTTTCCAGGATCCACAGCAAAGTGAAGAGGCAGCATTTTGTGCTCGGAGTCCGTGAGAGGGATCACAACTGCGGGTAGAGATGGGGTAAAAAGGTATGGGGAGAAAAAAAGATAAATCCTTTTAATCCAGCACTGTGGCTTGCCTAAAGACAGAAGCGCAATTATTATTTATTTCACTTTCTAGTTTAACATTTAGGCTGCTGTGTCCGGGCAGTGTCTTGAATTTCAAGACCGGACTTGTAACTTATGCACAAACTGTGTGTATGAAGAAACAGCATTAAAACCAAAATAGTAATTTGGAGTGTACATTATTAATACATTATTAAAGAAGTACTTTTATAGTGCAATTCAATCTCATTTAACACAGTTATTGATAAAAATGCCCATTTAAACTTTTGTCAAAATATCATTCAACTTTAACACTAGCAGGTGGTCATTTGTTGGCTTGCTTACTTGGTGGTCAGCTACAGAGATTACTGGATATACTCAAAAGCCCAATGGCCATTAGTCACCATTCCCAAATAAAACTCTAAGGTCAATTAAAAAAAAAAAAAACGGCTGACACATAAAAAAAAGACACCAAGCAGCAAAGTGAGAAAGTGGCTCGGAGAGCTTATGAGAAAACTCTGGCTCTACACCTTGTAAATTATTTAAGAATTTTTATTTTTCAGCAAATCTAAGAAAAAATGTACGTAAAAATGCTACAGAAATCAAAGTTGCTAGGATTCTGCCAGGAAGGAAAGGAAAAATGATAAAATGACATGGTAATAAAGATGAATGATGCTTAACATTACCTTGCTCTTTGGAGCTGTCCTTCTGTTCCATAGAGACCAGAGCAGAAAAGTGTGCTTGGTCATATGCCAGGACCAGGGGTGAGCGATGGCACTTGGCAGCTGGCACTTCCAGCGGTAGGTATATGCCTCCGAATGGGATTGGAGCAAAAGCTAGGGAAGAGGTACAAGAACATTAAGCATCTGAAAAGCACGACCTTAGCACTGTTTCCAGGCTGATAAAGCACAGTGGGATGATTTAAGAAAAAAAATGTGCTTTCACCTTTAACATCAAAACAACATTTCACTTGTTGGGTGTTTATTCATATATACCTTTAATTTTCAGCAAATTATGGGCATTGCTTTAATTCCTAAATAAGAGTGTGTCACCTCTGATCTAAGTAAATCATAGCTGAAGAGTGTCAACGGTGCAAAGCAAATGACACTTAATTTAAAATGTGTTTTTACTTCATTGTGACTGTAATTTCCTGCCAAATGTATAGAATAAATTCTGTAAACAACAAACCTAATCCATCTGACATACCAAGAAGGTGCGTTATATGACGAGATTATGATAAGTACGATGAAATACAGTACAATGTGCATTAGCAATGTGAGGCTACAGGCATATTTACCCTCCCCTCCGGAGTCCCTCAGCATGGTGTCAGCCACCACCACTATGGGCCTTCTGAGGACATGAGCCAGGACAAAGACGTGAAACTCCTCTAAACTCTCATAAACTGGTTCATCTGAGGACTCCGCCCTGAAAACAACAGCAACAGCACAGCTTTTGGTTAACAGAGACACAATTGTTTTTACTGTTGCAAAACCAGAGATAATCAAAGCTTCAAGTAGACTGTAAATTTTATCCCTTTTAATTGATTCCTTACATCTAACAGTAAAAATGTAGATTGTGGACGTTATGGTGGGCCACAAAAACAAAATTCATTTTCATACAAGGGTAAGAATCCAGAACCTGACCAGACCTGGATTTAAAGTGGTTTCACAAATTAAAAAAAACATTTAAAAAGATACAATAAATAGCAGATGGACTAAAATGAGGGCCAGTCACTCAGTTCTGATTGTGAGCGCAGTTGTTTGTTCATGAATAAAAACATGAGTGTGACTAAGTATGTGGTGGGTTAACAGTCCCTGCATTGTCTGTGCCAGACCTTACCCGTTGGTGCCGTTGGTGCTGTAGTGTATTCTCGGCTCACTGGAGGCTAGCTTCAATAGTTCATTCCACTCTTTCTGCCACTCCTCCTCAGTGTACACCAGACCGGACTGAGGAGAAGGGAAGGACACACACACACACATTTGCCATTTAGAGAGGGAGTGTCAAATGTCACAAAAGCATGAAGGGAAGTTATGGCTTCTTACCACAAGGTTACAAACTGAGGAAAGAGATTTAACTAGAGCTTTTACAATCCCCTGTGCTGTTCACACAGAAGCAACAGAACCCTAATCAATATCGGGTTTTTAACCTCCATATATGGGCAGAAGAAAACTGCTCATTAAATGTTTTTTTTTTTCTCCTCAAAATCAATGTCCCTATTCACCCACAGCGCATTCACACAAGAAAGCTTCCCAGTGCAGCCACAGTCCTCTAACACTGCCCACTGAGCAGCTCCACTAGAACAATTTTGGTTTAAGTGATTTGCTTAAGGACACCTCAGAGGTAGCTGTTGAAGAATGGGTGAACATGAGGCAGTCATTCGTGTGGCTTCTCCTCTGTGGGTGTCTGCACGCTGTGTGTAACCACTTAAGAAAACATACTTAGTGTGCTTTTAACGCTTGCTCTCATGAGGAGAAAAGCCATTGTGTTCTGTTAAAAAAAAAGGTCCTACAGATCATCTTTTTGCCTTGGCAGAAAGTAAAGTACAGTGCATACAAAACTGTCTCCTCCTAGGTTTTTTATTAAAGACGGTCAATAGTAGGTGGAGATATCAGTGCTTACAGATAACATAGTTAAACAGTAGGGTATTGATAAAACTATCTATCTCCCAATTATCTAAGGACTGTTTGTATTTGATATGGTAATCAGCATGTTGTCAAGCCTGTACAAAGTGTAAAAAAAGTGAATACTATCTGTTAAAGGTGACGAACACCCAACGAAAAATAAGAAAATAAGACTGACAGTGAACTAATGTTCTCAGATGAAGCGATTGTTGACCGAAAAAGTTTAACTATGCCAAATATATGGAAGTCGTTTTAAATTAAATACTGTTGAGCCTGCAGGGTAAACTTTTAAAATGTTTGCTGATACAGCAGTTGTATTACCTAACTGTTCGGCCATAATGTCAACTTTTATAATGCCTGTAATGTTTCAGTTTTTTAGAGGTAGAGGTGTTGAAGAGGTGTTAATTCAAATAAATGCTTCAGAGTTGAGGTCATAGTTGTGTAGTGTGGTGTAGTGGTGGCATTAGAATGGACTGCTTTATATTCAGAGGTGTTTCTACTTTGGCTTCTACATGTACATAAACACGAAAAAACACTTCACAATATAACGTGGTCCACTGTAACACCACCTTTAACTAAAACTTCAGTAATAAATGTATAATTATAAGTTATTATATTAGTTATTATATTATATATTAATATCAACAAAAACTGAACATTACATCTGCAGGCTGCTGTGCACTGTCTGACATAGGGAACATGCAAAGGCCTAAACTTGTTCATTCTCCCTGTGTATTTTTTCCATGTGGTCAAAGGCATCAAACCTGCAGCACTCTGACCCAAAGCACACAAGATTCTCTAGACTTTAGACTAGCACTGCCCTCATACAGTCATCACTGAGTTATAAAGATGACCTAGAGAAATTTGCAGCCTATATAACAGACCTCTTTGTTCTGCTGGGTCTGCTGCCACCTCCACCTGCGCTTCAGCGCCTCTCTCTCCAACCCATGATCCATCAGCGCATACAGGGACTTGCGCAGCATCAAGTCCCGGTCATGAAAGCCCCACATACCTGCATGAGGAAACAAAATTAGGATATTTAATAAACATCAAACTCATGAGTACAACTGCACTTGAAAATGATAAAGAGCAGCAGGTGATTTGTATTTTTGTGGTTCTGAAATGTTTAAAAGGCAGTAATGCTCTTGTGCTTGTCTCTTGAAAGAACAGAATAAATAAATAAACAGTGAAGCAGTAAACAAAAAGCTTATTTAAATATGCTTTAAAGAGAACAGGTTACACTGATCAATATTACTTTCACATCTACCATCCAGGAGATGCACTACAAGGTCTGGGACAATGGCCGCACATTAGTTAAAGCATTGTTAATTTCCTAGACTAGGGCTCCTAAGTGGGCCACAAAGGCTAAGTGAATGTGCACTGCAACATTGTAAAACGCAATCAGTGCTTAAGCTAACAATGAAGCTCTCTTAATGAATGCTAATAGAGTGCGAACCTGCATGATATTGGGGTCCTGTCTGAAAGGCCTGCGATACTCACCAAGCGAGGCTGCGTGTAACAGGCAATTTCCATCTCCGCTTGTTGCCAGAGGCAGCAGACTCTGACAGTTTGGAACTACCTTTGTCCACCAATTTAGTCGTCCTGCAGGGAAACAGGAAAAATTGAACTCCCCTGCTTACATTACAAATATGGCATGGTATTCAACTGAAATGATTCCTGTAATACTCAGTCACTCAGTGGCTTAGCTCTATTCAAGTGTCCCAGTAAGTCATGACATGGTGAGAGTGACAGTGAAACTGAAGCAGCTAAATGGAATTTAGCTGTGAATCATTTTACTAGCTACCTGTTCTTTTCCTACAACAATATGACTGATGTTAAATTCTTCTTCTTAAATTTAAAATGTATGATAAGAAGTCTGTGGGGTGTCACAATGCCCACAGTTCATGTGTTGTGGAAATATACCATGCTGGCACTGGTATGTAGTTTTTTCTCACCAGCATGCTCCAAGGCCACCATCATCGACTGCTCAATGAGATCCCTCTCGATGAAACCACGGAAGTCGTCCTGGTACACGGTGAGGTCTGGTAGTTGGAAAGTGCACAGTGGCGTGTCCAGAAGTGGCTCACTGCTGGTACCACCAGTGCTCGAGACGTGAGAGCGGGCCAAGGACACAATGGTTGAGCTGGCGTGGGAAATACCCCTGGACAGGCGCTTCTCTGTGGCTGTTCAAAGACAATGACGGTGGATGAGGAGAAAAGGCAAGGCAAGAAAAACAGCCACTTTACAGTGGTTAGTTGTCAATGGCTGCAAGTGGCACATGTTGCAAACCAACATTAAATATTACTTTCTTTGTAGACAGAGCAGATCTGAATGAGTAAACTGCTGTTGTTATCACTGGATGGTTTCACATCAGTGTGTATCCTCATTTAACATCACTCGCTGAGCCTAACACCTTAACTTGGTGTATGTCCTCAAGGCACACTGTGTTATATAACATAAAAACATCTCACTTGCCGGCTGCCTCACCTTGCACCACCTCATCTTGTCGGTGGAGTATAGGCCGTCCTACTCTGGCCATCTCCTTTTCGGGAGGCAGATACGTCCTCTCCTCTGTGAATGAATACGTCAGGTTCCCAGCATGCACCTGTCGAAGCTGCTCAAAGTCACTGAGGGCAGCAGTGAAATCCCAGTTCTTGCCTAAATGGAGAGAGAGGGATAGGAACATCTGTCTGTGCTAACAGATCCAGTATGACAACCTGAACCTTGTTTCCATGATGAGCAAATGACACATCCTTAATGAGTTTAAATATTTACCACCAAGTTGATGCAACTATGGGCTGTCTTATCTTATGTAAAAGCCGCTGCCAGATTCCTTTGCTTGGGTAAATATCAGAATTTCAAGCACATTTCGGCTCGCTGGCTTACTGCTGTTCACTGCATTACATTTCTAACCCATATTCTTATCTGCAACTTGTGTTGCTGCTAGGCAACAGGAGCCCTGTTGACTCCAGCTATACCTTCCTTCTGTTAGTGTACGATGGCCTAATTAACAGTAACAAGCCAGAAGCACTGACTAAGACAGCGGTCAATTTGGCTGCTTGTCATATCATCACCAACTGTCAGCCCCCCCCCCTCCCCTTTTTTTCCTTAGCTTATCCTTATATACCCTAGATATCCATTAATATACTGCCACAAGAACAGCACTGACCAAGACAATTATGAAAACATTTACGTTTCCAGTTCTCCAGAGGCTTAACAAAACACTCACCCTCCAGCAGATCTCTGGCCAATCCCGGTTCAGCTCCAGTGGAACGGACAAAGTCGGACAGGACTGCGTCCATATCCACGGTCATGTGATCATGAATTCACAAGTTGGCGGGTTGCTTCCAGGCAGAAAAAACAAAAAACAAAAAAACAAACACGGTACCCGCACTCCCGACAGGGCAGTAAGGGAAGGGAAGGGGTGGGGGGGGGAGCAATCGTCTGCCTCGAGCTTCTCTACCAGCCACACCTGAAAACAGAGCACAGACAGAAAAAGATTAAACCAACAGGTATAAACTCATCAGAAGTTACACATTCCACACAAAGATTAGCGAAAGCTTACCAGGGATGAAAGGAGAGTTAGAGCTTGAATGTTTACAACACTGAATGAGAAGCACACTGATATAATGACCCTGCTTAACCCCTTTTCAAATGCAAGCCCGTTGTGGCCTAGTTCCCTTTGAACTTGACACCTTTGCAGTCACTTGTCCCACCCATGACAACAGCTGTGGCACACAAAGCGTTTCACAAAAGCTCAAATTTGCACTGAAACCTAATAAATGTCAAATGACACCATGTCATGAGAGCAACTTCACTGTGTGGTTTCAGTCTTCATCTTGTTTCTGTGAAAACTTTTTAATTAGCTGTTCTGGATTCAGGAAAGCTGTCAGAGTTCATCACTTAAGTCATGACTCATTATTTCAAAATCTGGACTTGAGACCAGTGAATGCTTCAGTCCCGCCTTCAGATATGACCTGCTGGACATGTAAACAGACAACAATTTTCCTGACAGAGCAACAGATCATGAAGGGTCTGAGCAGAAACCTTATAACATTTAAATCTTGTATAAGAAAAAGCAAGTCATTTGTGTGAAGTGTTCAGCAAACAGACATGGTAAACTGTGCTTTTGCTCCAGATCAATTAGAGATAATCATATCAGCATGCTGATATTACATGCCAATATTTGCCTGCTTTGGTGCAGATAAAATTGGGTTTTTTGTCCATATTATTACCTAAATAAGAGTATAGAAAATGGGCTAAGTAAATGAGCCTCAATATCATATATATATATATATATATATATATATATATATATATATATATTTTTTTTTTTTTTTTTTTTAAAGTCAGATTTGGTTCATGGTGTGATGCGAGAAAGCCGTATGCCTATCAAGAGGCCCCACTGAAATCAATTAGGCGATTTTACTCTTCAAATTTCAATGGCAGATCCAAATGACCTGTATCAGCTGGGCATCGAAATCAATACAGAAACATTATCAAGACTGGGAGAGAAAAAAAAAAAGAGTCGGTATCAATGGGCCACTGACCCAAGGGATGTAGAGGGCGATCAATGCCAGACAAAAGGAATGAGTCAAAGTAGCCACAGCTCAAAAGATGCACTCTGCTGGCCAAGCTAAAGCTAAAAGCTTTTATTTCACCAGGAAAGATATTTATACACATTTTCAGGACTACTCTGAACCACATCTCGACAGTTACAAGTCTTGATCTGTAACATTAGCCCTCCCACAGCACTTTGCTGTGTTGGTATACTGTAAATTCTGTGTTTCAGACACCTCAAACACCTGGTAAATGACAAACCATGCTGATCAATGCAGGTCAAAAAGCAAATTAAATCTTTCACCTTAGGGCTGCAACACTAAAAGCAAATCTCAGCTACAGTATGCTAATTTTACTTAAAATTGTGAGAAACAATATTAATCACTAGTGTTAATCTTGATTATCTGAACAATGTTGGTCTACCTTCTAATATACCAACATACAGCATAAATACAGCACTCAACATGTAGTATGTAGAACATTTAGTACACACGGATAATCACAATGTTCTATGGGTATTTTAATTACAAAATTGCTATGCAGAATTGTCCTTATGCTGCCTTTTTTTTTTTTTTTTTAAATCTACCTACAGTCATCTATTCCCATCCCTCCCATGGCTCATCCACCACCCAGTGTTCCAGCCTCATCTCTGACTCAGTGAACTCTTTTCCACTGCGCCCGATGAGTCACGAGTTTACTCTTCTTACACCTCTCCATCGTTCTCTCGCTTCACGCTCTCCCTACCTCCCTCAGTTTCTCCATCATTATTAAAAGCCACACAGGCACGCAGGGGAGGAACTGACTTCAGTACAAAAGGCCTTTCTCAGCCAGCAGAGTATTTCTAGAGCGTTCTCTGCAAAGTCAGGCATTCAGCAGTCTCCCCTGCAGGGTCTCCTAACATTCTTGCCGCCTGTCAATTCTGTTATATTCGGGTCCACTGATAGCACAACCTAAGAGATGTGAGACAGAGGCCAGTTAACCATTTAATACCTTGGGGTATCAAAACAGATTTAGACCGCACTCCAACTGACACAGAAATTTGGGTTATGTTGGTGTGGTGGTGGAGTGAGCACCTTGCTATAGGTATCAGTAGGATGTATTATCAATCTGAAGATGAAGATCAGTTTATGAGGCTCCAAAAAAACAAATGGTCTCTTCTTATGTCTAAACTAAATATAAATTAAATTTTTATAAGAGAAATCAAACACTCTGTTATCGATGGCCATTATCAAAGGCAAACTATAAAAGGCCTGACGTGCACTGAACTGGGGCAAAATGCAAAATCTGAGCCAGGATCAACTTTTGGACCGGAATTTGTTTCCCCAGAGCCAAACAGTGAACACCAGTGCAGTCACTGGTGCACTTGAAATGAATGAGGAACCTGAGTTTTGACACAGGGCTATTGTCACGTTGAAGAGTGGTCTGAAAGGGTCAACGTGTGTCATGTGACCGTTTTGACCCTTGTTCTGATAGCTGAAAACCGGTTTGGTGCTGCCTGGCTTTGGCAGACAAGGAGACAGGCTTATCAGCATTAAAACACAACTCTCCCAAAACCAAGGAAGAGAGCACAAAGTGTAACATCCTGCGTGGAGGATGGTTGTAGAAGTAAGATTGCAGCTAATCTTTTTTAGTAATTGTGTGATGAAATTCTATGTAGTTTTGTTTTACAGTGACAAGTATGTAATGAGGCACAAACTTCTGGCACCAGTCTCATATGAAGTGAGACATGGGATATAGATCCACTGCATCACACGTCTCCATGAAAGGCATATTACAGTTAGCCTCAAGTTCTGTTGTACTATTTCCACCTTGGAGTTTAGTTCTAAAATCAACTTAAAGAAAATGCCCAATCAATATCAAAGTCTCACTATTGGTGTTTTTTAATAGGCTGGCTGCAATATCAATGCTGGAAAAATCAAAGCAGTACCAATTTGTATTAATGATTATTGGGGTTCAACCCTACCTTCACTGACTTCGATGGCTTTAGCGGAATCCAGCCTCTGCCCTGGACCTCTGGGTATTATGTACAACCTCTGGTTTGTTTACTTCACAGCAATCCCTAAGGGTAATCTAATGGTTTAATTAATAAACGCTGTTGTTTGGCTACAAACACTGACAAATCAACTGACAACACAAGGCAAAGACAGCCAGAGGAAAAAAAAAAAGAAACAGTGAAAAGGGAAATAAAAGTGAAGGGCTGTGGACAGAATGTACCAACACAGATCAACAAAAGACTGGCTGTTGTCACTCTCGGCCTGTAACATCGGCCATTCCTGTGAGCCCACTGTGATGCATTTGATGTAATGTCACATGGCTCTCCTTCACAAACACTTATTAAATAATTATTTTTAAGACCAGGCCTCTGGTGTTACTCCACAATACCATAAGATCTTTTTCTGATTGATTTATTTATTCTGTGGAAGGAAGTTACTGTGTACCTTGGTTATGGTTATTTCCTTCATTCTGAAACTTTAAATTGGTACAATACAGCAGAAATAAGACAGATGTAACGAACAACAGCAGCATAATGAAAAGACATTATAATAGAACAGTGAAACTGTTCATGAAATTGAAGGTAGATTATATTTCATACCCTCAAAATATTTTTTGTTTTGTAGCCAAATTTTTTAACTTGCCTGCCAGCAAAAAAAAAAAAAAAAAAAAATCCGTACAAGAAAGACCCTGTGTGGATTACAGGCTAACATTAACAGCACTGCTGCCAACAAGGGGCAGTCAGTGATTTGTGTCTGGGATGGCTGAGCTTTTGTCTGGCAGGAGGGCTTACGTAACAGGAGCTGCTGACAACACGTGGGTGCTGAGCTGAGGGCTGGGAGAATGGCTTGGATCACTGAGGGAGACGGAGAGGTCACGACAGCCCACTGTGTCAGCCCTTGGTGGGCTCAGAAGGTCAATTCACTGCTGGAACTAGGGACAAGCCTGTTTAGGTAGCCTTTAAAATGTTTTTGAAGGAAACGTTTTTATGCTCTTCTTATGGAATATATGCAGCCACATTCATGACACTATGTACATTCTCGCCATGGGAAACAGCTGAGCTACAGTCACAGTTTTCTGCTGTTGACCAATAAGCAGCTAAACAGGAGGAGCTTAAGCATCCTGCTCATCTTTACAGTAGCAGGAGGACTAGGGTGTTTTTTTTATTGAGTTTAAGCCTGATTCTCTAAAGTGACAGAAAAGAGAAGCTCAGACAAAATGACTCAGTTAAACTGGCAATTACTAGATGTAAGAAAGAATATGATGACACTGATTGAGAAAAAGAAAGAAAAAACACTGGTCAAATGTTGACACAGCTGCATAACCGAGCAATAACACACCAACAAGACATTTTTAGATATGATCTGTAAAAAAAAAAGTTAGCCTGGTTCCAGACGTGAATCACTGTACACGTCTGGCTTTTTTTTTTTTTCATGAAATGAAACAGAACGTCAATTTGGGCTTATCATTAAGCTCCATAAAAGCTCAAGAAATAAGCACAAAAGCAACTTACTCTGTCATTACTTCTCTAATACTATTTTCTATTAATATTCTAGATAGTTTTTCTAATTATCTCCATGATTCTGTATTGTAAACATGCTTTACCTCTTGTAATTCCTTCAGAACTTGTGTTTTATACACACACACACACACACACACACACACACACACACACACACACACATATATATAGATATATAATTCTTAACTATTTTCCTTGTATGAAAGAATAAAAAAGTATTTCTGTTTTTGTTGTTATTGTCTTTGTTATTATAAAGTCCAGACAGGATTTTGCAGTGTTTTTCCAATGGGTTGGCATCAGCCTGAGCTGAGGGCATTGACCAACACTACTCACGGCAAACCAGGATAAGGAACATGTGGAAAGCTACAGATAATAAAGTGTACAATACACAAAGGGTAATATAGAAAAAAACTAGGCCTTAAGCCTAAAAGTAAAAGGTGCCAGTGCTCTAAATGCTTTGTCATGCCTAACTGTGTAGGTTACTCAAGGTCACTCAATGACCTAAATTATGAGAACACCCCTAATTATATATTTTACAAAGATGAAAAACATCTGTAGTAACTTATCTTTTAATAACATAAGCTGACAAATCGGAACCTTAAATATTTTATGATTTAAAGACCAATTATCTATTAGAATTGTAAAGAAAATTCACATGCATTCTGAGAACACATTTTATGTTTCACAAACTATTATGACACAGAATGCTGCTCCTTTTTTTTTGCTTGTGTATTTGTGGTCATTACAGATGTAAGCAATTCAGATTTAGTTTAACACAAAGACAAACAAATATGTTATTCTGTGCATTAAAAGACTGTCTGTCAATTTGGAAGTGAAAGCATGTTCCAATCCTGTGTTTTGACTTCAGCAGTAATGCAGTTTATTTACTGGATCAAGAGCTGTGCCTTTCACATAACCTGCTTCTCCACATATCTGTAAAGGTCTGAGTGAAAGAGGTACACATGGCCATGGACTGAAACCTGTCTAAGGTGGAAGATTCACTGTTTCGTTCACTAAGGTCACTTCCATCATGTGAAACATGAGCTCTGGTTTACATTTAAGAGAGAGAGGAGGTGGGGTCAAAGAACAAAAGGACTACACTACACATTAATACATACTTGACAGTGACTCGAGGTTATTTTATTATCTGATCAGTCTGTGATTAGACTTTATCTAAAGAGGACAAGAGGACACTGTTCTGTTTCCCTTTCATGGTCAGGACACGATGAATGATAAGTCTAGAAATATGTAAGTTCTATTTTAGTTCAACCACATAAACCTTTCCTGTGATCTCAGTGAATGTAACACACCCTCTGAGCCAAACCATATGAGTAATGAGATAAAGTGCATAAAATAAGCAAACAGGAAGGCAGTGTGGCTGGTGGGAGCTGTAGCAGGAGTGATAACTGTGACCTCAGTGCTCCATCTCCGGTCCATAGAGATGGTGGGTTAGAAAACCAACCTTCCAGCGTTTGGGCACAGCAATGAGCACTGACAGCTAGAGCCAGACCAACAAACCAGCTGATCTTAGCTTTCTGCAGATACATCAAATTTATGTATATGTTGGCCAATAAGCAAACAGAAACTTAAATAAGTGTGATGCCGTACATCCACATGTGGACTGTCAGTACCAGATGCTTCAACTAACCACAGACATCCACTTTAATGATCACTTGGAGCACAGATGGGGCAGAAACTGAAAGTCTGCTCCCTAATCCGTCTGCACTGTTTGTGTTGACAAGGCATCAGACTGATAGATAGCAGTTAGTTGATGTTAGCTCCCTGGCAGAGACGAACTGAATAAAGTAAAATCCACACACTCTTCAGACGACTTCCACGGCCTCACATCTCATAGCCAGATACAATACAATATCTTCAACAAACACAGATACGATCAGATCAGCGTGCAGAGAATCTTTTCAGGTTATTCCTCTCGTAGATGTAATCTCCAGATTGCTAACCATTCTGACTCATGACAGTCCCGTAAACTGCTATGGGTCTGCATAGATGGTAACTATTTATGTAACAGATTACAGGACTGTGTAGGATCACTGCCTACACATAACATTTAATTCAGACGTACATGTTAACTGAGAAAAGGCGCAAATGATCAAACTTGGGATTTTAAGAATCTATATTGGATCATTGAAATAAAAATCATTATTAATCAGAAAATGAATTCTGCATCTAGCATTGATCAAAATACGAATTGGCAAATGAATCAAGAATTCTTTGAAAGAAAAAGTCTAAGGGATCGCTATCAAAATTGTTTATGTTAAATACTACTGTCGATATAGGATTATAACCTCAAAAGTCCAGTATCAGTCAGGTTATGCTGACAGGTAATAAGGGGAATTTGGAGAGATACTGTAGAAATTACTTATTCACATGAGTATTTAATACACGTACATGTCAATCAGTCTGATGTTGTCAGAGCAGTAAGTCCTGTAAATGTCTGCTATAGGCATAGCTTACTGTCCTCAAAACCACAGACAGAGGCAAAAAAAAATCTGTAGGAGTGAACAAAGCAAATGGTTCCTTGTTAATGCACTTCTCAGCAAGTCAAACGCCTGTGGGGTTTTTTTTTTGTTTGTTTCAGAAATAGGGCTGGGTTTCATGTGAGCAATTAATCACAGTAAACACCTTACTACTGAAGTGAACCAGGAACGAAAGAAAAACAAAGGTGTGGTGAGATGGCTGTCCTTCAGCTGTCTTTATCTGTGGAGTGCTGTAATCTGGTTACTGACTGAGCCCAGTCAGCCTACACCGACTCATTACATAACATGAGAGCTACAGCTGGGAATGAAGGTGATTGCTGCCCTTTCTAAGGAATGGAGGAAGGCCAGTTCTTCTGAAGTTTCTCTCAGATGAATGGAGCAGCACAATGGCACTGCTGCAAATTTACACAGAAGAACGAATCTCTGCTGTAGGATGCACTGCTTCAGTACCTCCTGACATAAACAGCTATTTAAAAAAAACAGAGATGATTACACCCAATACGGCACAGAAAAAAAAAAGAAAAAACCAGAAGATCTCAGCCAATTTTGTAATTTTCTGCAACATCAGTTATCTTCAAGGGCAACTGCATGCATCATATGAATAGTGTAGACAATACTTTCCAAGAGCTTGCACAGTGCCAAAGCATATGATAAGCACTGCATTGTAAATACCCCCTCAGGTTAATACAAGGCTGCTGCAGAGAGAGGTTTTGCGTAGCAAAGCAAGTCGCTGCTCATCCTCCATTCTCAAATATGTTCATTATAGAAGAGATAAAAGACAAAGGTCATAGATTCACCTTTAAGTAAGAACAAGCAATACAAAATTTAGGTTTGTGTTAGCTTGTTACTGCTATCCATTACTTCCTGTTCTACTTGTAAACTGCTGCTTCACTAATTCTCCCCCGTGACCATTATAGAGGAAGGGGGCTGATGTTTTCCGTTGCCATTGGTTTACGTCTCAGAAATCAATACAGTAAATTACAGTCGGACTATTTCCCTGGACAAAAGGAAATATGCTAGAAAGCTGGTCATTGGAGAAAAATCAATACAACCCACTGAACTGCAGTTAAACAGAACATCCACACAGCTGTGGTTGACATGTGAATTATAGGAACTAGTGGAGCATTTCAAGTCCATTAGCTTAAAAAAAAAAAATCATGTGAACTTCTTTTCTTCATGTGAACCCACGAAAGTGTTTGTCTTTAGTGGAGCAAAGAATCCTGGTGTGGCTGCAGCAAAGACTGGTTATCTTCTTCCCAAATAAGGATATTAATTATCTTTCATTGCTGCCATGGCCTACACTGTAAGAAGTGTCAAGCCCACCAAGTACTTGGAAAGAAGTGGGAATCCAAAAGTCAAAAAAAAAGATAAGCCTCCCTACAAGGAAACAAAATGCTGTTTCAGAAAATTCCTGAAGCAAGTAAATTATTATTACTAAAGGGAATAACATTTTTTGCTGTGTGAAACATGTAACAGACACATTCCAGGCCTGATGACGGCCTGAGCACCAGCTATGGGCGCCTGTATGTGTAATGCGTAAGACAACACCAGCCTGAATGCACACACAGCTGATGTCAGAGATTCCACACCATGCCTGCCCTCTTGGAGGCCATGCCACTGGAGCTGGCCTAGTCCAAAAGCTGTCCAGTCATCACACAAAAATTTGCCAAGTCTAACTTCCCTCTCGCGGCCTCCCTATCCTGCTTGCTGGCTCAGAAACATCCAAACCTGATCCATGTGAACTCAGCAACCAGCCCTTTTCTCTGTGAGAGCTCCAGGCAAAATAAGGTGAAGAAAACAAGATCTACTTACAGATCATGAATTTGACCTCAGTTTTATTGTTTGGAGTGTATAAAGAGCCAAAAGATGTGTTAACCTCAGGTTGCTGTAATTTTGAACTTTATCACCGAACTACTGCAACTGAATAAAGGTCAGAAAGTTCCAAACTCAATAGTTCAGAGTCCACGCAACACAAGAAGCAATAAAGCAAGACATTAAAAAAAAGTGGGTTAGGTCTATTATTAGTATCGTTCATGAGGACATTGTCCCTCAATGCCCATTCGACATGAAGCTGCCGGCTCTGAGTCTCTACCCTTGTGTCTAAACCAAAGCAATAACAACTGTGTAAGCACAACCAGAGTACCAGTGCACACAGAGAATCACCACCTAATCTCTGAGTTGCCAGAATTAGAGCAACCTCCTGTTTCAGATAGTCTAAAAATAATCTGCCTATAATCACAGGTTAAACATAGAAACTCTGCACTGTGCAGAGTTCAACAACAGCCGACAACTAACACTTAAACGCTGTCAGGGACAAAATACCCCGGTGAACGCCTAATGCTTTGATTAAAGACAAATATCAGTGATTTCCTCTGCTCTCTTAAAGCTCGACACCATGGAACCAACCCATTTGGGCCTAATTTTCATTAACAAAAACAAAATGATATCTCTGAGGCTGCACTCTTCTTACATTCTAAGCAAAACCTCCAGTTGTTAAGTTAACCGGAACACAACAAAGCATGTACAGTTAGGTTGGGCCCTCTTTTACAGAAGGGAGTACAAAGGACAGAGCACAAAAGAGGTTAAAATGACTCGTCAAACTCACCCTCCACTGTGACTGTTATTTTGGTGACAAGGTGTAAATCTGGTTCAGGATGGGGGACATGACTTCAGACCAAACATCTCTTAGTCAGTGGAAGACTATATAGAGTGATTCATCGTGGCTTCCTTCGGCCTAATGTGGATTCTTGCTGACATTCACTGAGGCAAAGCATTAGCTTCTGAGAAAAAGTGTTTATCAAATTGTCTGAGAGCTGATGTCATGGTGAAGCAGAGCATGTAGAGGAGATCTCTAATACTGAGCAGCGTACCACAGCATGAAACAACAAACTTACATTTTAGTGGACAAAAAGCTTTCTCAGATTTGAATTTTAGGGCAAAACTCAATCCTATGACCAGAGGTCTACTTCTCCATATGGATACAGCAGAGGCAACAACCTTTTGTTTTGTTTTTTTAAATAGATAGATAGATAGATAGATAGATACGTTTTACAGACCAAACAATTAATTGATTAATTAATCTACTCGTAATGAAAGTAATGTTTAGATGCAGCCCCAAAAGTGATTTTTGAATATGTATGGTAACCACTGTAATATCGCCGTGAAATTATCATTATTGTAATTTTGTCCACATTGTCCATCCACAGCAGTTAGTCTTACTTTCTCCTTCTCTGTCCTTCTGTTGAGAAGGTTTATTAAGCAGTCTGTTAGAGCTGGCTGCCGAGGTTCCTAGTTTGTGCCCGGGGCATGCCACCGCAGTCAGGCGCAGTAATCACCAGTCAAGGAGTGCTAATTAACAGCCGCATGAAGCTGGCTGCTTTGGAGAAGGCTATAAGGGACCACAAGTGACATTCCCACATTCCACACAGAGACCACATAACATTGTGCACAGTGAGAGGGCGGTGGACACCTGAAACAGCAGAAAATGTAATGAGGGTATCTGATCCTCAAAGCGAGAGAGGGAGGAGGAAGCTAATCTGCAATCAATGCATTACTGTTTCAGTGCACAAAAACAAAAAACAAAAAAACAAGTGACTGCCGCAGGGCATTCAGTGAAAAGTATGGCTCTGGCTCTGAAGGACAGCAGCACTAAGGTAGATAGATAAATTGCCTGACTTGGTGAACATTATGCGTTGTTTTCAGTATTCCGGAAAGATGCCAACCTAAACTCCAGACTCTGTGGGTGAGAAGTCCTTGTTCGGCCCTGATGGCCTCTCTATTGATTTTTGGCCTTTGTGAAGAAATACAAGCCTCTGCATCCCTCTGAACACTGCCCACCTATTTATTAGCAAAAGATGAGGAAATTCAACAGCGAGTTACAAAATATGTAGGACTCTACAGTAATCATTAAGATGATTAAGATGAGAAGAATGTGTTGCAAAAATATACAGAGCATAGTGCTAATACTACAGGGCTATGTCCACACATGTCAAAATGTATACTGTCACATTAAACCCAGGCACTTTGGTTAAAGGCGTCTACACAGCACACAGTGATTTGTGCTGGAAGGCAATGGACTTTAAGTTCCAAAACCACAAGATTTCAATTTAGGTTTGGAAAGCTTTTTCATGCAGTTGTTGTGCAATGCAGAATATCTATCCTAAAAAAGTTGTGCTTTTTAAAAACAAAATACAGGATCACTACAGGATAGGTATTCACAAAAATGTAGTGTATATATCACTAACACAAGGGGAAATCTAGACATAGTCAAATAAATGGTAGTTAATTTCTTTTTTTTAATGACACTTAAGATCTAAACCTGGCAAACTTTACCTCTCACGTTGTTCTTTGGTGTATTTGTAGATTAAACTACACATTGACAACAACTATTGCTTCAGGGCTGGCCATGATGCCAAAATATCCTTTTTGCTTAGTGTACAAACAAAGAGCTTAATATTACATAATTCACACTTAGAACGCAAGCGAGATGACTACTGCTTTAATTTGCATATCAGCCTTAAGGAATGTAAGACTTTTCTTAGACGCTAACTTGATCTTAGGCTGTTTTAGAATTTAGTACATTCGTTCCACTCCTGCAAAACAAAGTAAAACCGCTGTAAGAGAGAACGTAGCTTCAAAAAGGCTTTAACATTGGAAACAAAATGGATCTGTGACTTGCAGCTACCATGTTACGAGACAGGAGTAGTCAAGTCAAACGTTCCAGATCAGCTCCTGATAACGCAGCCTGAATGTGAAGCCAACCAAGCCCAGCTGAAGCTGAAAGCCAGTGGCTAAACAAGCACCAGCCTCTGCAGGCGGGCAGCACTAATGCTCATGTGAATCCCCACGTGCTGCGGGCCAGGCCCTGTACACAGCAGGGCGACTTCACGTCACTCCCTGTGTGATGTCATCCTGGGTGGCAGGCTCCTCATCAGGGCTGTGTGTGGGATTACGCCTGCTGTCCTGGATCAACGGGGCAGGGCGGGAGGGACTGATGTCTTCTAGTCGAGGAGACTACATCACACTTCATTATAGCACTTCATCCGCTATAATACTTTGAAATAACCATCAACACGTAAATAAATGCTGGCAGACTTTGGCTACAGCTGTTGAATTTATCAACTCTAGCAGCCACCCTTTCGGATAACAATACAACCCAATCTTCTGCCTTATGACTCAAACTCTGAAGTTTATCACTTTATCACAAAGTCGGCTCATATTAGGTTGGATTCAAGTAATCTGTCAGCTATAAGAGAGGTTCTGAAAACAGCACACCGAAGTATGAATATGAAACAAGAGTCAGCTGGAGTTGTAGGCAGCATGTTCCCATCCCGGATGGGTAGCACTATGTGGCAGCACTATGTTCACGGAGTTTGAGACGAGGAAGATGTTGTAAATGGTGTGAGAAGGCACCCGACCTTTTCCACCTGTCCTGATAATTGAGTTAGTCACAAACCAAAAGAGCCCCAAAGAGGCCAAATCTTAATTTTAAATATTTCCTCATTCTCTTACACTTTTAAGACGGTAAACTGAATATCTTTGGTTTTAATATATCACTAATCTTGCAAATCTTTGACCTACTTGATGAAATACAGCGGCAACATTCCTACCAAAAAAGATATTCCTACCGAGGCAGCATGTCAGCACTACAACAGCGTTACAACAAACTTATTTCACAAAATGTAGTACAAAAGAGCCAGAAATCATGCAATTTAATATGACTCACCTTTGAAGCTGTGTTTGAAATGGTAATTTATTTAATTTAAAACTGATTTTATTTTAACAGCTGAATGATGAGGTGTCTGTATGTAGAGGCGAAAAGCATAAAGTAACTGATACAGCAAGCTCTCATTACCATGGCTTCTTTTGTGGGAGTGGCATCTCATGCTGTATGGTATCATAGCTGGTCGGCTGGTGTCATAAGGCTATATCTTTTCTCATGTTACCGTTCCAACCTACTTTAAAGTCACTTCTATTGTTTAACAACTGTGTGAATTATCTAAATATAATCCCAAAGCATTCAGTGAAGGTCTACTATCCACAATGTGCTGTTCAAAGTCAAGCAGCTGCTGGCACCCAGGTAGATGCCTCAGTTCTAGGTCTCTCCACCCTGACACAAACAGCCCTGGGCACAGGCCGGTTGCTGTGTCACAAGACTGGCAGGCAACCAGCCATGCTGGGGAGGGTGGGTCTGCAAAGAGTTTTATGAGTTGCTGTCTGGACACAGAGGCCTCTCGGAGACAAGCCACCTATTGATCCCCATCTCACTGTGGCAGTGCGGGCACGAAGGTAGTTTTCTCTTTCCTATCACATCAGTTCCCGTCTTTATGAACAGTGCTGCTTAGAGATTGGAGTAAAAATGCATGGCTGTATCCTGTGTTTTTTTTTTAATAAATCTTTTTTTTCGTGTTGACAATGAATGAAAGTAGTAGGTACTAGACTTAGCTCCTGCCTTAGAGCCAGATACACTGCAAAATTGAGTGAAACGTGTTCACTTGACACAAAAGTCATGTGTTTGTCCTACTAACCTGAAGAAGCCCACATCTACTTACTTATTAATCTGACCATGTTTGAGAGATCCCATGGGAATACCTCCACAGCCAAGTGAGCCTGGCTCTGAAACTGACACTGGATCCATGAAGCGCGCACACACACACACAGTGAGCAGCTGTTTGGGGGAGCCCGGCGAGAGACGAATTTAAATTTTCATACCTTCTGTGTTGCTGAAGCAGCATGGTTACCCTGTGAAACATTATATTCACAGAGGCAGTCAAAACAGCCACAGCCGTCCAACAGTATGAACTATGTTAAAGATATTAAGGACATGAAAGATAGTTAAGATAGTAACACAAACCCTTAGAGAAGTAATACTCCAGACTAAATATGGTTCCCACCCGCAAGATAAACTAACTCCAAGCTTTGTGAAATTATAAACTGAGACTCGTACAAGTTTATAGCTGCTCTACAATCTATTGTGTTATCATATGACTCTGCTATGTGTCACAGCTAAACAGTGTGCCAATAAACCCACTGGGACCAGGTCTAGCAACTTTGCAACTTGACAAACCCTTCTCAAGCCGTACATAGGGATGTCACAATACATGGGGATGTCACAATACCAGAAATTTGGTTGTTGGTACCAATACCACTGTATTTCTGCAACTCTCCATACCGAATTTGCCAAACATCCCTCCATATAACAAGTGTACAAGCTGTAGTTTAAATTGATATTGTGAAAATTCAAAATGTAAGCAATCTTGACAGACTAGCCTACTAGCATTATGAGCTACCCGGCTCAGGTGCTTAGATAAGCTTGAGGGGTTTCCATCTTTTGTTTGAAATGCTCTGTGACTCTGTTTGCATAGAGGCTTTTGGCTGTGTATAATTTGCCCCTGAGGATCCCCCTAAAACACAACAACTCTGCCCTATTGTTGCACCCACACGTGCTGCCACCATTCCACATGTTGTTGTTATTGTTTACTGTGTCTGCCTTCTGTCAATCAGATCTTCAGTACCTACAACAACTACTGTAGAAACACAAGTACCGTCATGTTTTCAGTACTATGGTATCAACTTGGTACCAGAGTATGTGTTCCAATATCTCTAGAATTATTTAAGATAATAAGATGAACACACTGTCAACCAAGGCTTCTGTAGAATGATTACCACAGCCCATCTGAGTACAGTTGGAGATCTCCTGTATGATAAACCGCAAACCACAAATTATCTTTTGGATCAACAAAAACAGTCCAAACAAAATCAAACTGCAGTAACTCAGTAAGCCAAAGAAGGCTTTAAAAATATTCTGCCCAGTTCTGCGCCACTGGAGGCAGGTCATGAATGGATTTATCTAGTGCCTGTTTAGCGCACTGACCAGTAGAGCATTCAAAAACCGGCTTCTATCTTCTGATTACTTACAAAGTGGCTAAACTTTTTGTCATGTTGAGTGGTTAAAAAAAAATATATATATAAAAAATGATCAACTGATAGTTTTCCTTTTACACCCTGTCAGTTCGGAATCTGAACTGCTAAGGGATGGATGCTACACCCTACTTAAAATACTTGCCCGAGGTGCTCTCTGTGCTGCTGTATGCATCAATATGTTCCTTGAAGTGTTGAGGACTAGCATAATGAAGCCTGACGGTGCAACCCCACATGCCCTCACAGAGGCTATGCAGCAGGGCATGAAGATCTTTCTCATTTTTCTAGCCTCACTGCATAGTCAATCCCACAATAGACAGGAAACTTTAATAAACCGGTCACCCGAAGAGATACAGTAGCGCATAAACAGATGGGTGGTTACTTGTGACAGATGAGACAAATCTAACAATCATATTTAGTAGCATTAAAATCGTAGGTTCCAACTTTCCACACTAATACCAATCAGCAGCCACTTGTGTGTCCTGCATTTCAGCCATCACCCTGCACAGCCGCTGGAATGAATGAGAACATGTGTGAGGCCTAGATGCATTTCTTTTTCCTTCTACACAACACCTAGCTCCTGGAAATTCCATCAACCTTGTAAGATGTGGTTCCTACAGCTTTATAACAACATAAACAGCCCCTGCAGGCCAAGTGCAGCACAGAACTTGTACCCCTGTCCTACTTTTCATGTTGACTATCTGTCCTAGTGTCCCAGCAAACAAAAGAGCCCGCAAATACAAGACCTGAATAATTCAAGGCAAAGTGTAACGCAACCCTCCCTCATCGCGGTAATGCTGGAAATGACGGCAAATAACCAGAGTCCCAGTTTCAAATCAAGCACAGACTCCTGATCCCGATGAGCAGCCAGCTCAAGCAGTAGTCATACATATCTGGCAGCAAGGTTTGGGAAGAAATTCCTGTCGCTGCTGACTTGACTCACTCGATCAAGTTAGTCAACCAACGTTAGATTACAGAAACCAGTCGTTTAGGTTAGAAGTTAGAAAAATACCCGTGAGTGACTGTGAACTCTAAGCTGGTGCTTTAAGTGAATGTTACATCACACATGCACCTTAAATAAAAACCGGGCTCAGATAATCTGGATCGTGACTGCCAGCTCTCTGTAGGCTAGCTGCTAAAATGTAAGTTGATTCCAAATGCAAAAACACAACTGATAAAAGGGAAAATATGGAACCTATATCTCCTTGGGAACAACTTTAAAATGCAGCATTTAAACTGCACAACTACAGCTGTCAGCTTATGGAGCTAATACAACGTTCAGCAACCAATTCTGTTCACCAGCCTGCTCCCCATGGCAAACAGATGCAGCTCAGTGCTACTGATGATGTCTTGTCCTAAATATTGACTGAGCCAGCTATAATGGCTACGACTATTCTTTGAAACAAAATATCAACGAACAATACACATGCTTACATAAACGCATTTGAAGCGTTCAAACGCATGGGGTCCGTGCACCGTTCACACACAGCCCAGCAACTTTATTTTTACGTAATAGACGATTCGTGCATAGCTTTGGAGATCTGCATCATCCGTGCACGGATTCTCTTTACAGAGAAGTGTTTTATTTTCAGCGTGTAGACCAAACCGTAACGTTTGGCTAGCAAGTGGCTACCTCAAGCCTGGCTAATCAGCAGCTAACGTTAGCTAACGTTAACGCTAGTAGCTAGAGTATCCCTTTACTGCTTACCTTGAACGGCCGCGCAGATGTTGTTTTCGTCGTCCCATTAAGTTTTCCAGCAAGCATCAACTTGTAAATAACATGTACGATTCCAAGACCAACAATTCCTAACTTTTTAGCATCTCTATAGGTGGTACTAAGCGTAAAATCCCAAACCGGACCACAACCGACAAAGTAATTTCTCCACCACTTACAACAACAACGTCAACCGAAGGTTTGATCCCGCCCCCAGGAATATCCATCCAATCATAGAGGAGAGTGTATTTTATTGACATTTATAAGAGCCAATGGCCATTCTCGGGGGCTTTGACTGACGTTCTCCAATAGAGTAAACACCAAATGAGAACGACAAAGTACAAAACGTTCATTTGCCAATTGGCTGCAGAAAAATAAGGGGCAAGGGGTTTTGTCCAAGTAGCCTATGAGTGTGACACTGAGTCCGGAGTGACAGGTACTTTAGGATTGACAAAATAGCTGGGGCGTCTCCATGGCCCGGGTGAGGTCATCTAGGATGATGTAAACCCCACGTCATTGGCAGTGCTAAAATAAAAACACAACGGGACACACGTTTGCCTTTTAAAAAGTTTAATTTTCCCCAAGTAATATAAAACAAAGCACTCCAGCACAATAAAATGCATGAAAAACTGAGCAAATTGAGACAACATTTTAAGGGAATCAGGAAAACCATGAACATATATTACCTACAAGTGGGCTGAAAGTAAAAGTAAAGTTGCACTGACATAGCTGAAAGGATATCATTCTGTTGCACTGTAAAGCAGCATAAACAGTTTACAATAAAATGCACATGCTGCTTTAAGACAATTTTATTCCTTCGTTATTCATCTCTCAAGGAGCAATTCCTCATCCCAGTATTTGAAATCCCACAACCACATGCCATACAAGTGTTACTGGAAAAAATATTGTACAAAATTTTGAAACTAGCTCCTTATGAGAAGCTTAGAAGATTATAAGCTGCCTGTCAAAGTGACAGACACCTCCTCTGGCAAACTTAACGCCGCCTCCTGTCTGGACTTCTGCTGCGTCTCCGTCCACCAGCCCTGGGACAAAACACATGTCAGATTAAAAAAGAAAAATACAGTAGTCATTTTTAGAATAGAAGGCGTTTGCTCAGACAAACTCGTGGCTGAAGACAAACACCTCTTTCAAATACTCTTGACTGCTAACAAGAAAGCCATCAGACGGAAATGGCTGCAGACAAACCCTCCAACAAAGGATGACTGGACAGCAATTGTCAATGAAATAAACTGTATGGAAAAACAGACTGGAAATAATGGACTACATATAATGTAAATGCCTATAAGACGTGACCCTTTCTCTGAGCAGGTATAATGCTGCCCATGCCAAACCCTTCTATTTGCATGAAAATCAAAATAAGGTTCCAAAAAAGAAAATACTGTTTAGTTATTGAGAAATGATAAAGTGTACTACACTTTTTAAATTTGGGGGAGAGAGGAAAAAAAACCCACTATATAACACAATATTCTTCGAAAACTGCAGTTTGACAAAGTGTAACATAAAATATTGATAACATTCCCTTTACCAGCAAGTAACTGCCTCAATAGGCAAGCACATATAAACACACACCACACTCACCTCCGCTTGTTCTTGGGGGGCCCTCTGACAAATCCCCAGTCGACGCTGATAGGCTGGCCCATCAGGTCCTGACCATTGAGCCCTTCCATGGCTGCCTGGGCCTCTTTGTATGTCTCATACTCCACAAGTGCATACCCCTGAGGACAGTTATTGGGACACCATGTGAGTTATTGCACATTCACAGCAACACTACTTTGGAATTTGGTAATGTTTTACAAAAAAACAACCACCAAAAAACCAGAAACCAGGGCTACTGATCACTTAAAAATCTAATAATATTCTGGTGCAATAATATTAGCCCTGCTGAAACCATGGAGTGGGATTACCAAGAAAACAATTCTTCAACTTAGCACATACATCATCATGGAATTCTTTCAACAGCCTGTAATCAAAATCTCCATGCTTTATTGAAATTACCATAGAAAAACATTTTTAGGCCAAAGGAACTTTGTTCTTACTTCATACTCAAAATAATGGTGCCACCTTGTGGATTATCAAGGAAAGTTGAAGCACACTGTGCAGCAAGAATAATACGAGTCAATGTGTCAGCTTGACCATATCATACTGAGGAAAAGGAGACATTCCCAACACCGCAAATATTTGCAAAACCTCTGGTGATTTTAAATCTGTCTGTCTTTGTATGTTTGTATCTTTTCAAGTATGAAGAATGTGATTTGTTTAGCAATGGCCGATAGTAAGTAGCTGTGATAATAAGGTTTTAATACTTGTGTCAATAAAGCAAAGGCCTCTATCACACAGAATATAGAGGTGGTCTGGGTTTGTACACCTTTCACCAGATAGGAAGGATAAAAAGTTATTCTGAAGTAAGATAACTGAATAGGATATACCCTGTCCAACCTCTCTCCACTTAGAAAGAACTTATCACTTAAGCAACAATTAGGCTTAGACAGTGAAACTGGGGCAGCTGCTCAATGTTCTGGTTGAGTCAACATGATGCTTAGAGCTTCTCTCTGTGTAGTTCCAACCAAAGCAGTCAATGGTCAAACAAATTGATTTTGCTGCCAAATGTTACGCAAACAGTTGCAAGGCACTACTGATGTAAAACCCAAGTCTGCTCTTTTTCTGAAAACTTGTGTGTTTATTTCATCCTCACTTATCTTGTATCGCCACATTTGACTTTCTGACCTGCAGTTTTGATTAGCAGAAAAACTGCACACAAAGCTTAACATCCTAGTTGACCACACACTGGATAGTTTCAAAAATAAGATGTACGAGTAAGACAAACTCACATCAGTACACTATTAGAGAAATCAAGTGGGCAAGACCCCATGTCAATTAAAAAAAAGTGTGAATAACTGTGATGAATGAAGGATGCACTGAAACTTACAAACATGCTAATGACACATGGTTATTTGCCTCACCTTGAGATAACCTGTTCTGCGGTCAAGATTGAGATGCAAGTTCTTAATTTCCCCAAACTCTGAAAATTTGTCGTGGATGTCTTCTTCTGTGGCCTCTTCATGTACACCTGTCACAAACAGGATCCAACCCTCCACAGCTGCAATGAGGTAAAGACAAGAAAGGGGCACCAGGGATCAAATAATAAACCAAGCACCACTTTCAACTAGATACACTAATATGCCAAGTGGAGTTATGATTACTAGACTTGTGGAGATCAAGTCTTTGATGTCCTAGCTCCTAGATTACAGAACAGTCTCCCTTTGGAAGTTAGATCAGTAAACTCTTGAGTGTTTTAAATCTCTTTTCAAAACCTATTCAATCTCACACACATTTTCCCAATAACTCCTTGCCTTGATTTGTTCTTACTTTCTAGCAACAGTTACTGTTTGTGGTTGTTGTATTTTATTTGTATAACTGCTTCATGTATTCACATTACAACTGTGTCACAGAGCTAAAATACCGCTTTATCAAAAGCTATTTCCAGGGTAATCTCAAAACTACTCAAACCACAAAAAATAACACATCCACAACACGATAACCAAACAGTACATTACAAGGAACAGCAGCACTTACATCTCTGAGGGCCTGGCTCATCCCCATCCTGCTCCACAGTATCATAGTCCTCTTTGATTCTAGATCTGGCTCCTTCCTCTGGAAACAGCAACACAGAAAAACATTTAACACTGCTGGCTGAGTTTAAAAAAAAAAAAAAACTGTACTGAAAAGCTTCCGCTGATAACTACACACACCAATTTCACAACAGTGGTAACTCACCTGAGCCAAAGCCTCGTCCTTTCCTCTTCTTGGCCTTCTCCTTCAACTTGTGGATGCTTTCTGCGGAAGGAAATTTGAGCAAGTCAACACCTATACAATGCATGCTCTTACATCTGTTTCCCCGCTCCCAGAGACTGAACTGCTGCTGTATAGTTAGGTAATCCGGTTACCGCCATAGTTGCACCAATCCGACGTTAAAAAATATGAAAATGATGTTGAAGTGTGTGTTACTTGTGAGGTTTGTGTAGTTTAATTAGTGTAACTTAATATTAGCCGTTAGCTTCTGGACTCAACTAGCCTACTAGCGGTAGCTAATAACATGCCAAGTGTTTCAAGTTACATGCATATGTTAACGTAAATCATGCTGTTAAGCTAGGTAACATGTCTGAAGAGACATTTAAACCAGACAAAAGTAAAACTGTTTTATAAAAGTAACCTTTAAGAGCTTACAACAACCACAACCTAGCTAGCTTGCAAAGAGCGTTTGAATGAACCTCCAGTGCGTCGTTAGCTTAATGTTAGCATGTTAGCATGCCTACGGCCTGCAACCACGCAGTCAGCGTTTGTTGCATTTTCGGTCACGTCCACTTTCATTTACATCTCAATATGTACATATAAACTGACCACCAGGGTAATGGAACATCTACCGCTAGTGGGTATAAAGAATATTTTACCATCTCCATCCTCATCCATAGGAAAATCCTCGCCTCCCGCTTCATGAAGGTCTAAAACGTCCGCCATGATGTCTGTGTGTGTCTCTACTCCTGGTGCACGCAATGTGCGTAAGCGCAAGAGCATGGAAGTCGGCGGATGTTGCCAGTTTCTATCAAATTACGTAAATAAAAAAATCACAAATCTCTATGAACCAGTTTAGATGTGTATGAATAACTTCAAGGAGAATTCATACTGTATGTTGTTTGCTGTTGCATCTTTTTAAAAATTTTGTTTAACCTATTTGTTTGTACATAATAGTCATATGTCTATGTTTATTTATCTGCGCTCAGCTTTATTGTACTTGTTTTTACCGCATGTCTCCGTGTATCTCTCCGAACATTGTTATTGACTCTGTTTACTCCGTATAAGTACATTGAAAGCCACTAGATACCAGACTCCAGTTCCTTGTATGCACAAACATACTTGCCCACTTATTAAGCTGATTCTTATTTTTGTTGAGACCATGATGATGATTCACATGGTTCCACCTACCAGCAGAGGGCTCTAATGCATCCAGGGTCTTAGTCCATGCATGGAGACATGAGGTTCTGTAAATGACTTTCCTTTTATCACCATCTGGTGGTGAGTAGGAACAAATGGCAGAGGTGACTCACAGGCTGGCCTGGTGTATTGACAACAAGTAGCATGGGTGTTCTGGAAATGCCAAGTTAAAGACTTGGCATACGTTTCAGTTTCATCTCCAAATATATACTTCATGTGGAATCAGAATAGACTCTGCACAACACCACTTTTACGGACTACTTGGCTGCTGATGCTGTTAATAACAGGCTGTTCTCGGCAGGGAAATGCTGAAACATGGAAAAACAGGGATATTTCTGTAAAAGAGGAAGCAGTAACATTCCTTACACTGGAAGAGAAGCTGAAAGTTGTCACCGTTTGTTAGTTAGAAAACTTTGCAAAAATAAAGTGCAAGTAGCAGTGTGGTAGATGCTATTTGAGTGTCATGGTTGCGCATCAGACAGCTTTTGGGAAGAGCAGCCTCTAACTGGCGGGGTTGGTCTCAGCTTTAGCGGCATCACACTACTCATTCACATTGACTCTCTGAGAGGGTGGCTCCAATTGATGTTTAAGGCTTAAGTTCATGTACATTATTTTCTGAACACAAAATGGAGCCTTTCGCCTTTCACATAACTGAGCAGAGAGAGGAGTCTGTTGATTTTGTCTACACAAGGGCTCCGTATTGTTTCAAAGGCAAAGGCTGCAGCAATGTGGGAATAATAACAGGCTATGTTTGCGATGAGTTCATTGTGGCCAGTCTCTGTGGTCACAAGATTAAGGCAGTTAACAATGGATTGAAATCACACACTCAAATGGGCAACATTTGTTTTCAACGCAATGTGGCAGGGCTCACTCTCCACTCAGTAATTTCAGAAGACGGCTCTTGCAGCGCCTTATAAAGTTTCCACATAGTTGTCCACATTTCAAAACTGACCAGAAGAACCCTTTTAACATTAAAAAAAGAGAAAAAGACCTGTAGGTTGCTCTCAATAGTCAAGTACATATAGGTCTAAAGTGTTATCAACTACAGTTGAGGCAGAATATTTTTCTTATTATCTTCCATAATCAATACTCACTCTAAATGGACATTCACTCAAATTATTGAGTTTTAAATTTCAATCAGTCATCCAGTTATTTTGACCTCACTGCTCCCGTCAAACAAAGCACTCTGGCTTTGTTGCACAGACATTTCTCACTGCGTCAATATGCCTTGAAAGACAAAATCCAAGATGGCACATACACAAAAAAAGGACACACTGAAAAGTTAACACAAGAAACATTTTCCTAAAAGACACTTTTACAAAGCTTAAGACAGTTTGTACATGATGTCTGATAAAGATTTCAGAATTTGTTCATAATCAGGCTGCTCATTGTTCCCGAACAAGGAGTATAGTACAATATCAAGAGGTACAAAAACAGATGATTGTCTAGGTTGCCATAGTGACACTACAGACACACAATGTCTAGCCTTGCCTATTGCTGTAACAATGCAGAAGAGAAAAAATAGAACACGATATGTTTAAACACTAAGACAAAACAAAAATGATTTAAAATGAAATGTAAGAACCGTTTGAATATTTGTAGAAACATCATTCAGAGACATTAAGTGTGGTGGTTTTAAAACTATGAAGTAACAGACAAAGAAAGCACATGATAACACAGAGGGGAACCACAGTATCTTCTACAGTATCTTCTAAGATGAGCTTATCAGGAGGTCTCCTCTCAGTCTGCTGTATGGAGCAACATACAATGTGGAGCAGCTGCTGATAGGGCTGAGTAAATTAGGTCTAAGTCTTTGTCAGTAGAATTAAATAACTCTGTCTCATTAACTGACCCTCTGTTGTAGACAAACGTTGCAAGGACTAACTGCTCCCATCACACCAACAACAGGGCATCTAAAAAATAGTCTCAGGGATCATGGGTCATTCTGTTTTTGTATACTTTAAGGAAACAACTTAGACACAAAAAATAAATCTTTAAGCTGTTTTTTTTTTTTTTTTTTTTTTAAATCATGTGCTTCCTGCTATTTTGTGGTTAATTGCATCTTTTTTGTTTTTTTCTGATATATTTTGGTGGAAAAAGTAATCAGATCTTTTACTTAAGTAAAAGTTTAAATATATCAAGTAAAATTACTATACTCAAAGTGCTTCACTTAAGTACTGTTACAGAAGTATAAGCAATAAAATGTCCTTAAAGTATCAAAAGTAAAACTATTCATAATACAGGCAGAATGACCACTGTCCGTTACATTACTGTACTGCTACTACTGATTTTTTTTGTTTTAGCTGGTTAAAGGCACTTTTGCTGCTTTATATACTGTACAAGTGCCTTAAAAACATACTTAATTGCATCATGTGAGAATGTGAAACTCCACAGTTCTGCTTGTGTGAATTAATGCACTAATGAAAAAAATAAAATGAAGATTCTTCAGGTCACAGTTCTTGAATAACATCTATATCTCTGTTTCCAGCTCATTCCACACACAGAGTGGACTTTGTGCCTTTCTTGTGACAGCTATCAAGCATCAAGGTTCAGCCAACACAATGACTGTCCTCCTCTTGCCAGGTCACCTCTTTACGTTGGAAATGATTAAATTCTGATTAGCTGTGAGTTACTCATCCTCTGGAGCTATAAAAGCCTCTGGCTCCCTGACAGAAGGCACCGTTAGGTCCAAGAACCCCAGGAATTAAGGTATGTCTCCTGCTGCTTAAATTTTGTGTGTCTTATTCTCTGAATGGCTCTAGACAAGAATGTATTGCTCATCATGTATTCCCTCATTTGATTATAAGTTCTACAACTTTCAGTGTGGTCTGACTCATCCTTTTAACTTTCTTTAGGTTGGTCTTGCTCATCTGCAGCCATGAAAGTCTCCCTCGTTGCTGCTCTCATTGTTGTGCTGGCTGTTGCTCACAGTAAGACATTTTCCCACTGAAAATATTTGACATACGTAATGTGTTTTTAAAATCTCTTTCTTTCTCTTTGACATTTCAACAACTAAAAACTGCCTTGATTTTAATATCACCACTGTGTAAATTTAGACATTATTTTAGACTATATCTTAAAGGATTTAAATTCTCTGTACTCACAGAGGATCAGACTTAAAAAAAAACCCAACTGAAAATGAACTAAATTTAAAGGGTTTTAAAACAGAACCAGTGCTTATTAAATTTACCGTTCACATTCTTCATTGTTCATCTTCCAGTCCTGCAGTATGTGAAGTTCTACTTAGATTTAGAGGATTTGAATAAAGAAGTTTAAATGTGTGTTCACAGGCTCTGAGGCTGTGTCACTGGTGAAGCGTGACATCCAGTCCGATGTGGACAGGATCACCAAGCTCATCAATGACATGTCTGCCAGCATCACAAGCGCAACCCAGGACATGGTGGAGAAGGTGAAGGCTCTCGAGGTGACCAACACTGCCCAGTAAGTGACAACCAACACAAAAGATTCTCTTGCTTTTATCTACTGCTTTAACTTGAACCTATAGGAACTGCACTGCATTCAGTATTTAAAATGTTATTCTATCATATGTTCAGATGCATTAATGTAGATTTTGTCTTGCTTGTAATTTTGGTGATTAAGTGATTTGAGCTTGCTGTTCCACTCAGTGTATGCTGCAAGTTGATAGGACATCCAGGCAAATGCTTCAGGATAAACGCTAAATGTAAATGAGCATGTAACATGAGTCTCTGACAGCTAAATGGTTTTTAGAGCATTTCAGTCTAAATGGCATAGTGACCGTTCCTGAAAGGCTAATGTAAATTTGACTTTATATTTGAAAGGACACATTTATTTATTTGAAATTAAATGTACTGAAAAACATTAATAAATTGTTGAGCAGTTTTGGTTCATTTTTCTTTATTAAAATACAGGTTAGAGTCAGCAGCAGCAAGTAACAAAAGATTCTCACCACTTCTTCTGTCTCCCACAGGACTTACGTTGAGGACAGCAAGGCCAAGATCCAGCCTCTGGTTGACAAGGTCCAGGCCGAGGCCACCAAGCTGCAGGAGCAGGTCAAGCCCTTCATTGCCAACATTGAGGATCAGATCAAGCCCCTGACTGAGAACTTCAACACCCAGGTCAGGCCTCTGACCGACAACTTCCACGCCCAGGTCAAGCCTCTGACCGACATGATGGAGAAGTTCTTCCAGCAGGTGATGGACCAGACCAAGGCCCTGCTCCCCCCCCAGTAAAGCTTGCTGTTGGTTTGTTCCAACTTCAATAATACCCAAGGGCGAGGTCTTTTTTTTTTTAAGCTTCACTGGTGTTTGTCTGTTCTACTCCTCTGTCTTTCTGCCATCTGAGATGTGATGCTTGAATGTCATCATTAAAGGGGTTTGAAAGTCATTATTTTGAGGCGACTTATTCTTTATTTTGGCTTACACAGTGTGGCCTGTATTTGATTTGCATTCATTGTACAGGGGTCAATTTATGAAAAGCCAAAGGGCAAGTAATAAAACTGAAATGAAATAAACTGTAGCAGAATCTGATGAGAGCTGCTCATTGCAGTAAATGTCAATATCAACGTTACCTCTAACCTTTGGGTCATTGAGGTTTTCCATCATTCATGGTTCAATATTCAGAAGTAGGCTGTCAAATAGGTTGGAGTCCAGCTTACAGCGTGGATAAGACCAGGCTGATGAGATTAACCCAAATTCATGGATGTATTGACTTTGAGCCAATAATTAACCTAATACACAATCAGAATGATAACAAATCTGTCCATGTAAAAGAGGAACAAGTCTCACTGCAGCTGTTTTTCTCACAGCTACAGCTAATGCTTAGGAGTAAAAACAAGAAAAAGGAAAATAAAAATCGCCTCCACAAGCAAGCAAAAATAAATAAATAAATAAAGAGGTTAGATTGAGGCAGATTGAGAACAGGTGTATTGGACACCTCTTCAGCCAAGTCAATCAATATCTCAGATACAACTCAAATGCAGTCTCATCTATATTGTCTTAATAAAAGCATAAATAAAAGCAACAAACCTCTGCATGAGCGGACCACATTTAAGCTGGAAAAGCTGTAACATTAGTATTTCTATTTTTGACACAATGAAGACTGTATGTTACTGACATGCTGTTGGTGACTTGATATGAAAGACACTGTTTGTTTGTTTGTTTGTTTTTCCAAATGACCGCACAACAAAATTCTGTTTTCTTCCCAGTCAAACCCCCCCCCCCCCCCCCCCCCCCCCCTTCCTGTATGCTGTCACCTTGTACATCACTCACCACAGAGCCTGCAGATATGATCCCGGATTCATTTCCTGTACAAAAGTTAATTTAAACGTGTAAATCACTCTGAAACCTAATTTAAAAAAAGAAACCTCTGTTAAAGATCTGTAATGATTTTTAAGCACAGTTAAAAATAGCATCGGGTCAGAGTCATATTTTGAAAGACAGTTTACAGATTTGGCCAAGTTCAAGCCTGTGTCTCAAAGCAGTGAGGGAGACAATGACTTGTTGTCAGTTTAACTACAAAACAACAAAATCACTAGTCTTCCAAGCTGCTGTGGACGCCCTCATTCACACAGAGAGGCCAAGGGATTTCTTTTTTAAAACCGTATTTTACTAAAATACAGATTTTATTTCTGTAGCTTAAAATCTTGTAAAGCATTATTCATGCCAACTACACTTGCACTAGTGAAATTATTTGAATATATATATATATGTATATATACATATGAACATATATAAGCTTACTCAATAAAATGTATTCCCTCTGGCGTTAATGTGTCACCGCCTGCTCCTTCAGGTTCTGTTGCCAAGCTACGAGACATACTCAAGGTGGCCTCCTTGAGCTAATGTATGATCCGAATCCTCCTGCTGAGACAAGGGAGGGCTGAAGGAGCTTTTGACAAAACCTCCATGGCTCTCCTTCAAACCAAACTTTGTCCAGAACCCTTCAGACCTCACAGTTGAAGGCTGGAGCCTGTGTTTCTCAGCAGCACTGGCAGTCCTGAGCAGCCTTCTCCTTGTGCTTGTGGAGATCAAATGAATGGGCTGGCAGCCTGTCAAGAAACCATCTGTAAAAGCGCTAGAAAGAAACACACTTTAAGAATAGATGAACACATTCCCCTGCGCAGGTTATTATTTCAATTACTGCAATTATCTCTGTGTGACTACTTCATTATCTTTCATGCAGTATTTTTCATATTTGAAAACAGGAATCATAAAGTCATCATCCCGCCACCCCATTTGCTTATATTGAATATTTTGTTCTTTGGTGTGAACCTGTGGAGGGTTCTCTGTGTCCGAGAGCCAGATGTTCTGGAGGAAGGACGAGGCCGAGGAATGGATGAAGGCAAAGAGGTTTGAAGCAGGGCCAGGGGTCAGTGTCAGGGGTTATCTGCCAGGACAAACTGTGTGATCCAAGGCTTGTGTGACAACCCTGAATGCTGGAACAGAGAGAAAACACCTGCTCACAAGCTGTTATTCAGTCACTGTGCTGAGTTTTTATCTACTGACGTCAGCGTTAATCAGTTTAGTGTGAGTTTGATTCAGCTGTCAGTCAACAGCCTTGCTAAAATAAATTAGGTGAATGATGAAGAGGAAAGGTAGTGTGAGCACATTAATTTCCTTTTAAGAATTTTGCAGCTCTAACAATATTAATATATTCATTTAGTTTTGAACAGCCACTTTCCTATAATTAAGTTTACACTGATTAAAGGCAGTAATGTTACAAAGCATTTTCTTTTGTTTCACAACAGAAAAATGTGAAACGTTGCACTTAAAAGAAGAACTGTTCAAAAGAAAATTAACTGACAATTAATTGACTGTTGACTCTCAATTTTCTAAGCTAAACTGCCAAACATTTGATGGTCCCAGGTTCACAAATGTGAGAATTTGCTGCTTTTCTCATAGTGAACTGAATATTTTGGGGTTGGTTTCAGGCTGTTGGTGGAACAAAACAAGACATCTGAGGACGTCACTTTATGCTCTAGGATATTATGATTTCAATATCATCATCATTATTTCTCTCTTTTTCTCTTTAAAAAAGTGTTATTTGCGTCCCTAATTAAAAGAGTCAGCAGCATACAAGAGACTACAAGGAAAAAACAGTATTACATAAACATAATTAAACAATATTTTTTTTTAAAATGAAGCTGTGAACAGATTAGTGAATTTTTGCATCGTATTGATGCTGTATGATTATGATTTTTCTTTTCATTTTCCAGTTGTTTGGATTGATCACTTACTGGAAGACTCTGGGATGCAAAAATCAATGACTTTACATGTGAAAGTAAAACATGTATTTGTGTGTGTGTGTGTGTGTGTGTGTGTGTGTGTTGTGTGTATTTTTTTTCCCCCATGAATTCTGTAAACCAGCTCCCACTGAGCCCTCCCAATCCCTTCATCTGAAAACTGCTGTATTAATTTAAAATTTCTGCTGCATGCATGCACTGTGAATGAAGACTGCTGGTTCCGTGGGTAAGGTTTTTATGTCGTCCATTGTGATCAATAATTTAACATTAATAACAGTTATAATAGTTTTGAACATCTGAAGCCAGCTTTTGATGGAAGATGTACAGCCAGCTGTTTCTCTCTGGCACTTTGCCATTAGCTAAACACATATTACACTGATGGACACTTGTGCTTGATGCTTGATTTATATTATGTTATAAACCAACACTTCACCCTATATACTTGAATTATCACATACCTATGCCATGAATGTATATACAACATACTAAGAAAAAAATGCTTGTTAGCAGTAGGATACTGCCTTGTCGTGCTCATACATGCTGTGTAAGTGTTACTTGCTTAGTCTTCAGTTCTAACGTGTAAAAACGTGTTGTAACAGTAGATTAAAAATTTGAAATGAATCAATTCTTCATTCTTTTTTGCTGCTGCCTGAAGGAAAAGTGAGTAATTATTGCTGCATTCACAGCCCTGCGCCTATGTTTTGTGTAAAATCTAATTTTGTGAAACCGATTCCCACCGAATTTAGAGAATGATGTGAGTATTTACTGAAAGTTGATAGCACATCGGCCAACAGTGCTGCCATCTCTCCGGACCCTCTGCACAGGCAACCCTGTGTGAGTGTGTGTGTGTGGACTGCACAGACACAATGAAACCTGATCTGCGTGTGTCTATGTGAGTGTGTGTGTGATTTTTCTTGTATTTGCGTGTGCATATATCTCCAGTATGCCAGCGTGGTGTGTGTGTGTGTCAATCTAACGTGTCCATATTTGTATGTAGATAACTGCCTGTTTGTGTGTGTGTTTTTTTTTATCCAAATGTGTGTAATTCAAATGCTTTTCATTAATGATTAAGAACAACCAGATTTGTCTGAATGTCACATCTGTGTGCAGCAATTTGATGTTAAATGCAGGGACGCAGAGACAGAATGGACCAGTTGCACAACCGAAAATCAATGAAAGAAAGCGGGTGACATTGGCAGACAATGGAAAGAAAGTCACGTATTATAGGGAAAAACGTTTCTTTGGATTAGCAGAGATAAATTGCTACAGTAAACAGGAAAAAACCAGTAAACATTCAAAAGGCAACACAAATATTCTCGCTACATATCGGTCAAAAGAATTCAAAGAAATACGGTGCAATGAGAGAGACACAGATTTATCTGATGGTTAAATTGTTAGCACTTACCATTTCTGAATTAGGCACCTGGGGTCATCCACAAGGGCGTCGATTGCAGGCGCACAAAAAAAAGAGGAAATTTTCACTGCACAAAAAGAAAGCGGAGTCTTTGTCAAAAAAAAATTAAACTCACTCGAATTCACAAAAGAGACGTTTAAAAAAAAATTCTCAGAAAAGATGCAAAAATGATTTGGGGTTGAGGAAAAGTGGAAGGGTTGAAGGGGGCCAATTTCTAACACCTAGCGCTGAAGACAACAGAGTCGATGTTGGCCTCTGAGGAAAAAAGAGGACACAGTCTGTCTTCATTGACCAGTGGAGAGCACTGATAGATATGTTTTTGCTGGCATGGGTTATGTTTTTACTCAGAACTGACAGACAGACAGCCCCCATGCACACAGGTGCTATTCAAGGAAACTGTGTAAAAGTGACGTCACTGAGAAAAATCTAGCCCACAAACCTTTTCAATACTCAAGTCCCACCCACTACATGTTGCTCTGTTCATATTTTTCCCATTTTCTCCTTTTTTCTCTCTCTGTCTAAATTTTTCACCCCCCCCCCCCCCCCCCCTCCTCCTTCATTCTTTGTCCACTTGTCTTTATAGATTTCTATCTCTCTCCATCAGTTTCTCAGCATATAAAGTGCATTTCAACAAACTATTAAGCTGTAAACACACATCTGCTGTAAACTCACAAAAAGGATCACAGGCGTCAGTCCATCTTTCTGTCTGCCTCCATGTCTTTTTCTGTCATACACAAACACACACAGATGATATAGGTCGAATACGCTACGCTATATAAATCGTTCAGTGTTTGTTTTCGTTTTGCCATCGGCGGCTGAACGCACAATACACTCTGAACGTCTTTGCTTCTCCGCTGTTTGTGTGGCTTTCGCAAATGCGCGCAGCTCCTGATGTGAAACCACCAAATGAAGCTTCCCCCAATTTTCATAGCCCTCCAATTTGGAGCACGGCCGTCTCTCTCTCGCTCTCTCTAATGCTGAAACACCACTTTGTGAAATTACAGTACAATTTTGAAAAGTAGAAACAGGCAGCAGGCAATTCAGGTGCTCAGCCTCCGCAACAATGGAGTGCTGGCCTTGGTGATGGTTGCTAGGCGATGGAGGAAATACAATGGCTTCCTCTGAAACCAAAGGCCCTTAAGTGGACTGACAGGAGTGAAAGCACACACACATACACACACACACTCACAAAATAGAGCAATGCAGGGAAAAGGAGAGTGCAAGTGAAGCTGTGCACCTCTGTGTGCTGATGTTCGACCAAAACATTGCAGTTGCTGTTTGGAACATAAGGAGGGACCGGACTGAATACTGTGGGTGTGAATCAGGGTTTTTCTTTGGGCAGCGCACACAAGAAACTTAGAAAAATAGACAAGCGAGTCCTGGATATGTGAAAAGCTACGTCTGTATCGACTGTACAATATAAGCTGCTGCACCATGCCTTTACTGAATACATAAGTTGTAGTGCCTTTTTTTTTTTCTGTTTTGGTAGACGACTTGGGACAACCTGATAGTGGCAGATAATGTTTCAGATGGAGCAATGTATTGACCAATCACATGATCAATAGAGTAACAATCAGTGGCTGCTCTCGTCTGGCAGGCTGTCTGCCTCGCCAACCTTACATATGACCATCTATGTGATGCCCTTCTCCCCAAACACGATCAATGCATCCAATCAACCAACCAATGAGACAATAATGTAAACAGAGTCAGCCCTTCAATCTCTACATTTTAAACCCAGACATGTGCTCAGATAGGAATTATATGCGGTTTTTTAAAACTCGGCAATCTATCAAATGTTTGAATTTATTACCAACAGTGGTGGAAAGTAACTAAGTACAAGTCCTGTGTTTAAGGTCAGCTTTGAGGTACTCATTATAGATGCGGATATTGTACTTCCTAACTCCAAAACATTTATTTATCAGAGGATTCAGATCAATAATACAAAAGACAATCAGCAAATAAATCATGATGTATTACTATGCATTAGGATCAGACTTTATTGATCCCCCTGTGAGAAAAATTTACAAGCTGTCCAGCAATAAAGTAATTAAAATGATCCCCATCTTTAACAGCTGCAACACTAAAGTGATTTACACTTTAATGCATCATACTTTTGCTTTTGATTATTTAAATATGTTTTTGTTGCTAATATTTTTGTACTTTTGCCTTAGTAAAATTTGAATTCATAGCTTTTACTTGTAAAAGATTTTTTTTTTTTTTTTACATTATAGTATTTATACTTTTACTTCAGTAAATGATCTTCCTCAACCACTGTCCATAGCTATATGCTCAGACTGTGACAAGGGGATATACAGGTAAAAATATTATTAGATGTAGCAAGATAGGCTGACAGGCTGAGCCTCGGCAGGAAATGAGAGGAAAAAAAGTTTAGAGAAAAATAGTTAACCAAACCTGGCTGCTCCTCAGAAGGCACAGACAGACACAGACAGACAGACAGTGTGTTGTTAGCAGTGTTACTGAGGAGTTCAGGACTTCAGCACCATCTAAACTGACCAAAGTGACATTAACAGGTGAGGTTACACCTGCCGCAGCTGAGCAGTGCACTTTACCGCAGTGAATGTTTCCCGGGTCGTGCCTAACGGGCATGTTCCGACTTGCTTTTTTTTGATAATATTCAATAATAAAAGTGACTCAGTCATACTGAATGTATTCCCTTTATGTAACTTAAAATCAGAGACGCTATATTGCTTAAAGTGAAGGGAAATGTGTGGCCAACTCACAGACCTGCTGAAATGCCGTTGTTCAGATGGATATCCGGTTCCTCCTGGGATAGCTTGTCCTCAACATGGACCGCTTTTAAAAAATCAGCTGATGAAAGATCGGCGCCATATTAAGGGCCTCACGTTGAAGTGGGTTTCCCCGCCCTTACCGCGAGGCGATAAGCGGCATCCCGGCACGAGCAAATGGAGCGCACCTGGGGTGACGACCCGCTTCTGATTGAACGATGAGGTCGATGCTTAGTGAAGCGATTTGATTGGCTGGACGGAAACGAGTTCTCCACCTATACAAATGGGAGAGCAAGAGTTTATGCAATAAGGTTCAGATTTTATCCTGCAACGGTAGACCCGGTCTGGACCTCTAACGTTTCAGATTTGCTTGTACTGATATACCTGCATTCCTGCATCAAGTAAAAGTATGGACTTTTATTTATTAGCAGCAAAATGTAGTTAAAGTTTAAAGTAAAAGTAGAGGTGCCATTAGATTATTAATACTGAAGCATCAGTGTATCAGCAGTATGTTGCCGTTGTAGCTGCTGGAGGTGGATCTAGTTTGATATATCTGTATACATACAGATTTATAATGATAAAGTGTGTAAATCAAAATGCAAAATAATTATTGACTCTAACAGGCACCTAAGGTTGTGTAACTTTACTAAACAGCAGCAGCAGCAGCGAGTCTCTCCAAAGTCCACAGGCAGCAGGAACCAGGAGTAATATCCACAGTCTAACATGCACTGAGTCCACTGGCTTGACTTTGGTACAAAGATGTGAGAAAACGTGTCAGTCTGTCACCACCTGCGCCGCTTAAACCAAGCTAAACTTTGTCACACAGCACTGGTCAAGTTAAGGCTGTATCAGTCAATACGTACCAGTGTGGACTCGGTATCAAAGTATTGGCAGGAAAGAATAAAAAATGGTAAAGATGGAATGTCTTCTCCTTTTGGTTTCTGATTTTTTTTTTTTTCCTCAAAGGAGAACACAGGAGAAGTGTTGGGCAGAGGGGATATGTCAGAGTTTCTTCAGTAACATTTCAATAAAAACAATCACAAGTTGAGCAGCAAAGTGAAGCCAAAATACAGAACAGTCTTGAAAACAGCGTTAGTCCTCTGGTGCATGACACTGCTCTGTAATCAGACAAGTGCACTTTGCCAGGAGGCGTTTGACTGACTGAAAATAATAATGTCACATATATAGAATACATTATGGTAATTTTTTGTCTCTCATGTGATTGTCCTCTTGACAATCTGAAGCATTATTTTGTAGGGTAAACTTTAGTGCTTCAGGGAAAATAACCTCATTAAACGTCTATTGTCTGGGGGTATATCAAATATATTTCAGTGAAATTAACTGCATTAAGGTAACAAAGGGTGTATTCAAGAATGCAACAAGACCAATAGTAATGTCTTTATTTCTTTGACAATAGCCATCACAATTTGGAGGTGCGGCTTGGATAATTACAGCTTGGAGTTTTGGGCTTCCTGGCCACACCATAAACACTGTGCAATAAAATGAGTTGCCAGGCACATGCTGACCTTTAGAGACATTTTTAACAACGCTGAAAATACTACGAAGCGCAGTATCTCTCTGAAGTACTCCCCTTCCCCTTCAATCTCATTTCCACCCTACACATCTCCCTCATCTGCTGGAGAGAAACTGAAGCACCACTTCAAGCCAGCGCTATTATTTGCTCCTTTCGGGGCCGGGCCCTGAAGTACTGCACTCAGTTAGGACCTGTAATGTAGATTCCATTTCAGCTGCTATTAGGCCTCATCCGTTATATATCAGACCTGCCTGTCTCGTTATTCCTCCACCGCTCTCCCCATCTTCCGTGCTTCACCTCCACACGTGGCCATACACCCCCCCACTCCCCTTCTGTTTTTGTTCTGTTGTCTCTCCACTCATCCTCTCATTCCTCCTTGCTCCTCCACCCATCTGTCCCCCTATCCCATCCTGCTATCTCTCCACTCCAGCGCTCATCTGACCACCACAGTTTCTTTCCTCCTCCCTCCTCTCCCTCCATCCACTTCACTCCACTCCACTCCCATCCCCAGCCTTGCCCCCAGGGGAGCCCTGCAAACTGCTTATTCAACAATCGGCCGCCATAAAGATATGTAATGACATTTTCGAAGGCAAAGAGGCCTGTGTGGTTTTTAATTCATATTTAATGGCTGTCAGGCTAAATAGCCCACTATCCTAAATGGGAGAGAGGCTACTGCTCTTCCACTTAAGACTGAGAGCCGTCTGCTTGTGGATATCTGCTGGCTGTCCAGAGCTGCTGCTGCTGGTCCTTTCTGCTTGTTCTCCTTCTGGAAAATTACTTAATACAAAACTCAAGCTTATGTGGCAGAGCGAGGCTCGAACATGAATTATCTTACAACAGGAAAATAGAAGGAAAAATCTTTTTTTTTCATGCCCCACATTATGTGAAGAAAAGACAGTTCAGTATTGCTGTCATCTTTAGCCATTAAGGCCACATGATGAGCAGCAGCGGAAGAAGCATTCAGATCTTTCACTTAAGTAAAACTACCAATACCTAAATGTAGAAAAAAAAAACATTTTTATTACAAGTCCTGCATTCAAAATCTTTCTCAGTAAAAGTGCAGAAATAATACGTGTAATGAAAAACGTACTCAAAGAATGAAAAAGTAAAAATACTGAATATATATCGGAATCGCTCCTGTCGGGATTCAAAGGCAATTACCATGTAGCATAAAATAAACTCATAATAATCCAAATCACCGTGCTTTCATTTGGTATTATTGACAAACATGTTGTTATGTGTCAGAATTCAGCAGGATGTCTGGCTGTTCAGTCTGGACTTGTGGCTTTTACTTTCTGTATTTTCTCCTCAAGAAAATTATTGGCTCTATTTGTATTATCTGACTGTGTCACCATGTCCCCCTGTTCTCAAACAGTTGCATTCCTCTCTGTAGAAGCTGAATTGCTGTATGTCCCCGAATTTCCACATGTCAAAATGATAGCTCACTTTTTTTCTGGTTTGGTTTAGCTTTTAATTGCTGCTCATTTTAAAGCAAGGACAGAACTTTGTCTCCTCTTTGTCCATGCCAGCAGCATGGGTCTGGGTCTGACCAGCTGGAAAATGTGAGTGAGAATTGATCTTTTTCCACTTAAGAGATACTGTAGTTGCTCTTAAGCAAGGCAGCAGTGGAGACCATTGTAGTGAAAATCATTCAGATGATACAGAAAAGATTGATGTTTTATTGGTAAATCTTTCCAGAATAAATAAAAAATGAGCAGTAATTTAACACGGTGAAGTCAGAGATGCAGTCTAAAGGCTGAGAGAAAATGTGGCATTCAGTGGCTGATTCGAAGTAATTACATAGTAGGCACAAATTAAAACCTTGAGGGCCATTTATAATTTTAGATTGCACATTTGGTTTAATATTTGGCACAGCAGGGGTTCTGCAAAAATGTCTTTAAGCCTTTCAAAATGTGACAGCCTGGCCATTTGGAGTGACTTGAGAGCAATCATAGTGGTACAACAACTCAGAAATATAGTGTGCTCACTCAGATGTGATAATGCAATCATGTTCATGAAATAGCCATTGATTAAGTGTTAGTTAAAGTTAATTACAGACAGAAAGGCTCTCAACACCTCCAGTGAAATTTGCTCAACCACTGAAAAATATCTCCAGAGGCATGTTGTATATTAGTTATCCAGATGTAGACTATGGAAATGGCCAGTAAACCACTTGTGTCCACTGCAGCATCTCCAGCAGCATTAAGTCATGAAACAAAAGAGCTGGGGGCTGGGTAGAGGAGGGATCATCACTACTACAAAATATTGATGCCCTGGCGGCCACGTATCATTTTTTTTCTGAGTGGGGTCCAGGCACTGAAATGTAAATAAATCTATCGGGGCAAGGAGCTGAGGGCTCCAGTTACCACTCCTAACAATCAAGAGGCTTTTCATGCTGCCCTGGAGGGCCATTCCTGTAACGCTAGCACACTGGAGAGAGCCACAAATCATCTTCTCTCCTCCGCTCTCCCTCCCTCTGTCGTGCTCTCCCCCTCCTGCTGTTTCTCCTCGTGGACTCTGGTCTTTCTTTCTCCACCCTTTTCTCTCTCCCTCTTCCACTCACACATATAGACACGCCGCTGTCCTCCGTTCCTCTGTTCCCTCGTTCTCTTCAGCGGTTCCCTCTTTCTAGTACTGTACCTTCCTTCTCTTCTTAATGCTCTTCATCACAATCCCCTCATGCTCCCCGCTCTCCCACAGCTCCGCCTCTATATGTCTCTATGTCCTACCCGTGGTTCTTCACAGCTCTCTTGTGCTTTTTAGTCAAGCTCATGCTACAGCAAAGTGAAAGACATATTTAGCAAGATCACATTTAGCAGATTATTATTAGTTATTCTCAGACTAGGACATTTTCTCTTAGCCACAGTAACAGCTGTGTATTCTAGTACCCGTGTTCATACTCTGTGTTCCAGTATGTGGGTGATATTTGTGTGAGGATTTTTTTTTGAAGATCATGGTTTAGTGGACTGTGTTCATGAAGGACACAATGATTTGAAATTTTGAAACTCAAACTTCTTTTGGTATTTGACTTTTTCCAGATGGGATTTCTCTAACTCCAACTTGAGGGAGGTTGTCTTAGTCGAACGCATCTCCAACTTCATTGCATCCAACTCATTGTGAAGGGCCTCTTTTTCTCTCTGCGTGGCACCCAAACTCAGTTGAGTGTCAGTGGTTTCAGATTTGTTGCTGTGTCACACTAATTGTCAACCGAAGGTGAAAATGTTGTAAGGCTTGACTCAGAGCCAACTTGAGTGTAATCTGTGATGCCACTGTGTCCTCATGGAATCTTCCTTTGCTTGTCGTTGCTATTGGAAACCAGATCTTTTGTGTTTAAATATCTAAATCAACCTTCCCAATGTACAAGAGTCATAATTCTCTGGCCTCATGATGCAGTGGGCTGTCGTGGATAACGTGATGATCAAAGTCATTTTTTAAGATTTTAGTTTTAATTAAAAGACCATACCAGTGGTTTTACATGTTTTAACCCTTTTGCAGTAAATATCATATATTTTGATTCACAACTTAAATTACTGAAACTTTTAAAAATTTGAATGTTAGGCACGATCCTTTAAACATGATCACCACTCTCAAATGTGAAGTTGTAAGAACACCAAACGTATAAGTAGAAAACAAGCTTGAAATCAAATGCAGGCTTTCACTAATGAAGCCATGGTTTAGATCTTTTATAAATGCACAAAAGATTAAAGCCCTATCCTTTACCCCAAAATTATTCAAATGCAGGAATACATCAGATTTTTATCATTATTAAATAAGAAAACCATGACACGTAAAATAAGGTAGAAATGTAGGAAACATCTGCATATTCGGTGTGTCACAAATGAGTCGGACGAATTTCATCCATGAGCTCAGCTCCCTTCAACGCAGCATTTTACTGTCAGCTGTTTGTGTTGTGCTGTCTACCCCACACCACTCTTTTGTGGTGGAGAAATGGATTTATTTTTAAAGACAGCATGCTCCTTTAAGAAAAACTTCAGGAGACCGGGCTGAAATAGTACATGAGGAGGTTTAGTTCAGAGGTGACAAAGGAAGTTTTTGCATTCACTGAGTTACTGGTACTGACCTACAAGGTTGCAAACCTTCTGCACACATATTATCATGAATTGTCTTACTTTCTGCACATTTGAACATTATGAAGACATAGAGGTGTTAGACGTGGATGCCATCTTATTTCCAGGCTTCACACAAATAATATCTGTAGCTGCTCCTCGCTGATGCTGTCGTCGTCCTCTGATCAATGATGGCCAGAGCCTGTCATTGATCTGTCTGGCTGAGGCTCTGCGACTCGGCCTGTTCTGATCCACAGAGGCCAGCCGGGTCACACAGGTCATAGCCACAGTTTGCGCTGATACCGTCAGAGGTTAATACGCACGGCGTAAACATGAAAATGTGACACCAGGAGAGATAAGACATCGTCCCTCGATGATTTTTTTTTTTTTTTTTGAAAATCGATAGATGTGGAATAAGAGGCTTTTCTCATTCTCTTGTCATTTCAGTAAATATTTGTTCTCCCACTTGAATGAACAACGACTGAGTTGCAACCTTAGATTTTGCAATAATTTTAAAGCATTAATTGTCTTTTTGAATATTTTCTCTCGTTGTCTACAGCCAGACATTGCAAAAATGTTTGTCTCGTTAATCAATAAACCAGAGAATATGTTTACAGTAGTGAGCTTCTGTCCTGGGTAATAATTTCATGCTCATGCAGAGCGTAATTTTTCCTTTCTCCACTTCCTGGGTGAGTAACTAAATCTCATCTCTGTTCCTCAAGTGTGATTTCCCTGAGTGCCCACTTAGATATCAAGCTGTCAGGTGGATTAAGTGGTGGCAGTCTGGAAAAATGGGGGGTGGGGAGCCAAAGGCTCAGCTCTAAATACACACCCATAAGCTCAAAATAGTGATTTATGATTAAAAAAACTGGTAAGAAATTAATATTTATAAATTCCGTCTGTATCCCATGTTGTTTTAAACTGCATTTTCATTTACAAATTTGGTAATTAAATTAATTTTCCTCCAGAACACCTCAGTATGATTTCTATAAACATTTCCCATAAAAGGTGTACTGAATGCAGAACATGCTAAAAAGTATGATGAATCATTCTGTGAATTTATATCAACAGAGAGCCACTGACTTATGATTTGTGCTTTAGAAGTCTTGAAAGTTTTTACTTCTACACATACAGCAATTTAAATAACCAGTTCTGAACAGTAGCAAAGTGAGAAGAGTGAAGAGAGGTGGGGTGGATTGTAGTTGAAAATTTCCAGTATGCACCAGAATTCATTCAGGTTTTTTTTTTCCATTCTACTACATAAACTGTGCACTTATATTTCCATCAAAAACATAACAGGTAAGTGGTATATACATGTAATTTTGAGGAGACAGGGTAATTCAGCAAGCAAATGTCCATCTGCTTTTAATTTTATGAGACAGTGTGAAAATCAAAGCTTCATACAAGATATATACGTATGTGTGTGTGAGAGAGAGACAGACAGAGAAAGAGAGAGAGACTAAACACACAGAATGAACTGAAGAAAGTTGACATATCGTTTGCGACAAACAGGGGACAGTCACTCTCCAGGTTGAGCGCAGGAGCTTGTGTTTGGCCTCGGTCCAAACCACTCAACAGTACCTTGCACCACTCTGCAGATCAATGCCCAACTGCTTTGAAAGTGAGCCTAATTCCGCAGCATGTCTCGTCACATGACACAGCCTCTGACATCCACCTCACGATTTGTGCCAAGTTTGTGAGCGTGGGATTTAATATTTGTGTGTTTCCCTGCGAGTTCCTGATCCTTTATACGTGTTTCACCGAGGCTGATGTGGACATTTGACACAGAAACCATCCACCATCAATTTACTCTAATTACGACCAGGCCTCTCGTGGGCCACCTCTCCCAGCCCGGTTACTGGTCCCCATCCATCCTGCCAAAATGGCAGCTTTATAGCCTCCTTCCAGGATTGTCCTCAGTTGGCCAATGGGATGGGACAAGTCTTAACAAGGGGCAAACAAAGGGATACATCTGGCTGATAAATTATGATGTTGCCCAAAGGGTTGTTGGTTGTGTTCTTGGTCAGTACACTCACCAATTAAATCATTATCCAGCAGTCATTTATGCTGCTTAGGGTCCGTCTCTCTCCACTTTCCCTAGTCAGGATATTGCTAATTATTGTGGTGATAAGGCTGTTTAAAAACTGTTCTTAGCTGTCTGTGAATTGTAAATACACTCAGTGTCTTATTGCTTTAAAGGCAAGTCAAACACTTTGCTTTCAATGATATTTCTCAACATACAGTAGAAACCACAAACTTGGATAATTTTAAAAATACCATAAGATTATTATGTCCACAATTTCGGTCCAAACTGAAACATCTCAGTAACTACTGGATGGATTGCCATGATGTTTACACACATTAATGGTCCCCAGAGGATGAATCCTACTGACTTTGGTGATCCCCTGACTTTTCCTTTAGTGCCACCGTGAAGTCAAAGTTTTCATTTGATGCATGCATTCATGTCCTGCTCATGATGAATCCTAATAAATTTTGGTGATCTTCTGACTTTTTATCTAGTTCCATCATCAGGTCAAAATTTCAGTGTGATCGTTACTTATTTTGTTATTTCTTTTCTTCCTCTCACACCTATACTGTCGACTGATTTGATTACAGTCGCAAGTTCAAACCTGTTCAAACCACATGGAAACTGTCTATGTCCAAGTGGGTTCAATCAGTTGTGATGTCCAAATCAATTATAATTGGTCCAACAATCATACTGTGGGTCCTCCCACAATGTAAATGTAATCAGCCATTTGCCGTGGACAGAAAATCCAGCCTGCATGGTGCATTCTGCATCCTGAAATTAGCAGCATATGCTATACTGTAGTCACACTTTGCTAGCTAACTTCTCTCACTATGGACAAGTGATCCATTCAATTGGACTGACTGGAGCGAGGACTTCCTCCCACTTAGCAAATGTTTTCAATGATGATGTGCCATTTCAGATTGCTGCCTTAGAAAAGCAAAACTACGGTCACGTCTTTTTCAAAGTCTGTTAGATAGCACTCTGAGCCCATTCTCCATAATCCTTTCACATGCAAAACAAATATGGAAGCTGATTTACTGTTGCCATGCACCTTAATGGCCCACTTCTGCTGCAAGGGTCAGAATGACTGACACAAATGCCACGAAACTGCATGCCAGGTTTGATTTATTCATGAATTTATATGCAGTTGTGACACTAGAAAACTGTACTGTTCATCATTATCACAAACATTCTCTTCACACACACACACTCACCACAAATAGGGGGAGAGAGCAAGTGAAGCTGTGCAAACATACAAGTGTACACATGCAATATGCCACACATACACAGAAGATACACACACAGATATGCAGGCACGTCTTCTCTCTCGCGCACACACACACACACACACACTGCTCCCTGCTCTCTGGTGCTTTACTCTGCAGGGTTCTGTGTGACTTGGAAAGAGCTGCACTGACTCCTCCTGGTGCTGCTAACAGCTAATCCGCCAGTCTGATCACAGAGCAGCAACCGATCGTGCCAAGTCCACACTCAGCGGTGTCCCAGCAGCTTCTCGTTCACACAGTGAATCTGCTGAGACACATTTGTTGTTTTAAAGCAGAACAAATGAACAAGCTATGCACTGCTCTTCACTCAGTGTTACTGTCGCTGAGAGGATAAATTGCACAAAGCAAACTTGATTGATTAATTGAAATTTTTGTGGAAGTTAAAAACTGTGGTTCGCAGCTGTTGCAACTTCTGGCTTAGTAAATTAACCTTGGGGAGCTGAGGATGAACGTGACAGTGCTTCATAATTTGGGGGCAAAGTGCACCAGCGAACATCGTAGATATTTTATAGTTATTTTTTTGATTAATTGGTTAATCATCTGGTGGGTAAAATGTCATGACATTTGAGAAGCTGGAAACTGAGAATGTATAACTTTTTTTCAGCATTTAGGCTTGAGAAATGACTGAAACAATTAATTGATCGTCAGAATAGTTGCAGATTATTTTTCTGTCGATCAACTAATCAGTTAATCGACAAATTATTTCAGTTCTAGATTAACAGATGGTGGAATAAAGTGACTGTACATGTAATTTACTAACTCCAACAGTGGATTTAGTGTGACTCCTGGTCACTCTCTATAAAATGTGATGGTAAAAACTCTGCCCAGTTTCTCTGCTGTTCCAGTTCATAAAGGCAGTCTGATATTGGCCTCCACTTGTGCTCATGCAGCACATAGTTATTTTTTGTTGTTTCCTAGTACACAGGAGGCATTCACCAGGAAAGACTAACCAGACTCAGTGATTAGGGTCTGGTTAGGCTGTTGTTTTTCTCAATCAGTTGGATCCGCTGCGAATGATGTTACTCAGTGTTTGTGCTTTTATTTTCCGCTAATAACTCGTGGGATCGTGGAATGAGAACTGTACATGATTATATTGTTCCCTCTGTATGTTTCACTGGACTATTGACTTTTCCTAGAGCTGCAGAAAGCATATTCCATAAATGTCCTTATTATGAGTGCAGCTAGATGTAGAACATGTAGTGTATGAGTCACACTGCCTCCAATGTTAATATTAAAAAACCATTCTGGTAGTTCTGGGAAGTTTGTGTGTGTGGTGAGAGGGAAGTCATAAAAATTATAACCAGATGAATCATCTGGACCTCACTTTGCACTTTGCGTGTGTTTGTGTGTGTTTTTCGCTTCTTGCATGTGTTTTCTGGCTCAACGATAAAAACAAAAAGCTCTTTTAAAAACATCAAAATAGATAGTAAGTTCTTAATAATTTACTTTGTCATCTCAGCACAGAAATACTGAAGATTTGTCTTTGCTGCCTTGGGATAAACTGTAGTGCATGAGATGAATAGAGGGGTTATGGCCGTGTATTGAGAATAAAGTGGCACTTTACTCTCATTTTTCAATTAGGATAATGGAGAGCAGCTCTTTATAAACATGGATATGAGCTGGTGATGGGGCTGCTGGGAGGGAGGGGGAGATAGAGCAACAGTCAAACAATGACAGAAAGAAAAGGAAGACCTTAATCTGTTATTTTTTATTTTTACATTTTATTTGTCCTTTTAAAATCTTGCATGAGGCAAGAATTTGTATGTGAATGAAGCAGTCTCATTGGTTTAAACGACAAACGGGGGCAGCAGTAACTCAAAAACAGTTCATTTGGCCTGTTTGCTGAAATGCATGGCTGTAGTCTGATACAATCATTAATTTACAGGAAGTAATATGTAACATAATAGTAATAATGCCGTACGCTCATTGGATCATCTTTTACATTTAATTCACATAGCACCTTTCAAGAGCAGACATCACAAAGTGCTTCACAGTAAAAGAATAAAATAAATAAAAACGAATAACACCAAAACCAAAACAAACAAAACAGAACAAATTAAGTAATGTCCACAGTAGCCACAGATCTAAAGTCCAATGGGAGAGAGTTCCAAAGTTTAGGAGCCACAACCTCAAAACCACAGTCTCCAGCAGCGAGGAACAACCAACAAACCCTTACTCAAATTAAATGGCTGCAGTAGCTCTTTAATATATGCAGGTGCCTGATCATGCAAGGCTCTAAACACAATCACAACTATCTCGGACTGGATTCTAAGTGTCACTGGAAGCAACTGGAAAGAGATTTGGATTGGTATTACATGAGACCGTCTGGATGACTTGGTCTGAAGCTTGGAAGGAACATTTTGGACCACTTGAACTAGATTAAGGACGGTAGGCTTAACAGAAGAAGACAAGGGGGCAGGACTTTCTGTCACTATTGTCGGGACAATGCCAGCTGGTGCAGAAAGAAGAGTTTCTGTTTTGTCAGTATTTAGCTGCAGAAAGTTTTCAGCCATCCAAGATTGAAGGGTGATTGTGGTGAATGTAAGACTGCAATGAACAGAGTAAGGAGGGAAGCATGCAGGGTGCTGCTGAGAAATGGTATAGAACCAGACAGTTACTGCTTTTCTACTCAGATCCTTGTATAAGGAGGTTGTACCTTATGAACTGCTGTTACTCAACCTTGGTGTGCACCTAACACTAAATGTGTTTGAGTGGTTCAGCAGCGCTGATGGAAACAGGAAGGTTGGTAGAGAGAAAAAGAAATTGAAAAGAAGACTAAGAGAGAAAATGGTTGAATCCAAGTTACATTTTTTAAGTTTTAAGTCCTTCAGATTAAAAAAAAAAACAAAATAATCAGCCTCCTGATTCGGTCAAAGCATTTTCTGATCTGGTGTCTGATATCATTCAAATGCACACATTCAGATGGCCTCTTCAGGAAGACATTCACAGGGTTGCTATGGCTTTTTCACATGAAAAGTGCCACACACTTATGTAATAAATGAAAAAAGAGAGCTGAGAGAGCAGTACAGTCCTTGGCTCATTTCCCAGCTTTACATAGCTGGACAGTCACAGTGTGAAGTGGGTGTAAATGTAATATCTTCTGTTTTGGAAGTCTCTAAACTTTCCACAAAACTAAATCACAATCCGCCCTGCCGCAGTAGACAATTTGAAACGTTCATTAACTAACCCTCCACCCAAGGAAGATGAGATGGTTTTTAAACAAGATAACACAACCAAGGGTGGTGCTTCTCTCCTTTCTTTCTTTCCTCAAATGTTTCCTATATGAAGCAGTTAAATTTAATTTTCGGAAGGATACTTCTGGTTTAAGTGAGAGACGGAAAGTGAAAGAGTGAGACAGACAATAAGCTATAAAAGAAAAGGAAAGACAGAAATGCCTAAAGCAGTGCTGTGAGATATAATAATACTACTGTAACATTGTACCTTAGTTAATACTAGACCTAACTGCCTCTACCCTGCAATACATGCACAATGACACTGATCTGATGTTTTTGTCTGTCGCAATGTTTTGTCTCTTCAGTGGAGCTGAAGCTTTGGTGGAAACTGCACTTTGCTTTTTGCTTTTATTGAACTTTTTCAAAGTTTCCACCTCAGCCAGCAATAACTGTTTGCAGTATTTTATACACAAACTGAAAATGCACCTAAACACAGGTTGAGGTGCAAACACTGTTAACTGCATTTGTGAAAGCAAGAGGGGAAAAAAAATTAAGAGAGGAGGGCAAGAGAACATGACACCAAAGAAAAGAGGGACAGCAACAACAGAGAGCGATACTGTAAATGGCAAAAGGGCAGAGAGAAAGAGGAGAGACGTCGTTCATTAGCCTCTGAGCTAACTGCTGCTGTCTCACCCCCCCCCCCCCGGGCCCCCCCTCAGCTCCTCAGGTTTCTACTCATCTGCATGAGCCTCCCGGAGGCCTCTGGTGTCCACAGCCCGGCTACTAATGAGGGGCTGAGACAGGCTGATCTGGTTACACACACACACATACACACACTAAACTTTTACTATAGCCTACTCCAGCCCATTGATTCTGGGTTTAGCCCTGTGATGTCTCACACACACAGACTCACGTGCACATTTACAGGAAAAGATACACACACACACACACACACACACACACACACACAAATAGAGGCATGCACACAGTAGTTGAGAACATACTAATGCAATCATTAGTGCATACATGCATAGACACATACACACACACACACAATGTGTGCATGCTCATCCAGAAACAAATCTACAAACACACACACATGCCCAGTGACCACACACACACTGGTCCAGGCATTACTCAGTGGGTGTTAATAATCCAGCCACAGATGCAAGTGGAAAATAAGATGGGAAAGGGCTGGGTGAAAAAAAAAAAAAAAAAAAAAAAAAGATGAGTAGAGAAGTGATGACGAATTTGAGACGGCTACACCCAACACCGTTGTTTTGCTTGGTGGTGTATCGATCAGGGAGGAGAGGATTTCGTCCAACAAGGGGCTGGGGGTGGCTTTGTTGTCCAGATCTGTAGATAAAAACACAGCAGCATGTGATGGCTGATGAGTCCCCTCTCTGTATCTGGTTCCATCAGCTTGTACTGTACTGCACCACATCTGATAAGAGAGAGAGGACACATGCTCCCGTAGAGCTCACTGGATAACATATGGCATCTACATGACCAGGGCTGGGGCTCTGATTTCAGTCTTCTCAGGCTAAAATCTTATGACTCAGGCTCAAATTAAATGGTTGGTATTTGAAGTTAACCTGCAGTTGCTAGAGTAGAATTAACTAGGCTGCATTAATGTAGATGGAAGGTGTTCACGCACAGGTTTAAAGATGTTCAGCATAATGCTCTTTTAAAGGCATCTGGGAAGCGCTGAACTTTGTGAAATCATGAAATGAAATCAGTGCAAATGTTGAGAAATGGCTGACACCAGAACCAGTTTTTCTTTGTTCGTAAGTTTGAGTGTCCACACATCGGGGCCAGTTCTCCTATTATTTAGCAGGGCCACAGGACAACTTAAAAATAAATAAATAAAAAACTTCAAGACCAACTAAGACAGGGTCATTATTTTCAAATACTGTGCTTAGGAGTCTTTAGAAATAGCTAAATTAACCTCCTGTTGATCAGACCAAGGCCTCCTCTTCCCTTAAGAAAACAGAGAGGACATGTCACTGTTCTCAGGAGAAGGACCCAAGAGCATGGCCCAGGAGGCAGATGTAAAAGTAAAGAGTCTTTAAAAAAAAAACAAGGATACAAAAATCCAAGGAGGCAAACAAAGTCTGAAACAGTCAGCATGTGGCAAGGAAAGAACGGAGCGCTGGAGACTGAAGGCACATGACACAAGCACAATCTGGCAGAGAGCAAGTGGAAGCAGGCAGGTGTATATATGAGGAAGCTAATCAGAGAATGGGGAACAGGTGAGCACGTGAGTGGGGTGGAGGAGCAGGTCAGGTGATTCTATTGGAAGGAAATGCAGGCAGGTGGGAGAATTAGAACATGTATGCACAAACAACTGGGCTGAATGAAAGACAGAATGAAACTCAGGACAGTTTTTAACACTTGTACACACTAAGTATAATGTGAAAGGAAGTTTTATGAAAGAGGTGCTTCAGTGATTCAGTTTTGCGCTCCTGTAATGGCTGGCTGACTCACGCGGGTACTTATCCTGCATTCACACAATATCTGCAGAATGGGAAGAAAAGGGAAAAACACCCCTTTTTCTGACTTGGGAGAGTTAAAGCATTATTCCATGGTCAGTCCTAGTGCTAACTTTGTAGTCACACCAGATAAATAGCCTATATTAGCTTCTCTTTTAGTGGTACATATGTGTAGAAGTTTGCTACCAAGTGAAACCAGATATGAATAAAAAGTGTATATGTAATGGTATATTTTTAAAGATTTATT